>NC_052101.1:51310574-51631359 GCF_015852505.1 Tachyglossus aculeatus
TCAGAAGGGACACCTGTGCTTACAAGCAATCACTCAATCAATGGTATTTATTGAGTGATTACTATGTGCAGAGAACTGTGCTAAGCACTTGGGAGAGTACAGTGCAACACAGTTGGTAGGCACATTCCCTGCCCACAACAAGCTAAGAGCCTAGAGCGGGGGACAGACACCAATATAAATAAATAAATTACAGATATGTATATAAGTGCTGTGGGACTGAGGGTGGGGTGACTATCAAGTGCTCAAAAGGGTACAGGTCTAACTGCATAGACGACACAGGGGGGAAAGAGAGTTGGTGAAAAGAGGGCTTTATCACGGAAAGCTTCTTGGAGAAGATGTAACCTTAATAAGGCTTTCAAGGGACCTGAATGGGGAACACAATACCTCTAAATTCTGAGCATTACGATGTCACAAACTCTGTAACATAACCTGTGTGATATCCAGAACCCACCAGATTGGCCAAAGGGCATCCGTTAACCCGAGGACCATCAGTGACCATCCTAACGATGTTATTAGAACAATCACAGCTAGTTCATTTCCCTTTAAATGGGTGACAGGCCATCAAAGAATCTTCCCACATCTTGCTTGTTTGGATAGTTGAGACATCATTTAGATCAGCACTCATAATAAATGTTTGAAAGCAAATGATGATTCCACGCCAAAAAAATAAAATCTTCAGGGAAAACTAAGATGTAGCAAAGGATGTGGGGAGGCTGTTTCCAGTGACGGGTGTGCGGCTGAATGACAGCAAGGTGAACTGTAAATAAGAACTGGTTCACGATGAGCATGATTGTGTGACTCAGAGGTTTAGTTTGAAAAATCAAGCGATGCTAAACTTTAGAGTCGCAACCTGGCCTAGTGGAAAGAGCTAGGGACTGGGAATCAGGGAACCTGGCTCTAGGTCCCAGATCAGCTTTGGTATGCTGTGTGACTTTGGACAAATTATGTAACCTCTCTGGGCCTCGATTTCCTCATTAGTGCAATGGGGATATGATACTAGTTGTCCCTCCTCTTAGGCTGTGAGCCCCATTTGCCCAATCTGGTTCTCTTGTTGCTCCCTCAGCACCTAGCACAATCACTCAGTAAACGACATCTGTTGAGCACTTAATGGGTGCACTTGTACTAAAAACCTGGGAGAGTACAATAAAAAAGAGAAGGTACAGCCCATCTCTTCCACAGGGAGCTTACAGACTAGAGGAGGAGGCAGACGTTAAAATCATATTACAGGTGATATGGACATAAGTGCCGTGGGGGTGGGCAGGGGGTAGGGGAGGGGAGAAGTTGGGGAAAGTACAGAATAATGGACATGCGATCCCAGCCCACAAGCAGCTTACAGTAATAGGTGCTTAATAAATATCATCCTAATGATTATTTCTTGGGAGCCTCTGAGAAGTCTGAGCCATCAGGATCTTGGCAGTTCCCTCATCCTCCCACAGCTCCATCCCCCATTTGGTTCTCCCAGTGGCTTGCTCCTAGCTGTGGACAAAACTGTTTCTGGAAGGAGTCCAGAGAAAGCCAGCATTACCTAGTTGAAAAAAGCAGCGTGGCTCAGTGGAAAAAGCCTGGGCTTTGGAGTCAGAGGACATGGGTTCAAATCCCAGCTCCGCCAGTTGTTAGCTGTGTGACTTTGGGCAAGTCACTTCACTTCTCTGGGCCTCAGTTACCTCATCTGTCAAATGGGGATTAAGACTGTGAGCCCCCCATGGGACAACCTGATCACCTTGTAACCTCCTCAGCGCTTAGAACAGTGCTTTGCACATAGTAAGCGCTTAATAAATGCCATAAAAAAAAAAAGCATGGGACTGGAAGAAGGGAAACCTGGCTTCTAGTCCTCAGCTCTGGCCTGGGGCAAGTCACCTTTCTGGGCCTCAATTTCCTCATCTGTAAAATGGAAGTAAGATAGCACTTATTCCCTCCCTCTTAGATTGGGAGCCCCATGTGACATGGGGGCTGTGTGCAATCTGACGATTTGTATCCAGCCCAACCATTCAGTTCCGTGTCAGATATGCCATGTCCCACTTGTGCCCGGGCTGGTTTGGTGGTGAGTGGAAGGGAAATGAAAGAGTGGGCGTCCCAGCCAGTTCTGCATGTTCAGTCCCCATCCCCCTCGGGCAAGGGTGGGGAGGAGCTAAGCCAGGGTGGGGTTGAAGTCTGAAAAGGGCCTGAAGTGCAGTTGGCACTGAATTTCTCCACATTTTCTCCGGTTCCCTTAGCCTAATTTGCCCCGCCGGGGTGTGGGTGAAACCGAGGGCCCCAGAAAAATGAACAAATGCCCTCTGGAGGCAATAAAGATTTGCACTCAAACAATCCAGATCCTCAGACCCCCCAAAATATGCCCATTCCAGCCAAAGTTCCATTTTGAGGCCTATATAATTTGCAAACCGCTGAAGAATCTGCACCATCTGGATTAAACATACCTCTCTGGGACCCGAGAGAATGAATTGCTCTTCTGAGGATGTTCGTGGCATTTCAGCACTAAGAATCAATCAGTCAGTCGACAGTATTTATTGATAGCTTACTGCGTGCAGGGCACTGAACTGTACTTGGGAGAGTACAATACAACAGAGTTGGCAGACCTGTTCCCTGCCCACACGAGCTTACAGCCTAGAGGGGGAGATAGACATTAATATAAATAATTTATAGATATGTACCTTGTAGCTATGTACATAAGTATTGACCTCACCCTCAGCCCTACAAGCACTGATTCATTCAATACAACAATAGACACATTCCCTGCCCAGAAGGAGCTTAATGTCACAGATCCAAATGCCCAGACAACACAGAAGGGAGAAGGAGCCGGGGAAAGGGGGCTTAATCGGGGAAGGCCTCTTGTAGAAGATGTGACCTTTAAATCATGAATCATGACTTTCTCAGTGGCTACCCTGGACCCTCCATGAGATTTCGATTTCCCTCATTTCCTTTTTCTGTCTTTTCTCTCCCACACACTCTCCTTCCCTTTCCCATATCTATCTTCTCATTTGGTGAGGTTCTCTTCCACTATTCTCTCACCATTACCCTAAGACAACCTTGGCTTCTTTCCCACCTCTTGCATCCTCAACCTCTCTCCCTCTTGCCCTCATTCATTCAATCATATTTATTGAGCGCTTACTGTGTGCAGAGTACTGTACTAAGTGCTTGGGAGAGTACAATCCAGCAATAAACAGCAATTTCCCTGCCCACAGTGAGCTCACCCAGAACCCCCAGCCTTTCTCTTCACCATCTTTAGAGGACAGCACCGAATGCCCCACCCCTACAAGGGTTCTTATGCTTCACTCCCAGCAGCCTCAGCAATCCAGGGCCCTGCCACCCAAAGGCCCCGATGAACTGCCTTATACAAACTGAGTGTGCTGTGCTCAGATGCTGCTATGCCAGAACTCCAGTGGTATCACCTAGAATAATAATAGATCATTAGCTTCTTGGGGGCAAGGATTGTATCTACCAACTCCTGTACCCTCCCAAATGCTTAGTATTGTGCTCTGCACACAGTAAGTAGTAGTAAAAGCATTTATTAAGTGCTTACTGTGTGCAAAGCACTGTACTAAGCACTGGGAGAGGATACATGGGTGGGAATTAGACATGGGCTCTGAAAGCTGGATGGCCTAGTACATAAAGCACAGGCCTCGGAGCCAGAGGACCTGGGTTCTAATCCCGACTCAGCCACTTGCCTACGGTGGGACCTTGGGCAAGTCGCTTAACTTCTCTGTGCCTCCGTTTCCTTAACAGCAAAATGGGGATTAAATACCTGTTCTCCCTCTTACTTAGACTGTGAGCCCCATGTGGGACTGGGACTGTATCCAACCTGATGACTGCATACCTACCCTGGCACCTACAGCAGTGCTCAACACATATTAAGCACCTAACAGATACCATTTTTAAAAAAAGTGCTCAGTAAGTGCTCAATTAAGTGAACTTTCATCAGATCCAAAGTAGACCGTGGGGGTGACTACACTCTTGCTTCCAAAGCAGGCCTTAAATGAAACCCCTAGAGTTTCACTAGCCTTCACTGAGCCATAAATAGAATCTGCTCAGATCATTTTTCTTCTTTTCATATGATTAGGGCAGTCTGCCCACTGTGGACATAATAACTGAAACAGCCAGATTGGGCACCCAGAAAGGGGAAATTGCTTAGCTGGAAAACGTTAGCATCCCATTTCTGAAAATAGCTGCTTGCTGGCTGGACCAGACTATCTTGGGAAGGAGCCACCTTCCTCTCTCGCTCCTTGGCTGTAGGGACAGATGACTCTGGGACTCCAGAGTGGCAGCAGAGCAAGCACAGTGGATGATGAAGGCCTATTCCCAGGCGAGGGGCCCAGCCGGGAGAGGGCTGAAAGTCACAAGATAATACCAGGCATCACGTGGTTGCTACTCCTACTGGTTAATGGCCATGGTAGCCATTGCTGTGGACTCTGAATCATGAGGAGAAGTTACGTAGACAATACCACTATCCTCCCTATCTCACAAGCCCGTAACGTTGGCACAATCCTCTATTCGTCTCTCTCATTCAACCCACATACCTAATCGGTCACCGAACTCTGTCGGTTCAACCTTCACCATATCACTAGAATCTGACCTGTTCTTTGCATCCAAACTGCTACCATGCTGATCCAAGCACTTTCCTAATCCTGCCTTGTCTACTGCATCTGCCTCCCTGCTGACCTCCCTGTCTCTTGTCTCTCACTACTCTAGTCCATGATTCACTCGGCTGACCGGATCAGATTTCTGAAAATTTGTTTAGTCGATGTCTCCCCACTTCTCAAGAACCTCCAGTGGTTGCTCATCTAACTCCACATCAAACAGAAACTCCTTACCGTTGGCTTTAAAACACTCAATCAGCTCAACCCCTCCTACCTTACCTCACTGATCCAATATAGCCCGGCTGGCACACTTGACTCCTCTAGCTCCAGTTTACTCACTGTACCTCGATCTCAGCTATCTTGCCGCCTGCCCCCTTTCCCATGTCCTCCCTTTCGCCTGGAACTCCAGCTTAGTGGATAGAGCACAAGTCTGGGAGTCAGAAGGACTTGGGTTCTAACCCTAACTCTGTCATGTATCTGTTGTGGGACCTTGGGCAAGTCACTTGACTTCTCTGTGCCTCAGTTACCTCATCTACAAATAAGTGCGAGCCCAGTGTGGGACAGGGACTGTGTCCAACCTGATTAACTCGTATCTACCCCAGTGCTTAGAACAGTGCTTGGCACATGGTAAGCACTTAACGAGTACCATATTTATTGCTATTATTATTGTCCCCTCCATATATTCCTGACCACCACTCTCCCCATCTTCAAAGCCTTATTAAGATCACATCTAGTCCAAGAGGCCTTCCCCGATTAAACCCTCTTTTCCCTGACTCCCCCTCTCTTCTGTGTCACCTATGCACTTAGATTTGTACACTTTGAGAAGCTGATATTCACCCAGGCCTCATCTCCACAGCCCTATTTACATATCTGTAATTTATTTTTATTATTATTATTATTATAGTAATTTTTAAACACTTAACTTTGTGCCAGGCACTTTACAAAGCCCAGAGGTAGGCATAAATCCCTAATGACTTAACACAAAGGACAGGGGGAGAAATAATGATGGATTATTGTACGAGTCCAAAGCTTTTTTTCTACTCTTCACATCTTCAGTCAAACTAAAATTGTCGTAAAGTTATGTGTGTCCACATTAAATAATTCTATACCCAACACTAGGTTACCTAGCTATTCCGGGTCTCCACTTTCCTGATGGTTCTGGTTAAGAGGGTGCTGTAGCTTTTATCAAGGGGGTCAGGGTGACAGATCCCTGGGTGGGACAGAGGAAAGGCAGTGCCAACTCCAGTTAAGTAATCTCTTCCCAGGTATTCACCTTGACTTCTCGACTCTCTTTATCCTTGACTCCTCTCTCTCATTCAACCTACATATTCAAGACATCACTAAATCCTGTTAGTTCTACCTTCACAACATAGCCCAAAACTAGCCCTTCTTCTCCATCCAAACTGCTACTACATTAATTCCAACTTGTACTTCCCAAGCGCTTAGTACAGTGCTCTGCACACAGTAAGCACTCAATAAATACGATTGAATAAATACGACTGAATGAATAAGATATTAAGGTTGGACACAGTCCATGTCGTAGTCAGTCTATGAAGAGGGAGTAGTATTATTGTCTGTCTCCCCTGCTAGACTGTAAATTCCTTGTGGGCAGTAAACGTGTCTACCAACTTGCTGAATTGTACACTTCCAAGTGCTTAGTACAATGCTCTGCACACAGTAAGCATTCAAAAAATTCCATTGATGGTTCCCCTAGCCACAGGTCCTACTGACTTTCGTCTTTGTCCATTCCATAGCTGTCACTGCCCATTAAGCTGTTTTAATGTTTTACTGTTTCATTGCTCCCAATGTGTTTGTTTCTAGTCCTCCTTCCTCCCCTCCAGGTGATATTCATCAATTGGGAGCCCCTTGAGAGACAGGGCCTGTGTCTACTTCCCACCTGTATACTCTTTCTCAGTGCTTGGTACAGTGATCCGCAAACAGTAAGCGCTTAGTAAATACTATGACTACTGCTCCTTGCCTTCTAGAGGCGGAGACCAGAAGGGATGGTGCGTGGTGGGGGTGGGCCACTCAGGAGAGGAAGCAGTGAAGAGGCAAGAATTGGAGGCCAGTGTTGTTCTTTTCTCTGACAGGAAGAGAATATGGAAACTTGGGTGGGATGGGAGGGGTGTTTGGGGGAAGAAGGAGCACCCCACTCCCCAGGAAGCACTCCCTATATATGAGGCTGGTTGGGTGTGCTGGATTACAGATCTGTGGAAGTCTCAGTAGATCGAGCAGGGAGCATTGTTGGCCAGCCAAGGTAGAGATCAATCACCGACCACAAGAATAAAGGAATCGCTCCAGCTCCCTCTCAAGGACAATCAACATGGCCTAGTGAAAGGGGCCCAGATCTGAGAGTTGGAGGACACTGGTTCTAGCCTCACCTTTGCCACTCTCCCGTTGTGTGATCACAGGAAAGTCACTTAACCTCTCTGAGCTTCTGTTTCTTCCCATGAAAGATGGGGATAATACCACCTGCCTCCCCCTGGCCCCACAGAGATACTGAGGTGTGCTAATCTGAAGTGAAAGCATTTTAGGGATATCAAAATGCTCTACAAATTCCAGGTGTTATCTAGGCAGCGTCCAGAGAGTGTTTTTTTTAGGCAATAGAACCAACAAGCTGCTTAAGTCCACGCCTAGAGGACTCTTGCCTCAAGCTTTTAACCATTCAATCTACTAGTAGTAGTAGAAGTAGTAGTAGTATATTTAATAAGTGCTTACTATGTATCAAGCACTGTTCTAAGCACTAGAATAGATATGATGTAATTAGATCAGACACAGTCCCTGTCCCGCATGGGATCCCAGGCTAAGTAGGAGGGAGAACAGGTGCTGAATTTCCTTTTTGCAGTTTTGGAAACTGAGACACAGAGAAGTTAAGTGACTTGCCCAAGGTCACACAGCAAGCAAGTGGTGGAACCAGGATTGGAGTCAGTCTGTGCTCTTTACCCAAGGCCACACCATTTCCCAATTAATCAATCAAAGATATACAATGAGCATTTACCATGTGCAGAGCATTCTCCTAAGCGCTTGGGAGAGTACTATACAACAAAATTAGTAGACACGTTCCCTGCTCCCAATGAGCTTACTGACTAGAGGGGGAAACAGACATTAATAGGAAAAAATATAAAAAAAGAGTTTACTGACATTCATTTCAGAATCTCTCAGTTCACTTTTAAGGTCATTAAAAAGGCAAAAGAATAAGACCAGCAAGAGTTTTTGGACAAATTCATCCCTTGAGGCTCCATTAGTTAACTGAATGTGGTAACTGGGACGAGGCAATTCACTCCTTAAACAAATGGGTGAAGAAGCAATTTAATTTGTGTAATAGAACTCCTGGGATTTGGATGGGGGTGGAGGAACGGTGAAAGGGTGAGCATAGCTAGGCTCCCCTTCCCACCTTAATCCTAACAGCTTCTGAAAGGAACACTTGCCCAAGGAGACCCGGTTGCCTAACCATTTCCCACTGCCCATTTCAGTCCTTTTCAGCACAAAAAAGCGGCTCATTAACAGGCAGGGGTAACCACCATGTTAATAAACCTATGATATTGAGCTCTTACTGTGTGCAGGGCACTGTATTAAGCACTTGGGAGAGTAGAATACAAGAGAGTTGGTATACATGATCCCTGCTCTCATGATCCCTGCCCTCTTTCTCACCTCTCCTGCCATTGACCCCGGCCCACATCCTACCTCTGACCTGGAATGCCCTCCCTCCTCAAATCCGCCAAACTAGCACACTTTCCCCCTTCAAAGCCCTACTGAAAGCTCACCTCCTCCAGGAGGCCTTCCCGAATTAAGCCCCCCTTTTCTGCTGCTCCTGCTCCCCATTGCCCCCTCTCCCTCCCTCTGCTCTACCCCCCTTGCCCCACAGCACTTGTGCATATATATATATATGTACATATTTATAATTCAATTTATTTTATTAATGATGTTCATGTATCTATAATTCTATTTATTTATATTGATGCTATTGATGCCTGTTACTTGTTTTGATGTCTGTCTCCCCCTTTTTAGACTGTGAGCCCGTTGTGGGGAGGGATTGTTTCTATTTGTTGCTGAATTGCACTTTCCAAGCTCTTAGTACAGTGCTCTGCACACAGTAAGCGCTCAATAAATATGACTAAATGAATGAAAGAGCTTACAGTCTAGTAGTTCTAGTTGGGCCAGTGGAAAGAGTCCAGCTTCGGGAATTGGAAGACCTGGATCCTAGTACCGACTCTGCAAGTAGGGGAAGGCCTGTTGGTGTTAAGCTATCAGTTTGAAAACCAGTAGTAGCAGCAGTAGTCATCATATGAGGCCTTCCCCAATTAAGTCCTCTTCTCCCCTACACTGTCTTCCTTCTGTGTTCCCTATGCACCTGGATCTATATCCTTTAAGCACTTGACATACATCCCACCCTCAGTCCCAGACCACTGATGTACCTATCCATTACTTATTTTAATGTCTGGCTTCCCCTCTAGACTGTAAGCTCCTTGTCAGCAGAGATCTTGCCTATCAACTCTGTTGTACTGCACAATACAGACCATTGATGGATTGACTGAATATGTGTAGAGCACTGTACTAAGATCTGGGAGAGAATATACAGGTGGAAATTAGACACAGTTCCTGTCCCTCCAGAGACTTACAATCAGAAAATACAAATGGCGAGAGGGACTGGCGACAGACTCTCAAGGAGAGAGCTGAAACAAAACCCTAAGACAGGATACCGACAAAAACAAAGATAAGTAAGGTTCTGTGGCTAGAGGAGCAGATTTCCAGGTCCTTGCAGATCAGGGTCTACAGTCACAACCATGGCTGCGGTGAGAGAGCCCACTGTTGGGTAGGGACCGTCTCTATGTGTTGCCAACTTGTACTTCCCAAGCGCTTAATACAGTGCTCTGCACACAGTAAGCGCTCAATAAATACAATTGAATGAATAAATGAATCAGCAGCCGCCCGGTCTTCCCGTGGTTTTGTGGAGGCGGTGCCAGGCTTGTGGCTGCTTCTCTCTGTCCCATGGAGGAGGTGGAAAGCTGATTGGGGATGGACGTTCCTGGGTGACATGGAAGTGAGCCAGGGCAGGATCCCAGAGAGACAGCCTGGTGGTCAAGTAAGGAGGACACCGAGGGACCTGAGAGCCACGATGGGGGAGCCACAGGTTCCCGGAGGATTCTTGTGGCTGCCTGGTGGAGAGGTCCAGGGTACATACAATCAGTAGCAGCTTCAGTCCACGTGGCCTGTGGTGCACAGAGCATTCTGGGAGCAGAGCAGAGCACAGCAGCGGGAGAACAGTCGAGGGAAGGCCTCTTGGAGGAGATGTGTCTTCAATAAGGCTTTGAAGGTGGGGGAGAGTAATTGTCTGTCGGATTTGAGGAGGGAGGGAGTTTCATGCCAGAGGCAGGATGTGGGCGAGGGGTCGGCAGCGAGATAGACGAGATGGGGGCACAGTAAGAATTCAATGAATGTATTAGGTGTGGTGCTAACTCCTGAGGACCTTGCAATCTCAATGCTTTGCCACCTGTTCTTGGATCGTCAGCATTCTTTATAAGGCCACTGTATACACCAGTGTTCAGTCTGTCAGAGGTATTTATTGAGCTCTTACTGTGTGCAGATAACTCTCAGGTTCATAACAGGCCTTCTTATGTTTTGACTGTTGCCTTGGTAGTCTTGGATAGTGCCCACGGTTTAGGAAGTTAGAAGAGGGGCTAAGCAGGGTTGTCAACACCCTCAGGCATTACCTGTCAATCACAACACTCCTGGGTCGTTCAATAGGGACACTGGAGGAAACCGATCACAGACTCACTGATTTTTCACTATGAACCTAGCCTCCTTCTCTCACGAATCAATTGTGACCAAAGAAATTCATCAGATTGAAAATGAAATAGCCATCTCTAGAGCTTACAGCAGCTAGAGTGCATTGTTTGAGTCCCAGTTACCTGCTGAAGACAGGGCATACTAAGTTTTGTTTGGAAAAAGATTTTGCCTTCTTAGTAAACAGCTGAACCGTGAACACAGGTAAAGAGGGTGGCAGAGAAAGTCTAGACCCGATGATGAAGTGTTGTGGAGAAATAGATATCTGGAAAAACAATGCTTTATTGTTTTCTAAGCTGTTTTCATTTCTACAGACAGGTTAGCTAATGCACATTACACTGTCCAAACCAAGTGCGTTGACATAAACCAGCCACCCTTTTCAAAAACATTCATGATTTGGGGATTGAGGAGAGGGGGTTAGTTGTGAACGTGGCTTCAACGACAACTTAAAACCCACTTTCTTTCTCAGACAAAAATCTTCTTCAACCCCCCCCTTCGCTTCCGTGGCCCGCTGCACACCCAGCATGCAATATATTCAAAGGGAAAAAAGCACAACCTGCTCCAAGCCTCCACTAGCACTCCACCTGTATTCCCTCCTCTTCTTGAACTGCTAAACTGGCAGGGGCCGAGCCGGGCGCATAATTATAGTTTGCATGGAGAATGATTATGAAGTTAGCATCTCTGTCCTAACCACAGTGTTTTAAATGTTGTGCCTTCTCAGGGTATTTGAAATGGTGAATACCCTGAAGGCACCATCCTGAAGACCAAATTGTACTTATCAAAGAAATGTTTTCTGACACCTGGCCCTGAGCCACAGAAGCAGGGGGTTGTCTGAGATTCAGGGAGTAGCGTGGTACCTGTTCAGGGCCCTGGTCGCGGCTGCCTCTCACCGCTATGGGAATCGCAGCAGGGTAGATAGGAAAGGGGAGGAGCCCGAGGAATCTTCTCTTTTCAGGGCTAATTACATTATTAGGCCATGTTTATACATGGAAAGAGAAAAGTGATTAGCTGGATAATTCAGGTAAGACAAACACCCCAGCTAGTAAGGAGAAAGAAGGGCTTGGGGCTTAAATTTCCCAGACTGCTGGTCTACAATCTTCAAAGCCACCTCTCTGCTCCACTCTGCCCTCCTGCCCCAGAAGTATTTCACCCTTATCAGAGAAAGGGCAGTCAACTCACCTGGAGGGGACAGTCAGGAGGGGCAGGGAAGAGACCCAGTTCTGGCCTACCCTCCTTTAGCCCTTCTAAGGGCGAATCCCTAACTCTCCCTTCACCGAGGAGTGGAAAATCCGGTTTCACATGGTAGGAAGATGAAACATCTTCAATAATTATGTCACGATATTAATACATGTCAGACTCACTAATCTGCAGGAAAGTTCGCTAGATGCTCTTACGGAAACCTTTGGGTGGGATTCAATTCTTGGGCTGAGCAACATCTCACTCTGAAGTACCTCATTCAACAATATTCACAGCAGCAGGTGGAACGACCGCACCAACCTAAGTATGAAGCCACAGAAATCATCAGCGAAAATTCAGCTCTAGTGGAATTTCAACCACAACCTGAAGAAGTCCAAATAGAATCAACAACACATACTCACCCTAGCCCTGGAACTAACCCAGGGAGAGCACTTTAGCTTCCCATCCCCCACACCAACCAGCCAATTCTTCCAGCTGTAGTATTTATTGGGTGTAGAGCACTGTACTAGTGCTTGGGACAGTGAGATAGACATAGGAGACCAGAACCTTGCCCACCAGACATTTACAACACCATAAGGGAAATGCTCACATAGTAATTGGCAAACAAGAGGGACATAAACAATAGAATACGTGACTTGCTATGGACAAAAGTGCAGCAGGAGGTTGGGAGTGCAAAATTCTCAGATGGAAGTTGGGAAATGGTAATTTTCCTGGCCCACAGATTAAAAGAATAATTCGATATCAATGGAACATGAGGAGTAGAACTCAGAACTGTAGAAAATGCAGCATCAATTTCTTTACTTAGTGGAAAGAGCCCAGGCTTGGGAGTCAGAGGATGTGGTTCTAATCCCGGCTCCATGACTTATCTGTTGCGTGACCTTGATCAAGGCACTTCACTTCTCTGTGCCTCAGTTACCTCATCTGTAAAATGAGAATTAAGACTGTGAGCCCCATGTGGGACAACCTGATTACCTTGAATCTACCCCAGCATTTAGAACAGTGCTTGGCACATAGTAAATGCTTAACAAATACCATTATTATTATTATTTATCATTATTATTATTATTATTTTTCAGTCCACTATCATTGTTCTATGTGTCTGTTTAGTAAACTTCTTTTGGACAGGGACTACATCTACCATCTCTGTTGTCTTATATTCTCCGAAGTGCTTAGTAGAGAATTCTGCACGTAGAAAGCTCTATGTAAATACTGATTGATTAATTTCACACCTACATTGTTTAATACAGATTAGTAAATGATTCTGTTAAGTACTATCTGCCCAGAGTTCATCCCAGTGCTCTTTAAATACCCTGACATTATTTTCAGAAAAGTCTCTCCCTGAAATTTTCAGACAGCTATCACTTTTCTTTCAAAGTGACAGAGGGAAAGTTAGATCAAACAGGAATTTGCTGTCAGCTGGAAGATCTTCTGGTGGCAGAGCAGGTGGCCAAATTTCATCACAATCCTGCTTGGACTGAGATGTTTACCCTTTTCTCAATAGACACCTCAATATCTAAAATAATGGGTGGCATAAAGAATCACAGGTCTACTTCACTTAAAGAAGAAGGAATATCAATCAATCTACTCCTCCTTTCCTTCTCCCCCAGGCCAGATCTCCCCGCCTCATGCCTCAGTCAAGCACGGCCTGTAGAATCCCCACTCTATCACGGGAAAATTTCCCTTCATTATTGACCTGTTCTTGACTCAATCACTGCTCTATGAATGCAATCTGGTTTCACCCCAGATGACACACTCTCTCCTGCCACTCTCTCTAGGGGGGGCTTCATCTTCTTCCATTTCCCTAGACTCACTGGGAAATGGGGAGGAGTTGACTTCCTTCTCTTTCCTCAATGACTTTTGCACCATCCCACCTCCCCCCTCACTCTCTTTCCCTTACTTTGAAGCTCCGATCATCCACCTCTACCACCCACTCCAGATACTAGTAGTCACTGTCATCTACTGCCCCTCAGGCCTCACCTCCAGCTTTCTGAACCATTTTGGTCACTTTTTCATATTCCTTCTCTCTCACTCCTCTAATCCAAAGATCTCCTGCTCCACCCCACCTTACACACTCACCAACTTGGACACACACTAGATTTTATAATCTCTAGTAACCATACAATCTCTACCCTAACCAATTCTGAAATTCCTCTATCAGACCACAACTTCCTCACCTGCTCTCTTTCCCACACCCGCCCCCTCACAAATCTGTCCTGTTCCTCCACAGAGACCTCCATTCTTTTGACCTCCCCTCCAATATTCTACAGCCATTCTACCCCATTTATAAAGGTGCTACTGGGCAAGGAGGTGTGAATGCCCAAGTGACCAGAAAGTGCTGAAGTAGTAGTTGTTGGGGTTGGGTATCACGTGGACAGGAGATTAATTGGGGAAGGCCTTCTGGAGGAGATGGGGAAAGGATCTATCAGAGTGACTACGGTTACCACACATAAGTTTGAGTTTCTAAGGACCAACACTTGAAATCAAGCTAAAATAGGATATTTTTAAATTGCTTGACACACAAGTACAATGAAAAACAGGTAAATCAAATAGATGCAACTCCAAATGGATGGATAACTGGATAGAAGATGAGAAACTGGGAACATTGGTAAAATCAGAAGTGCCCAACTGATCCTCGTTTTGGTCTTTTTATTTTCTGTGTGTTGTATCTTCATCACTCCTTTTACATCAGTTGCCAGTTCCCTTCTCCCCTGTTCGATTTTAGAATGGGAGCTCCCTGAGGGGATGAACATTGTGTCTAATTCCCCCTTGTGTACTCTTTCCCCATGTTTAGTTCAGTGCTCTGTACATGTAAGTGCTTACTCAATACTATTACTAGTACTAATGCTACTTTCCTAGATAGAAAAAGGTCAGCTAGGAAGGGAGGAGGCCTCCCCTCCCCAACCCTAGAGATTCCTCTTGAGTGAAGGAATTATTAGCTCTAATTCATTGGCAAACTCCCTAAGGGCAGGGATTGTGTGTCTGTTTCTTCAGTTGCCCTATCTTAAGTGCTTAAGTAAGCACTTGGCCCCTCAGCAGTCACACAGTTAAATATCACTGAATACTCGCAGTAAATTGTAAACTCCTAGGAGCCAGGGATTGTGGCTACCAATTCAATTGAACATTGCCAAGCTCCTAGAACAGTGCCCTGCACACAGTAAGTGCTCAATAAATGCCACTGATTGATCGAATGACTGCAAAGGTTTTGCTTAACTGCTTACTAAATGGTTTGGGTGATGAGTGCACAGTGAAGTCTCCAAGTTTTCAGATTACCCAAATATCTTCTGGGTGATGAAATATTGGGCAGAGCCGAGTGAGTGGGGCAGAAAGATGGTGGATGAACCTCGGTATGAGCCAATGAGAGGTAATACAGCCGAGGGGAAATCATCCAAATTGCAACTAAATAATGATGGGCTCTGAGCTTCCAGTCATGGCTAGGGAATAAATCTCGAAGTCATCACTGACAGGTGTTGTTGTTTTTTGTTTTTTTTTAAATCACTGTTTTAATATGTGGCAGCACCCAAAAGGGGCAGATGAACACTGAGTATCTTGGGGGTGGGGGGAGGGGAAGAAAATCAATCAATCAATCAATCAATCAATCAAATGGTATTTATTGAGCATTGACTGTGTGCAGAGCACTGTGCTAAGCACTGGGGAGAGTACAACAGAGGTGACGGACACATTTCCTGACCACAGTTGAACTTTCAAACTATAGAAAATGAATGAGATTTGCCACTAACTATAACCACATTTGGCCTGAACCTAGAATCTTTGGCTAACTCTGGTAGCCTGATTTGAGGAAGGGCAGAATAGAATTGGAGGTGGTCCATAGAAAGATGATTAGATCAGCTAGACTCGCTCGCTCCCCTTTCCCTTCGCCGCTCTCGCACCACTAACCCACAGCCCTGGATCACTGCCACTGTCCGCCTCCTTCGCTCTTATGCTCGAGCTGCCGAACGCTGCTGGCGAAAGTCTAAACACCATGCCAACCTCGTTCACTTCAAGTTTATCATTTCCTGCCTTAACTCAGCCCTCTCTTCTGCCAGACAAAACTATTTCTCCTCCCTTATTGACACCCATGCCCATCACCCCTGCCAGCTCTTCCGTACATTCAACTCCCTTCTCAGGCCCCCGGTTCCTCCCCCTCCTCCTTCCCTCACCCCCAACGATCTGGCCTCCTACTTCATTAACAAAATTAAATCCATCAGGTCCGACCTCCCCAAAGTCTCTTCTCCCCTTTCTCCAACCCCCCGGCTCTCAACACTCTCTGCTACTCTCCCATCCTTCCCAGCGGTATCCTCAGAGGAACTCTCCTCCCTCCTCTCAAGTGCTACTCCGGCCACCTGTGCTTCTGACCCCATTCCCTCTCATCTTATGAAATCTCTCGCTCCATCCCTTCTCCCCTCCTTAACTTCCATCTTCAACCGCTCACTCTCCACTGGTTCCTTCCCCTCTGCCTTCAAACATGCCCATGTCTCTCCCATCCTAAAAAAACCCTCTCTTGACCCCACCTCACCTTCTAGTTATCGTCCCATATCCCTCCTACCATTCCTTTCCAAACTCCTTGAACGAGTTGTCTACACGCGCTGCCTAGAATTCCTCAACAACAACTCTCTCCTCGACCCCCTTCAGTCTGGCTTCTGTCCCCTACATTCCACGGAAACTGCGCTCTCAAAGGTCACCAATGACCTCCTGCTTGCCAAATCCAACGGCTCATACTCTGTCCTAATCCTCCTCGACCTCTCAGCCGCCTTTGACACTGTGGACCACCCCCTTCTCCTCAACACGTTATCTGACCTTGGCTTCACAGACTCCGTCCTCTCCTGGTTCTCCTCTTATCTCTCCGGTCGTTCTTTCTCAGTCTCTTTTGCAGGCTCCTCCTCCCCCTCCCATCCTCTTACTGTGGGGGTTCCCCAAGGTTCAGTGCTTGGTCCCCTTCTGTTCTCAATCTACACTCACTCCCTTGGTGACCTCATTCGCTCCCACGGCTTCAACTATCATCTCTACGCTGATGACACCCAGATCTACATCTCTGCCCCTGCTCTCTCCCCCTCCCTCCAGGCTCGCATCTCCTCCTGCCTTCAGGACATCTCCATCTGGATGTCTGCCCGCCACCTAAAGCTCAACATGTCGAAGACTGAGCTCCTTGTCTTCCCTCCCAAACCTTGTCCTCTCCCTGACTTTCCCATCTCTGTTGACGGCACTACCATCCTTCCCGTCTCACAAGCCCGCAACCTTGGTGTCATCCTCGACTCCGCTCTCTCATTCACCCCTCACATCCAAGCCGTCACCAAAACCTGCCGGTCTCAGCTCCGCAACATTGCCAAGATCCGCCCTTTCCTCTCCATCCAAACTGCTACCCTGCTAATTCAAGCTCTCATCCTATCCCGTCTGGACTACTGCACCAGCCTTCTCTCTGATCTCCCATCCTCGTGTCTCTCTCCACTTCAATCCATACTTCATGCTGCTGCCCGGATTATCTTTGTCCAGAAACGCTCTGGACATATTACTCCCCTCCTCAAAAACCTCCAATGGCTACCAATCAATCTGCGCATCAGGCAGAAACTCCTCACCCTGGGCTTCAAGGCTCTCCATCACCTCGCCCCCTCCTACCTCACCTCCCTTCTCTCCTTCTACTGCCCAGCCCGCACCCTCCGCTCCTCCACCACTAATCTCCTCACTGTACCTCGCTCTCGCCTGTCCCGCCATCGACCCCCGGCCCACGTCATCCCCCGGGCCTGGAATGCCCTCCCTCTGCCCATCCGCCAAGCTAGCTCTCTTCCTCCCTTCAAGGCCCTGCTGAGAGCTCACCTCCTCCAGGAGGCCTTCCCAGACTGAGCCCCTTCTTTCCTCTCCCCCTCGTCCCCCTCTCCATCCCCCCGTCTTACCTCCTTCCCTTCCCCACAGCACCTGTATATATGTATATATGGTTGTACATATTTATTACTCTATTTATTTATTTATTTATTTATTTATTTATTTATTTTACTTGTACATTTCTATCCTACTTATTTTATTTTGTTGGTATGTTTGGTTCTGTTCTCTGTCTCCCCCTTTTAGACTGTGAGCCCACTGTTGGGTAGGGACTGTCTCTATGTGATGCCAATTTGTACTTCCCAAGCGCTTGGTACAGTGCTCTGCACATAATAAGTGCTCAATAAATACGATTGATTGATTGATTGATTGATTAGGATGATCAGGGAGAAGGGAGAAATTTCCATCTTAAGACAGACTGAAAATGATTAGAACTTTGAAGGCTAGAAAGATACATGATTTAAATGTACTACTCTCATTCTGTAACCCAGCCCGCACACTTCACTCTTCTAATGCTAACCTTCTCACTGTACCTCTGTCTCTCTTGTCTCGCCGCTGACCCCTGGCCCATGTCCTGCCTCTGTCCGGGAATGCCCTCCCTCCTCAAATCCAACAGACAATTACTTTCCCCACCCTTCAAAGATTTACTGAAGGCACATCTCCTCCAAGAGGCCTTCCCCCCCTTTCTTCTAAGCACCCCCTTTCCTCTTCTCCCACTTCCTTCTGTGTCACCCTGACTTGCTCCCTTTGTTCTCCCCACTCCCAACCCCACTGCACTTATGCACATATCTGTAATTTATTTATTTGTAGTGATGTCTGCCTCCTCCCTTCTAGATTGTAGTTCACTGTGGGCAGGGAATGTATCTGTTTATTGTTGTATTGTACTCTTCCAAGCGCTTAGCAGTACTCAGCACACAGTATGCGCTCAATAAATATGATTGAATGAATGAATGAAATGTACAAAATCAATATAAAGGAGGACAGGGTGAAAACAGAATTGTCATATAGCAACGCTCATAGCAGGACAGTGACCTCATAGGTCAAGAATGGACCCCAAACATGGCAACTCTGGATCCAAGGGGTTTTGAAAGCAACATTTCCTCCTTCAGCTGACCATGATGGGCCTCTTCCTTCTAATACCAATACTAAATAACAAACCATATTTATTAAGTGCTTTTGTTGTTTCAAGCACTATGGTAGATACAAGACCGTCAGATTGTACACAGTCCCTGTGCCACATGAGGCTCACAATCTAAGAGGTAGGGAATAAAAACTATCTCAGTCCCATTATACCGATGAGGAAACTGAAGCCCAGAAAGTTAATAATAATAACTGTGGTATTTGTTAAGCGCTTACTATGCGCCAAGCACTGTACTAAGCATTAGGGTGGACACAAGCAAATCAGGTTAGACACATTCCCTGTCCCACGTGGGGCTCACAGTCTCAATCCCCATTATATAGATGAGGTAACTGAGGCACAGGGAAGTTAAGTGACTTGCCTAAGTTCCCTCAGCAGAAATATGGCAGAGCCAGGATTAGAACCCAGGACTTTCTGACTTCCAGGTGTATGCTCTATTCATTAGGCCACACTGCTTCTCTATAGTGCTTTATTCCAAGCCAGGGGCAGAGCTGGAGATGAGAAGGTACTCCCTGTCCCATGCTCTTTTCATTACGCCATACTACTTTTCTCTGGGTTTCTTCCAGACTCAGCCTTCCAACAGCTGAGAAGGAAGCCCAGGGAGGGCCCGGGAGGTGTCACCGCTGAAAGACTCAGAGGGGTCTTGTTCGCCCATTCCCTGGATTTGAGAACTACGGCAGTCTGCTGTCAGTGTTCTCCCCAGTTCTAATCGACTCGGGCTCTCCTCTATGCCAACTAGGAAACTGCATCTCATCTTGCCTTCCACCACTCTAGCAGGAAAGAGCAGGAGGTCACCACAAAACCACGGGAAGGCTAGTGGCTGCTGAATCGGTCCCTGTGGCTACAGGTTTGCCTAGGACTCTGAGCCTCAGGGGGCCTGAAATCATTCTCCTTTAGCCACAACACTCTGCTGACTCTGTTTTTATTTTGCATATTTGTCCTTGTGCTTTGTTTTGTTTTAGTGTTTTGTCTCCAGTCCTTTCTCCTCACTTAGAACCTTAGATCAAGGGACAGTGACAATGTCTAATTCCCACCTGTGTATTCTCTCCCAGCACTTAGTACTGTGTTCTGCACACAGTAAAGTGTCTAATAAATACTATTACCACTATTACTGCACCCTTTCTTAGGAGGACACCAGTAAGCACCCATGCCTGGAGGAAGGAGATCATACTGGGATGCTTCAGACCAGCTCATCTCCGCCCTACCACCCAGAGACCAACTGGCATCACCACTCCTCATGTCAAACAGCCGGGCTTTTGACAGTAGCTGGAAGGTGGAACACCCCTACAAAACCCTAGCCAAAATTCCTGTCTTATGGAAACCCTAAATCATATGTCTCAGTAACCCCAATTGACTAATGGGAGCTTAACTGATTTGATTCATCTGTCCAAACACCTTTAATGTGGCACCATTAGTAATGATGTCTCAATAATAATAATAATGATGGCATTTATTAAGTGCATACTATGTGCAAAGCACTGTTCTAAGCGCTGGGGAGGTTACAAGGTGATCAGGTTGTCCCACGGGGGGCTCACAGTCTTAATCCTCATTTTACAGATGAGGTAACTGAGGCACAGAAAAGTTAAGTGACTTGCCCAAAGTCACACAGCCGACAATTGGCGGAGCCGGGATTTGAACCCCTGACCTCTGACTCCAAAGCCCGTGCTCTTTCCACTGAGCCATGCTTAATGTAAATTATACACTCACTGAAGCATTAGTAATTACACAAAGAGGAACTAATACAATGTAACTATACTTTATTAGCAACGTGTTGGAGCACTGGCACCCCAACCCCCAGTTCTGCTGCCTCCTTCAGTTTGTCCTTTTTGGACAAAGATCATCCTGTTAGAATAAGTCAAATGCTTTCCCCTCACCATTGTCATGAAGCAGCATCTCTAATCCAGGGAATTAATTCAAGCCAGCAGAGAGCTGCTACGGAGAGCTCATTATCGCTTATTATGGGCTCATGAGAGCAGCAAGGTTGGTAACAGTAGTAATGGTATTTATTGAGCAATCACTGAGTGCCATACACTATGCTTAGACTTTGGGAAATACAACAAAAGGAAGAGATACATTCCCTGGCCACAAGGAGCTTCCATTCTAGCAGGAGAGACAGACATTAAAATATTTACAAAGAAAGTAATCAGAATAAATAATTGAATAAGCAGCTGTATATACGGTGAACGGTTTATTGATGGTTGTCTGAGGAAAGTCAGGCTGTGGAGTGGAAAAATGGAGTTTAAGAAAATGAGTTTATATACTAGCTGGGAATGTAAACACCGTATATGATCTGAATCTATTTTCAGTAGGGGTGAAGGTTTCCCCATTTTCCATCCTATATTCTAAGTTCAATTTTCCATTTCCACGGGTCAGTCTTCATATTCCTTTGGTCCTCAGGAAACAAGTAAAACTTAGGGTACCATTTTGCTTTGCTTCTGACTCTTTTCCCAGGTCCTCCCTCTGGCCTGGAACTCCCTCCCCTTTCATAGCCATAGGAAGGTTACATAGCCTCCACAGGCCTTCCCCGATTAAACCCTCTTTTCCCCGACACTCTCTCCCTTCTGTGTCGCCTATGAAATTGGATCTGTAAGGCTTTTGGGCATTTGGTATTCACCCCACCCTCAACCACACAGCAGTTCTGTACATATCAGTTATTTATTTATATTAATGTCTGTCTCCCCTTCTAGACTCTAGGTTCATTGTGGGCAGGGAATATGTCTACCAGCTGTTATACTGTACTCTCCCAAGCACTTAGTACAGTGCTCTACACACAGTACAAACTCAATAAATATCACTGATTGAATGATCAATTGAATTAAATAGAAAACAGAAAACCTTACCTGCTTATAGAGAAGCAGCGTGGCTCAGTGGAAAGAGCACGGGCTTTGGAGTCAGAGGTCATGGGTTCAAATCCCGGCTCCGCCAATTGTCAGCTGTGTGACTTTGGGCAAGTCACTTAACTTCTCTGGGTCTCAGTTACCTCATCTGTAAAATGGGGATTAAGACTGTGAGGCCCCCCGTGGGACAATCTGATCACCTTGTAACCGCCTCAGCGCTTAGAACAGTACTTGGCACATAGTAAGCGCTTAATAAATGCCATCATCATTATTATTATTATTATAAGAAGCAGCATGGCATAGTGGATAGGGCATGTGCCTGGGAGTCAGAAGGCCATGGGTTCCAATTCCAACTCCACCACTTGTCTGTTGTGTGATCTTTGACAAGTCACTTCACTTCTCTGGGCCTCAGTTACCTCATCTGTAAAATGAGGATTGAGAATGTGAGTCCAACTCGATTTGCTTGTACAATAAATAATAATTATTATGGTATTTGTTACGTGCTTTCTATGTGCCAAGCACTGGGGTAGATACAACGTAATCAGGTTGTCCCATGTGGGGCTCACGGTCTTAATCCCCATTTTACAGATGAGGTAACTGAGGCACAGAGAAGTGAAGTGGCTTGTCCAAGGTCACCCAGCAGACAAATGGCAGAGCCGGGATTGGAACCCACGTCCTGTGACTCCCAAGCTCATGGTTCTTTCTGCTAAGCCACACTGCTTCTCTATCCAGCGCTTAGAACAGTGCTTGGCACATAGTAAGTGCTTAACAAATACCATTAATATTACAATCCACCCCAATGCTTAGTAGAGTGCTGTAAGTGTTTAACAAATACCATAATAATTATTATTTTTATTATAATGCCCACAATCTTTTTCACTGGGTTCTTGGATGCTTTAGTCACTTTTAAGTTATGGGTTATGGACCGCTCCATCACTTCTCCCCTTCTGTTCTCAATCTACACGTACTCCCTTGGTGACTTCATTCGCTCCCACGGCTTCAACTATCATCTCTACGCTGATGACACCCAGATCTACATCTCTGCCCCTGCTCTCTCCCCCTCCCTCCAGGCTCGCATTTCCTCCTGCCTTCAGGACATCTCCATCTGGATGTCTGCCCACCACCTAAAGCTCAACATGTCGAAGACTGAGCTCCTTGTCTTCCCTCCCAAACCTTGTCCTCTCCCTGACTTTCCCATGTCTGTTGACGGCACTACCATCCTTCCCGTCTCACAAGCCCGCAACCTTGGTGTCATCCTCGACTCCGCTCTCTCATTCACCCCTCACATCCAAGCCGTCACCAAAACCTGCCGGTCTCAGCTCTGCAACATTGCCAAGATCCGCCCTTTCCTCTCCATCCAAACCGCTACCCTGCTCATTCAAGCTCTCATCCTATCCCGTCTGGACTACTGCACCAGCCTTCTCTCTGATCTCCCATCCTTGTGTCTCTCTCCACTTCAATCCATACTTCATGCTGCTGCCCGGATTATCTTTGTCCAGAAACGCTCTGGGCATATTACTCCCCTCCTCAAAAACCTCCAATGGCTACCAATCAATCTGCGCATCAGGCAGAAACTCCTCACCCTGGGCTTCAAGGCTCTCCATCACCTCGCCCCCTCCTACCTCACCTCCCTTCTCTCCTTCTACTGCCCAGCCCGCACCCTCCGCTCCTCCACCGCTAATCTCCTCACTGTACCTCGTTCTCGCCTGTCCCGCCATCGACCCCCGGCCCACGTCATCCCCCGGGCCTGGAACGCCCTCCCTCTGCCCCTCCGCCAAGCTAGCTCTCTTCCTCCCTTCAAGGCCCTGCTGAGAGCTCACCTCCTCCAGGAGGCCTTCCCAGACTGAGCCCCTTCCTTCCTCTCCCCCTCGTCCCCCTCTCCATCCCCCCATCTTACCTCCTTCCCTTCCCCACAGCACCTGTATATATGTATATATGGTTGCACATATTTATTACTCTATTTATTTATTTATTTATTTTACTTGTACATTTCTATCCTATTTATTTTATTTTGTTGGTATGTTTGGTTTTGTTCTCTGTCTCCCCCTTTTAGACTGTGAGCCGACTGTTGGGTAGGGACTGTCTCTATGTGTTGCCAATTTGTACTTCCCAAGTGCTTAGTACAGTGCTCTGCACATAGTAAGCGCTCAATAAATACGATTGATTGATTGATTGATTCTCCCCTCCTTAACTTCCATCTTCAACCGCTCACTCTCCACTGGTTCCTTCCCCTCTGCCTTCAAACATGCCCATGTCTCTCCCATCCTAAAAAAACCCTCTCTTGACCCCACCTCACCTTCTAGTTATCGCCCCATATCCCTCCTACCATTCCTTTCCAAACTCCTTGAATGAGTTGTCTACACGCGCTGTCTAGAATTCCTCAACAACAACTCTCTCCTCGACCCCCTCCAGTCTGGCTTCCGTCCCCTACATTCCACAGAAACTGCCCTCTCAAAGGTCACCAATGACCTCCTGCTTGCCAAATCCAACGGCTCCTACTCTGTCCTAATCCTCCTCGACCTCTCAGCTGCCTTCAACACTGTGGACCACCCCCTTCTCCTCAACTCGCTATCTGACCTTGGCTTCACAGACTCCGTCCTCTCCTGGTTCTCCTCTTATCTCTCCGGTCGTTCTTTCTCAGTCTCTTTTGCAGGCTCCTCCTCCCCCTCCCATCCTCTTACTGTGGGGGTTCCCCAAGGTTCAGTGCTTGGTCCCCTTCTGTTCTCGATCTACACGCACTCCCTTGGTGACCTCATTCACTCCCACGGCTTCAACTATCATCTCTACGCTGATGACACCCAGATCTACATCTCTGCCCCTGCTCTCTCCCCCTCTCTCCAGGCTTGCATCTCCTCCTGCCTTCAGGACATCTCCGTCTGGATGTCTGCCCGCCACCTAAAGCTCAACATGTTGAAGACTGAACTCCTTGTCTTCCCTCCCAAACCTTGCCCTCTCCTTGACTTTCCCATCTCTGTTGACGGCACTACCATCCTTCCCGTCTCACAAGCCCGCAACCTTGGTGTCATCCTCGACTCCGCTCTCTCATTCACCCCTCACATCCAAGCCATCACCAAAACCTGCCGGTCTCAGCTCCGCAACATTGCCAAGATCCGCCCTTTCCTCTCCATCCATACCGCTACCCTGCTCATTCAAGCTCTCATCCTAGGCCCTGCTGAGAGCTCACCTCCTCCAGGAGGCCTTCCCAGACTGAGCCCCTTCTTTCCTCTCCCCCTCGTCCCCCTCTCCATCCCCCCGTCTTACCTCCTTCCCTTCCCCACAGCACCTGTATATATGTATATATGGTTGTACATATTTATTACTCTATTTATTTATTTATTTATTTATTTTACTTGTACATTTCTATCCTACTTATTTTATTTTGTTGGTATGTTTGGTTCTGTTCTCTGTCTCCCCCTTTTAGACTGTGAGCCCACTGTTGGGTAGGGACTGTCTCTATGTGATGCCAATTTGTACTTCCCAAGCGCTTAGTACAGTGCTCTGCACATAGTAAGCGCTCAATAAATACAATTGATTGATTGATTGATCATCCTATCCCGTCTGGACTACTGCACCAGCCTTCTCTCTGATCTCCCATCCTCGTGTCTCTCCCCACTTCAATCCATACTTCATGCCGCTGCCCGGATTATCTTTGTCCAGAAACGCTCTGGGCATATTACTCCCCTTCTCAAAAATCTCTAGTGGCTACCAATCAATCTGCGCATCAGGCAGAAACTCCTCACCCTGGGCTTCAAGGCTCTCCATCACCTCGCCCCCTCCTACCTCACCTCCCTTCTCTCCTTCTACAGCCCAGCCCGCACCCTCCGCTCCTCTGCTGTTAATCTCCTCACCGTACCTCGTTCTCGCCTGTCCCGCCATCGACCCCCAGCCCATGTCATCCCCCGGGCCTGGAATGCCCTCCCTCTGCCCATCCACCAAGCTAGCTCTCTTCCTCCCTTCAAGGCCCTACTGAGAGCTCACCTCCTCCAGGAGGCCTTCCCAGACTGAGCCCCTTCCTTCCTCTCCCCCAGCCCCCCTCTCCATCCCCCCATCTTACCTCCTTCCCTTCCCCACAGCACCTGTATATATGTATATATATTTGTACATATTTATTACTCTATTTATTTATTTATTTATTTTACTTGTACATATCTATGCTATTTATTTCATTCTGTTAGTATGTTTGGTTTTGTTCTCTGTCTCCCCCTTTTAGACTGTGAGCCCACTGTTGGGTAGGGACTGTCTCTATATGTTGCCAACTTGTACTTCCCAAGCCCTTAGTACAGTGCTCTGCACACAGTAAACGCTCAATAAATACGATTGATGATGATGATGATGATCCACCACATCCAGCTATCTCCCAGCCATCTCGCAGGTAGGCAGTTTGGGTATGTAGTCAGTATTTACTCTGTGCCAAGCATTGTACTAAGTGCTGGAATACATAGAGGGTAATTAGACTAGGCACGATCCCTGTCCCACACAAGTCTCCCAAATTATGAGGTAGGGTGAGCAGGTAGCTTATTCCCATTTTACAGATTAGAAAACTGAGTCACAGAGAAGTGGCTTGACTGAGGTCACACAGAAGACCAGTAACACAGCTGGGAATAAGACTGGGTCTCCTGACTCCCAGTTCCAGGCTCTCTCCACTAGGCCAAGCTGCCTTGAACATTAAAATGCTCTAGGATCCTATAGAAACAGCGTGGCTCAGTGGAAAGAGCCCGGGCTCTGGAGTCAGAGGTCATGGTTTCAAATCCCGGCTCTGCCAATTGTCACCTGTGTGACTTTGGGCAAGTCACTTCACTTCTCTGGGCCTCAGTTCCCTCATCTGGAAAATGGGGATGAAGAGTGTGAGCCCCCCGTGGGACAACCTGATCATCTTGTAACCTCCCCAGCACTTAGAACAGTGCTTTGCACATAGTAAGCGCTTAATAAATGCCATTATTATTATTATTATTAGAACCCAGGGAGCAAATCAGACATTGAAACCTGGAAGAAAGACATCCTGAAAATTGTGGGTGCCAGCTTCAGAAGTAGTAGCCAGAGCAGTAGAAGTAGTAGAATTTTCTGTGTGCCAACGTGGTGCAGTACACTTTTACTAGGCACTTGGGAAGTACAGAAAAATAAAATTATCTATTCCCTGCCCATAAAGAGTTTACATTTTAACAGGAGAGATAAACATAAAAATATGTACAGCATGAGTGGTTAAAGTAAGCAAATCGAGAAGACATATAGGCATGAATGCAAAGGAAAGTGTAAATAAGTTCTGCTATGTTAGAGTTGGCTGGAGGGCTGATATAGCTCGAGATGGTGGGAAATTAATTAATTAAGCTTGCTGGAGGAGATAGGATTTTAAGAGGGTTTTTACTATGAGGAGAACTGAAGTCTGTCTGATGTGAGGAGAAAGGGAGTTCCAAGGCAGAGGTACAGCATGAATGAGGGGATGGAGGTAGGAGAATGGATTGAGCAAACTACATATTTTAAAAGCAATCAAAAGTAGTAGACTGTAAATTCTCTATACTGCAAGCTTGTTGTGGGTAGAGAAAATGTCTAACAACTCTGTTATATTGTATTCTCCCAAGCACTTAGTACAGTACTCTGCACACAGTAAGAACTCAATAAATACAATTGAATTATAATTAGTAGATAGATGCTATTCTGGATTTTGGTTTTTGAGTTATGTTTAAATGCCCACCAATTTTGATGCTTTTCATGTGATTTTGCTTTGTCAAACAGCAGTCAGATGACTGCTCAAGTCTAAACCGCCCTCCTTCCCATGCACACAACTGATGCACCTCCTCTCTGTGAGTGTAGCTCCACCAGGTTTCTTCTCAGTTCTGAACCCAGTTCCAAGTGGCTTAGAACCCCACACACTCGGTGGACTCAAAAGAGGCATAAATGCGTCTCTCTTTTCCTTTTGCTCTCTCTTCTTGCCTTATACCAGGTTCCTTTTGACTCACTTCATCACGGCAAATAACAAACAGGACAGTACAACGTTGGACAGTGTGAATGAGTGAGTGAGTGAGTGCGTGTGAGAGTGTGTGTGTGTGTGTGTGTGTGTGTATACAGGGTCCAAACTGTGGGTTCTTTTCAGACACACCGGCACCAACAGGTGAATTTCAACTCCATTGGTGTCTTCTGGGAACACAAAGGACCTTATTAAATATCCTACAGCACTTAGCATCAGGACCATCTTTCCCACGGCTCTCTGCCTCGTACACTCCTAGCCCTTTCCAAGCCACTTTCCTTCCTGGCCTACACCATTCAATTTCATCCTCTTATTCATTATTTAATGGGGTGTGTGGCGTTGGCCTACGGGAAAGATGCTGCAAAAGATGAAGCATCATAGACCTGGGTTGTCGTTTCCAAAGGAGGAAACTTGAAGTGCCGTGGGTGTCCCGGATAGAAAGTGTATGAAGTGGGAGAACTTGTAAAGCTGGGTTTTCATCTCCCCTTTCTGCCCTGTGCTCTTTTCTTCCATCTCTTGCTCTTCCTTCTCTTTCGCCCCATCTCCCTCTTCCTCTCCTCCCTCTCTGCTCTATTGCTTTCTCTCTCCCTCTCCCCTTTCCTCTTTTTCTCTCTTGGTCTCCGGCTGTCTACTTCTGGCTCTCCTTTCTGTTTTCTGCTTTCTCCCCCTCCCTCTCCCTGTTTCTCCCCTTTCCTCTTTTTCTGTCTGTCTCTGGCTGTCTACCTCTGGCTCTCCTGTTTTCTTCTTTCTCTCGTCATCTCTCCTCCCTGTCCCTGTCTCTCCCCTCTCTCTCCCTGTCTCTCTCGCTGACTCCCCGCCTCCCACCCCCCACTTAGCCGCCCCAGCCCGTGGGCTCCGAAGCATTTGTTATCTGATCGCCGGGCTCAGCCGGCGGGGGCGGAGGAGGAATGCCTGGCCCAGGGCTCCACCCCTAGTCTGGCTGTCGCCAGCGAGAGAGACAGAGACAGAGACACAGAGAGACACAAAGAGACACAGAGAGAAAGAGAGAGCAGTAGAAATCACTCGGGAAGGGACCAGGAGAGCCCTACGGAGACATCATGAAACCCCGGTCCCGTTCTTCAAGGTAAAAACCACCCTTTTCTGACCTCGGCTGGACTTTCCGCTTTCCAAACCGCGTTTCCCCGCAGGGCAGCTTTCCGACCGGTGGCAGAGCCGATCCTTAAAACCGACTCGGCCAAACCGGAGCCGGGAGGGGGCCGGGAAAGCCCCCTGAAGGCGGCGAGCGGGGTCAAGGGGCAGCGGGGCCTAGTGGATAAGAGCCCGAGCCCGGGAATCAGAAGGACCTGGCTTCTCATCCCGCCTCCGCCACTTCTCCGCCGGGTGACCTTGGCCAAGTCACTTCCCTTCTTGTAGGATTCAGCGACCTCATCTGTAGAATGGGGATTGACCACGAAACCCACGGGGGACTTGGATTGGGTCCGACCAGATTATCTTGGACCTTACCCCAGCGCTTGATACAGTACCCTGCCATAGTAAGCGCTTAACAAATTCCGTTAAAAAAATCCCCCAAACTAGCAAAAAAAAAACAAACCACAACTGGGCTCGGAATTACCGTTTCCTCGAAGTCCAGTCGCAGAGCGGATTGCCAAAGGCCAGAGGAGAGAACCATGCTCTTTCGGCTACTTGGTTAAACTTATAATATTCTGACTTTCTCGGACCTTGCCCTGGGGAAAGCATTCGGTAGAAAATACAGCCCCCTAAATCGGCGGCAGAAATCCGCTCGACTCACCGAATCCGAGTGCTTTACGAGGAACAAAAGAAAAGCACATTTCGCAGGCGATTGCAGCGCCTTGCAATGCAAAATGTCACGTGTTGTAATGCAGGGCTGACTTCAATGTCCGAAGACAAAGTGTTTCTGTCTTTTTCCCCCCCTTAAAGGCTGTAGCAAAATGAGAGATCTCAGCAAATAAGACTGTTTCCAGCTTTCTGAAAACTTGTCCAGTGAGTGGTCCACATAGAAGTGTGGGTTTCTGGGGTACTCCCTTTCCTGAAATTTTGATAAACATGAATTCTTTGGCAACAGTGATAAAATTATAAGTTGTTTATTGCCTTAAATGTAACACTTTTTCAAGGGCTATTTTTCCAAAGTAACATTCTTTTTTTCATTTGTACAGGTAAAACTACAATTTAGAACAATGCTTCCCTTTTGAAACTGAGTTAAACAGTGATTTATTTTATTTTTTATTTTTGCGGGGGGCGGTAACAAATCAAAAAAAGTGTTTTCATTTTGGAAATTGAATGAATGTGTCAAAAAACCATTAGCTGTTCTTGGAATTTAAGGAAAAAAAAAACAGTAACCAAAACTTTACATCAAAAGTTCAGCAGGAAAATTTCAGCCTTTTGTTAACCGGAATGTGTACTTAGTGTTGAAGACCAGAAAACCTTGGAACAAAAGCATATGGTTCCAGAATATCGTGTAAGCATGAGTTTGGAACATTTTCTCTATAGTAGTGGTCTTTATTGAGTACCTCCTTTCTGGGTACTGTAATGCACTGTACTAAGTGTTTAGGAGAGTACAACAGAAACATTCATTGAATTCCATCGTGTTTATTGAGCTCTTACTGTGTGCAGAGCACTGTACTAAGCGCTTGGGACAGTACAATGCAACAATTAACAGACCATTCCCTGCCAACAAGGAGCATACAGTCTAGGGGCAGGGGGAGATAGTCATCAATACAAATAAATTAAATTACAGATATGTATGTGCATAAGTGCTGCGGGACTGGGAGGGGGGAGGAAAAAGTGTACAAGTCAGGGTCATGCAGAAGGGAGTAGGAGAAGGGAACATGGGGTTTAGTCTGGGAAGGCCTCTTGGAGATGTGCCTTCAATAAGGATTTGAAGGGGAGGAGTGTAATTGTCAGATTTGAGGAGGGGGGCCAGGACGGGGGCTGTGAGCTCCTTGTGGGCAGGGATTGCCACTACTGCTGTATTGTACTTTCCCAAGTGCTTAGTACAGTGCCCTGCACCCAGTAAGTACTTAATAAATACGATTGAATGAAAGCGGCGAGACAAGTAAGATCGAGGCACAGTGAGAAAGTTAGTGTTAGAGTAGTGAAGTGTGCCGGCTGGGTTGTAGGGAAGTAGCAAGGTGAGGAATGAGGGGTCAAAGGGGTGGGGTGCTTTAAACCCAATGGTGAGGAGTTTTTGTTTGATGCGGAGGTTGGATGGGCAACCACTGGAGTTTTTTGAGGAGCAGGGTGACATATCCTGAACGTTCCTGTAGAAAAATGATCCTGGCAGCAGAGTGAAGTATGGACTGGAGTGGGGATAGCCAGGAGGCTGGGAGGTCAGCAAGGAGGCTGATGCAGTAATCCAGGCGGGTTAGGATGTGTGATTGTATGAACATGGTAGCAGTTTGGATGGAGAGGAAAGGGCATATTTTAATGATGTTGAGAAAGTTGGGCCGACAGGATTTAGTGATGGATTGAATATGTGGGTTGAATGAGAGAGAGAAGTCAAGATTACACCAGTGTTACACACTTGGACTTCCCAAGCTCTGCTTGTAATAATAATAATAATAATAATAATAATAATAATAATAATGGCATTTGTTAAGCATTTACTATGCACAGAGCACTGTTCTAAGCACTGGGGGGATACAAGGTGCTCAGGTTGTCCCACATGGGGCTCACAGTCTTCATCCCCATTTTACAGATGAAGTAACTGAGGCTCAGAGAAGTTAATAATAATAATGATGGCATTTATTAAGTGCTTACTATGCACAAAGCACTGTTCTAAGCGCTGGGGGATACAAGGTGCTCAGGTTGTCCCACATGGGGCTCACAGTCTTCATCCCTATTTTACAGATGAGGTAACCGAGGCTCAGAGAAGTTAATAATAATAATAGTAATGGCATTTATTAAGCGCTTACTATGTGCAAAGCACTGTTCTAAGCGCTGGGGAGGTTACAAGGTGATCAGGTTGTCCCACATGGGGCTCACAGTCTTCATCCCCATTTTAAAGATGAGGTAACTGAGGCTCAGAGAAGTTGAGTGACTTGCCCAAGGTCACACAGCAGACGTGGCGGAGCCGGGATTCAAACCCATGACCTCTGACTCCAAAGCCCGTGCTCTTTCCACTGAGCCATGCTGCTTCTCTGCATGGCTTGTACTTCCCAAGCACTTAGTACAGTGCTCTGCACACAGTAAGCGCTCAATGAGTATAGCTTTAATTCTAATTGTTCTGATGATTTGGACACCTGTCTCCATGTTTTGTTTTGTCGTCTGTCTCCCCCTTCTAGACTGTGAGCCCGCTATTGGTAGGGACCGTCTCTCTGTTGCCAACTTGTACTTCCCAAGCACTTAGTACAGTGCTCTGCACACAGTAAGCGCTCAATGAGTATAACTTTAATTCTAATTGTTCTGATGATTTGGACACCTGTCTCCATGTTTTGTTTTGTCGTCTGTCTCCCCCTTCTAGACTGTGAGCCCGCTATTGGTAGGGACCGTCTCTCTGTTGCCAACTTGTACTTCCCAAGCGCTTACTACAGTGCTCTGCACACAGTAAGCGCTCAATAAATATGATGGAACGAACGGACGAAGGAAAGATGGTGGTACCATCTACAGTAATGGGAAAGTCGGGTGGGGTGTGGGAGGAGGCAGGGTTTGGATGGGAAGATAAGGAGCTCTGTTTTGGACATATTAAGCTTGAGGTGACAGGAGGATATCCAAGTAGAGATGTCTTGAAGGCAAAAGGAAATGTGAAACTGCAGAGAGGGAGACAGATCAGGTCTGGAGATATAGATTTGGGTATCATTCTCAAGAGGGTAGTAGAAGCCTTGGGGTCAAATGAATTCTCCAAGGGAGTGGGTGTAGATGGAGAATAGAAGGGGACCAAGAACTGAACCTTGCGGGACCCCATCAGTTAGCAGGTGAGAGCCCAAAGCTCACTCCCTGAACACAGGGCGCTTACTCTCCAATGTGGAATTCACTACCGAATGGCTGGCTAATGAACTCTGCCTGATCCTGCGTTTGGGTTTGTAAGGTTTGCAGGGCTACCCTGACCCTTCTCTTGTAGCCAGGTGAGTGGGCCACTGAGAATTCCCTTTCCAGGATGTCTGCGTATACTCCCTATTGCAAGGAGCTGGGAGAAAGCAGTCTTCTTCCCTCTCTCTGCTTCACTAGTCAATCAGTCAGTGGCATTTATTGAGCACTTTCTGTGTGCAGAAGACTGTGCTAAGTGCTTGGGAGTATGCAACACAGTAGCGTTGATGACTATGATCATGCCCTCAATGTGGTTAGGAGATGGGCATTAAAATAGATTACAAGTGTGGGGAAGCGGCAGAGAATAAGGATAAATGCTGTAGGATTAGGGGTGGGGTGAGTACCAGAGTGCCTAGGGGGTACTGACCCAAGTATATAGGTGACATAGAAGGGAGGGATAAGACAAGAAGTTAGGGAAGGCTTCTTGGAAGAAATCTGATTTTAGTAGGGCTTTGAAGATGAGGAAAGTGGTGGCCACAGGCACAAGGTGTTAAGCTATGGCATGGTTATCTACTTGTAGAGTTATATGCCTCTTACAGGTTACATAATCAATCAATCATTATCAATGGTATTTACTGAGCACTTACTGTGTGCAGAACACACAATATAGTTGGGAGGCACGATCCCTGCCCTCGGGAGACAGCATGGCCTAGTGAAAAGAGCACAGGTCTGAGAGTCAGAGAACCCAGCTCTGCCATTTGTTTACTCTGTGACCTTGGACAAGTCACTACACTTCTCTGGGCCCCTGTCACTTCATGTGTAAAATAGGGGTTAAGACTATGAGCCCCATGTGGGACAGGGACTGTGTCCAACCCAATTATCTTGTATTTACCCCAGTGCTTATTATAGTGCCTGGCACATAGTAAATGTCTAACAAATACCACAGTGGTTCTAATCCCAGCTCCGCTGCTTCTCTGCTGTGTGACTTTGGGCAAGACACTTAACTTCTCTGGGCCTCAGTTACCTCATCTATACAATGGGGATTCAATACCTGCTTTTTTATTTCATGGTGTTCATTAAGTGCCTACTATGTGCCAGGTACTGTACTAAGCACCGGGGTAGATGCAGGCTAAACAGGTTGGACACAGTCCATATCCCACATGGGAGTCACAGTCTAAATAGGAGGGAGCAGGATTTAATCCCCATTTTACAGATGAAGTAACTGAGGCTCAGAGAAGTTAAGTGACTTGCCCCAGGTCACACAGCAGACATTTGGTGGATCCAGGATTAGAACCCAGGTCATCTGACTCTCAGGCTCATGATCGCTCCACTAGGCCAGGCTGCTTCTCCTTCCTACTTAGGCTGTGAGTACTGTGTGGAACAGGGACTGTGTCTGACTCGTCATCTTGTATCTTCCCCAGTGCTTAGAACAGTGCTTGACACATAGTAAATGCTTAACAAATACCATTGTTAGTATTGTTATCATCATCATCATTACTACTACTACTACTACTACTACTACTACTACTACTACTACTGCTACTACTATTACTTCTCTGTGTGCTCAGCACTGGAACATAATACACAGAAGAGAATTAGACAAGGTCTCTGGCCTTAAAGAGGCTCAGAGTCTTGGAATAAGTGGGGAAAGAGGACCGGCGACAGATTCATATAGAGAAAATGAAACAATTAAAACACAAAATCCATATAAAAGACAAGGACAGGAATATGTTAGCCACTCAGTGTAGTACTCTGCCTAGTAGAGGCTCAAAAATATTCATTGACTGTATTCTCCCATCACAGTAGGCAGTCAGCTTGAAGGGAATCATCTCCCATTCTCCACTCCAGCCAGGCATGTGGAACAGGGGCAGGGTGAGGGACGTGGGTAGAAGGCTTGAGGGGACCCTTCTCTTTGTACCCAGGAGAGAATGGAGGTAGGGCCCTCTGACTTGAAGTGTAAAATAGAAGTGTATGTGAAGGAATGATTAATTAAAGAGTCATAACCATGATTGTTGTTTTCAAGGACTTTCTAAAGTCAGAATATGTGCGTTAGAGTTTCTTTTCTTTTTTAAAGGTATTTGTGAAATGCTTTCTATGATCCTGGTACTATGTTAAGTGCTGGGGTAGACAGAGTCCATGTCCCACATGGGGCTCACAGTTTTAACCACATTTTACAGATGAGGTAAGTGAGGCATAGAGAAGTTAAGTGACTTGCCCAAAGTCACAAAGCAGATGAATGGCAGGGCCAGGATTAGAACCCAGGTCTTCTGTCTCCCAGGCCCATGCTGCTCTTTCCACTAGGCTATGCTGCTCATTTCATTCTTCCAACCCAAATCTTCAGATACATCCAATTGGGGTTGCTTAAAATCCCAGACTCCTGAGAATGTCACAGTCCCACAAGCAACTAGGATGGGTGCCCTGAGGAAGCCAGGAGCAGAAATAACACAGCATGAGTGTCTGCAGCTGATGATTTTAGAAATCTGGAGTATTGGGCTTTACCTGTCTCTTTCCAGTTAAGGCCGCTTCAGACCATTTACATCATCTGGACAGTTGCATGTCTTGTACTATTTTGACCAGAGAACCAATTTAGCTCATGAATCTAGGGTGCTTGCATATCTAATTTTGTCTCTTTGCCCGTTTTGAGAGGTGCTAACTTTAGATTAATACGCAAGATGTCCTAGACTACCAGGAGTGCAAATTGCTTTTCTGACACTGTCCCTGTTAAGCACTTAGTATGTGTCAAGCACTGTGTATGTGTTGGAGTAGATACAAGATAATCAGGTTGGACCCAGACCCTGTTCCGTATGAGGCCCATAGTCTAAGTAAGAAGGAATCCCCATTTTATAGTTGAGGAAACTGAGGCATAGAAAAGTGAAATGACTTGCCCAAGGTCACACAGAAGGCAGAGCCGGGACTAGAACCCAGGTCCCCTGACTCCCAGGCCACTCCTTCCACTAGGCCATGCTGCTTCTCTTTTTGCTCAGCAGTCCATTAGTTGATAATATTTACTGAGCCCCTTCTGCATGCAGACAGAGCCCTTGGGAGAGTGGAATTAAAGAAGAGGCTTGGCTTGGCTTGTTTTATTGTTATATTGTACTCTCTCAATATAACAGCTCAGTATGGTGCTCTGTACGCAGTAAGTGCTCAGTAAATTCAATAGACCGACTGACTGACTGACCTGCAAGAATCTTACAACCCGTAACCCATTCTTAAGTGGTTAGCTGAGAAAGAAAGAGCCCTCACTCTTACCAGTGTCTCTATCTCCTTCTCATCTGACCCCATCCCTGCTTCTTGGGAAGTGTCTGCAATGTTTGGGAGGGCCAGAAAGATTGAGGTCTTCTGCACCCTCAGACAGCGGTTGCTATTTGCTGCCTTGTGGCCTTTCATGTGAGACAGGCGCATTGTCTCCCTATTGAAAGCTAAATCACTAAAACTCACGGCTTGTGGGAGGCAGAAAAAACGTTTTCATTTTTTATTTTTTGAAAATAATGCCCATCTCTGATGCAATAGCATTTCATCCTCATGGAGGTTATAGTTTACAGGCCGACTGCACGAGCTTCTACTTTGGAATTGAAATCAAAGGGGCCCCAGCCTATCCTACTGAATGTTGGGGAGTTCAGGGCCTGCTGCGGTGTGAGGCGGTCGACAGCCTCATCATTCTGGCATGGTCACACCCACCCTGCACACCTCCGCAGTCCACTGGGCCGGTCACTAGTCCGATGACCCCCAAACTAGCAGTCACTCCCACCGTAGCCCAAGTTTCCAACCGAAGGAAGCTACCAGAGGTTTATTTGAGGTGACATTGTAACTATTGTGCCTTTTGTCTCTGCTGTTCAAACTGTATGTAAATGATGAGGTTGCATTCTGGGGTGGTCTCCACCCAAGGCATTTTGGAGCTGGAAATTTCTGATTTTCTGATTTTCAAAGACCAGGTGAATTAGCTTGTCAGTGGAGTCATTACGTGAGTAAATCTGTAAGAGCAAACTCATAATGCGACATTTCTGAAGTCTGGTTTTTTGAAAAACTAAAATGAGAAAATACCAAAGGTTTCAGATTGGAAAGAAGTCTGGCAGGAGAGGCTGTCATCCGAAGAACTACAAACTGGATCTTTTAATTCATTTCAATCGAATGGTCTTCTTTCCTCCCTCTAGTGTCTTCCTTCCTCCCTCCCCTCTCCCTTCTCTCTTCCCTCGCTCTCTCTCCTTTCCACCTTTCTTCCTTTTTCCCTTGCTTCATTCCTTGAAATTGTAACTTTTCCTCTTTGGATGACAATTTTCCTACAATCCTAGGCACTAGGTAGAGCTGTATAGTGTTTTGTTTACATGTTTTTGGCTCTATTATGAGCAATTTTCTCAGGAAACTAATTCCAGATGTGCTGAGTGGTTTCTATGGAACTCTGGGAATTAATACTCATGAATCATGGGGTACTTGTTTTCCTTCTGAATAGGATCAGAGGTTTCCTGGTAAATTCTTCTCACTTTTTTTATATATCGTTCCAGTTTTGCCTCTTCCAAACTTAAATTCAGAGTAGATTCTTACCTGTTTTCAGTGATAAAGACCAGAAATATACTCAGTGCTGCTAGAATGTATGTCTTCACCACTCCTCTCAAGGGCCAGGATCAGTGTCTAATGTTTTTGTTTGTTTGTTTTAATGGTATTTTTTAAGTGGATGCTATGTGCCAAGCATGGTACTAAGCACTGGGGTAGATACAAGATAATCTGGTTGAACATAATCCATGTCCCACATGGGGCTCACAGTCTTAATCCTCATTTTACAGATGAGGCAGTTGAAGCACAGAGAAGTGAATTGACTTTCCCAAGATTACACAGCAGACGAGTGGCGAGCTGGGATTAGAACCCATGTTCTCTGACTCTCAGGCCTGTGCTCTTTTCACTAGGCCATGCTGCTTTTCGACCGTGTACTGTATATATCTGTAATTAATTTATTTATATTAATATCTGTCTTCCCCTCTAGACTGTGAGCTCGTTGTGGGCAGGAATGTGTCTGTTTGTTGTTGTAGTGTACTCTCCCGAGCGCTTAGTACAGTGCTTTGCACACAGTAAGCACTCAATAAATGTGATTGAATAAATGAATGAATACTGTATCCCAAGGTTTACTGCATGGTTCAACGCTTTAGCATGTAGTAGGTGTTTATTGAATATGCTTACTACTACTACAGTGTTCTGTGACTAATTATGGTATTTGTTATGCACTTACTATATGCCAAGCACTGTTATGAGCGCTGGGGTAGATACAAGGTCCCACGTGGGGCTCATAGTCTTAATCCCCATTTTACAGATGAGGTAACTGAGGCACAGGGAAGTGAAGTGACTTGCCCAAGGTCACACAGCAAAGTAGTGGAGGCGGGATTAGAACCCACGTCCTCTGACTCCCAAGTCCGTGCTCTTTCTCCTAATCCACAGGTCTCGACAGCAAAATTAGTGAACACTCTTCATTCACTCATTCAATCATATTTATTGAGCTCTTACTGTGTGCAGAGCACTGTACTAAGTGCTTGGAAAGTACAATTTGGCAACAAATAGAGACAGTTCCTATCCAACAACAGACAAAGCATGCCTCTCTGAATCAGTGGGACACGGTGTCAGAAGAAATAATTGTGCATGAGCATATGACATTAATTCATTCATTCAGTTGTATTTATTGAGCACTTACTGTGTGCATGTACTAAGCGTTTGGAAAGTACAGTTCAGCAACAAAGACAATCCCTGCCCACAGCAGGCTCACAGTCTAGAATGGGGGAGACAGACATCTAAACAAGTAAACAGGCATCAATAGCATCAATATAAGTAAATAGAATTAGAGATATATTCACATTAGAACAAGTAAAACAGGCATTAATATAAATAAATAAAATGATAGATATGTACATATATACACAGGTGCTGTGGAGCTTGGGGGTAGAGCAAAGGGAGTGAGTCAGGACGATGGGGAGGGAAGGGGGAGCTGAGGAAAAGGGGTGCTTAGTCTAGGAAGGCCTCCTGGAGGAGGCATATCAGATACATGACATCAGATACATGGCGAGTACTACAGCACGAGTTCTCCTTAATGTGGTTGTAAGGGTGCCACTCTTGTGTTCCAGCAGACCTGGGACAGGATGTATGTTTCTATAATATTGAAATTATTAAGTGCTTACTGTGTCCCTAGCACTGTACTTAAAACTGGGGTAGATACAAAATACCCATGTCAGACGGAGTCCCTCATCCACATGGGCCTCACTGTCTAAGTAGAAAGAAGAACAGGTATCTTATCCCCATTCTTACTGTTGAGGAAAGTGAATTACAGAAAAGTGAAATGAAAAGGTGAAGTGACTTGCCCAAGGTCACATAGTGGGGACGTGGCACTTCTCTGTGCTTCATTGCCTCATCTGTAAAATTCATTCAATTGTATGTATTGAGCGCTTACTGTGTGCTGAGCACTGTACTAAGCACTTAGGAGAGTACAGTATAACAATAAACAGACACGTTCCCTGACCACAGCAAGCTTCCAGTCTAGAGGCCTGGGGTTCAGTGACTAGGGGACTGGGCGTTTTCCCCTTCAGCTCTTGGCACCCACGGATGGGGCTCTTTGCGGTTACAGAGGAGAGGTGGCAGAGGTAGGATTAGAACCCAGGTCTTCTGATTCCCAGGCCGGTGCTCTTCCCACTAGGCCACACTTCTGAGAACAACATGGCAAGGAGGATCCTGAAATAAAACTAAAGTGAAGCTATTCCCCACAAAATTCACCCTCCTTGCTGACCTCCCAGCCTCCTGTCTCTCCCCACTTCAGTCTATATTTCACTCTGTTGACGAGATCATTTTTCTACAGAAATGTTCAGGATGTGTCACCCCCCCCCCCTCAAAAAACTCCAGTAATTGCCCATCCACCTCTGCAACAAACAAAAACTCCTCACCATTGGCATTAAACCACTCCACTACATTGCCCCCTCCTACCTCACCTCGCTTCTCTCCTTCTACAACGCAGCCCACGCACCTCATTCCTCTAGTGCCAACCTTCTCATGGTGCCTCCATCTTGCCTGTCTCGCCACCGACCCCTAGCCCACATCCTGCCTCTGGCCTGGAATGCCTTCCCTCCTCAAATATGATAGACAATTTCTCTCCCCCGCTTCAAACCCTTACTGAAGACACATCGCCTCTAAGAGGTCTTCCCAAGCCCCACTTTTCTTCTTCTCCCACTCCCTTCTGCGTCACCCTGACTTGCTCCCTCTGTTCTTCCCCCCTCCTAGCCCCACAGCAGTTATGTACATATCTGTAATTGTATTTTTTATATTGATGTCTATCTCCCCTCCTGTAGACTGTAAGCTCATTGTGGTCAGGGAATGTGCCTGTTTATTCTTGTATTGTACTGTCCCAAGTGCTTATTACAGTGCTCAGCACACAGAAAGCACTCAATAAATACGATTGAATGCATGAATGAATGAAAATTGTCTTACATGATACTCCTGGCTCTGTTTTAAAACTGCCTTTGCCCCTTCAGGAGGATTCAAATAAGGCCATAAATTGCCACCGTTTAAACACATGAGTGACTCCTTCCTCAGCACTTCCCTCTCTAAATGCTGGGCGTCCTTGACCCTTGAAGAGCAGCAAAGGAGGGACTATCCCACAGTTAATCAATCAATCAATCAGTGTTATTTATTGAGTGCTTACTATATGCAGAGCACTGTACTAAGCACTTGGGGGAATGCAATACAACAGAATTAGCAGACACGTTCCCTGCCCATCACGAGCTTACAACTCTTGAGGGGGAGAGAGATATTAATATGAATAAATAAGTAATTTATAAGTCTTCCCCTTTGATTCCCATCAGCTCCAACTCCTGCCAGCGGAACTTGGGGAGAAAAGGCAGCTCAGAGTGAATTTGGGGCATCAGAGTTCTAGTTCAGCTCTGCCACTTGACCCTGGGCAAGTAGCTTCTAGGCCTCAGTTTCCTCATGTATAAAATGGGGGTGAAATATCTGCTCCCTCTTTCCCCTGCAAGATCCATATCCTAACTGATTATCTTGTTTCTATCCCAGGGTTTAGTTCAGTGCTTGCCCCATAGTAAGTGCTCAATATTATTCCACAAGGATTATTATTTTAATAGCTGAATTACCCCCATCAGAGGATGATTTTAAAGCATTTCCAGCCTTTCCCACTTTTGAAGTGACTTTCATGTATGTAGTTTGTACAACGAGTGGCTTTTGTAGATCACATAGGTAGCTTTGCCTGCGTGATTCTAAACAGTGTGTTAGGATTCAGATGGTTTCTAAAACCAGTAAGACCATTCCCCAACTGCCCTCATCAATGAGACGAGCTTCAAATGGACAATTCAGTCCACATCTCCTCCTCCTCAAGAACCTCCAGTGGTTGCCCATGCACCTCCACATCAAGCAGAATCTCTTTACCATCGGCTTTAGGGCACTCTATCAGCTCTCCCCTTCTACCTTTCCTCACTGATCTCTTATTACACCCCAGCCCACACCCTTCATTCATTCATTCAATCGTATTTATTAAGTGCTTACTGTGCGCAGAGCACTGTACTAAGTGCGTGGGAAAGTACAATACAACAATAGCATCAGCTTGCTCACTGTACCTTGATCTTGTCTAGCTCACCACCAACATTTTTCCCACATCCTTCCTCTGACCTGGAATTCTCTTGCCCTCCATATACAATAGACCAACCCTCTCCCCACTGATTGCTACTCTCCCCACCTTCAAAACCTTATTAATGTCACATCTGCTTCAAAAGGCCTTCCCTAATTAAGCCCTCTTTTTCCCAACTCCCTCTCCTTTCTGCATTGTTGTTACACTTGGATCTGTTCTCTTTGAACAGTTGATATTCACCCCACCTTTAGCCCCACAGCACTTATGTACATACCTGTAATTTATTTTAAAGTCTGTTGCCCCTCTAAACTGTAAGCTCACCATGGGCAGGGAACGTGTCTACAGACTCTGTTGTATTATGCTCTCCCAAGTGCTTACTATATAGTACTCTGCACGTAGTAAGTGCTCAGTAAATACCCCCAGGCAATTGATTGATTGCCAAAAATGTACCCTGAAATAGTCCTATGGTATGACCTTCTACAAGCTCCTTGCAGAGTGAGATTGTATCTTGTGTTTCTGGGGTACTTTTTCAAACATTTAGTGTATTCATTCGATTGTAATTATTGAGTGCTTACTCTGTGCAAAGCACTGTTCTAAAAGCTTGGGAAAGTACAGTACAGCAATAAAGAGAGACGATCCCTCCCCACAATGAGCTCACAGTCTAGACAGGGGAGACAGACATCGATACAAGATAAATAGACATCAATATAAATAATTAAAATTACAGATACATACATAAGTGCTGTGGGGTGGGGGGAGGAGGGTAGAGTCAGGGCGACACAGAAGGGAGTGGAAGATGGGGAAGAGTGGGGTGTAGTCTGAGAAGGCTTCTTGGAGGAGATGTGCCTTCAGTAAGGCTTTGAAGAGAGGGAGAGTAATTGTCTGGAGGATTTGAGGAGGGAGGTCTTCCCAGGCTAGAGGTAGGACATGGGCCAGTGGTCAGTGGCAAGGCAGGTGACACTGAGGCACAGTGAGAAAGTTAGCACCAGAGGAGCGAAGTGTGCGGGCTGAGTTGTAGAAGGGAGGTGAGGGAGGAGGGGGCAAGACAGTGGTATAGTATATTGCATACTTCAGGTATTCAGTAAATAACATGATTACTATTATTACTACTACTAGGTTTACATGATTGCTGCGTCTTTTCAGTGTGGATAGAGGCGAGAAAAGAGATAAATTGTCCATTATGTATTGAATTACTTATTTTGACTACTGTATTGGTAAATAATAATAATAATAATGATGATGGCATTTATTAAGTGCTTACTATGTGCAAAGCACTGTTCTAAGTGCTAGGGAGGTTACAAGGTGATCAGGTTGTCCCATGTGGGGCTCACAGTCTTAATCCCCATTTTACAGATGAGGTAACCAAGGCACAGAGAAGTTAAGTGACTTGCCCAAAGTCACACAGCTGACAACTGGCGGAGCCGGGATTTGAACCCTTGACCTCTGACTCCAAAGCCCGTGCTCTATCCACTCAGCCACGCTGCTTCTCATTTTCTCATACTAAATATTTGTAGTCTGTCTCCCCTGTGAGAGTATAAACTCCTTGTGGGCAGGGAATGTATCACTTCTTAGTTTTGTACTTTCCCAAGTGCTCAGTACAGCACACAACACCCAATGAGTGCTCAATAAATACTACCACTAGAAAATGGGCATGCCAGACCATTTAATTGCATCAATGTGGTATCCATATACGGGACAGAAGGCTACAATAAGAACAGAATATGGAGAAACTGATTGGTTTCCCATTAGTAAGGATGTAAGACAAGGATGTATCTCATCGCCTTACCTATTCATCCTTTATGCCGAATTCATAATGAGAAAAGCCGGATTGGATGAAGACGAGCGGGAGTAAAGATTGGAGGAAGGACATAAACAACTAATGTTATGCTTATGATACCACCCTACTATCAGAAAGTGAAGAAGATTTAATAATAAGGTCTTATTATTAAAAGTTAAAGAGCAGAGCAAAAAGATGGACCTGCATTTGAATGTCAAGAAGACAAAGATCATGACAACTGGAAGTTTTAACACATTTGTAGTGGATGGAGAGAAGATTGAAATAGTTGACAATTTTTCTCATCTGGTATCAATAAGAATAAAGGAACTAGTAGTCAAGAAATACGCCAAAGATTAACTTTAGGAAGATTTGCTATGAAGAGCCTGGAAAAAAATCCTAAAACGTGCAGATGCCAGAAGAATACAAATTGTCAATTCTATGGTGTTTCCAGTGACAATGTATGGATCTGAAAGCTGGACGGTGAAAAAACAGGATAGAAAGAGCATCGACTCTTTTGAAATGTGGTGTTGGAGAAGGCTTTTGTGAATACCATGGACTGCCCAAAAAGTAAACAAATGGGTTTGGGGGCAAATTAAACCAAAGTGGTCTTTTGAAGACCAAATGACTCGACTTAGATTAGTCCATTTTGGACACATCGTCAGGAGGACTAATTCTCTGGAGAAAGACACTAGTGCTAGGAAGAATCCAGGGAAAAAGTGGAAGAGGCAGACCAGCAGCTAGATGGATAGAAACCGTAACAATGATAACGGAAGAATCGTCAGCCAAGTTACGGATTATGGCAGAAGATAGGACATTCTGGAGAAAATATATCCATAGAGTCTCCATGAATTGGAAATTACTCAACGGCATTTGATAATGATAATAATGCTACTAGAGAGGGGTTTCCATCAGTGAACCAATAGTATTTTTTGGATGCCTGTTGTGTTCAGAGCACTGTTCTAAACACTTAGGAGGGTTCACTAGAGCTGGTAGACAAGGAGATTACCCTCTAGCTGGGGAGACAGACAATAAAATACAGGAGATAAAAGTGGATATATATATATATATATACATGAGTTAGTGCTTAGGTAACAGGGCAGGTAAGATAGGTACAAATGTGCTGCAGGAGGCTTGTTTGTACTTAAGTCCTTAGGTAGCATTGAAGTGATGAGAGACAGTGGGAGAAATATGAGCAGAGGAGATTATAAATTAATCTACTGGAGGAAATGGGATTTCAGAAGGGCTTTGAAAATGGGGAGAGCTGTGTTGTGTTGAATTTGAAGTGGGAGGGAATTCCAGGAAGTGGAGCAGTGTGACAAGAGGTCAACAGCGGAAGAGACAGAAATGAGGTATGGTGAGTAGAGGAGTAATAATAATAATAATATTTGTGCTATTAAGCGCTTACTGTGTGCCAAGCATTGTACTAAGTGCTGGGGTGGATACAGGCAAATCAGGTTAGACACAGTAGATTTCTCGCTATCTGTAAATCATTTTTGTCCATGTATTTCCCCCAGTAGAGTATAAAGTCTTAGAGGGAAGGAAATATGCACCTTGCTTCTGTTGTGCTCTCTGAAGCACTTAGTAAAGTGCCCCAAACTCAGTAAGCATTCAGTAAATACCACTGACTGATTGAATCTCTGTGGGTAAGATGAGGGCCTAGGTAATAATAATAATAATAATAATGGCATTTATTAAGCGCTTACTATGTACAAAGCACTGTTCTAAGTGCTGGGGAGGTTACAAGGTGATCAGGTTGTCCCACGGGGGGCTCACAGTCTTAATCCCCATTTTCCAGATGAGGTAACTGAGGCCCAGAGAAGTTAAATGACTTGCCCAAAGTCACATAGCTGACACATAGCGGAGCTGGGTCTAATCATAGTGTTGAATATTATTATGTCATGAAGTTATCAGTTCCATCAGAAACTCTAACATTATTGATCTGATCCTTCTGGTCCCTGGCTACCTGAGTCCACTGTGGCAACAGTTTTGGGTGGGGGTGAACAAGCTACCAGGTGCCAGGGGATTTGGGAAGGAGTCACAGGAAGCAGTGTGGTCTAGTGGATAGAGCACAGGACTGGGACTCAGAAGGACCTGGGTAATAATAATAATAATAATAATAATAATGATGATGGTATTTGTTAAGCACTTACTAGGTGCCAAGCACTGTTCTAAGCGCTGATCCTAAACTTGCCACATGTCTACTGTGGACCTTGGACAACTCACTTCATTACTCTGTACCTCAGTTACCTCATCCATAAAATGGGGATTGATTCATTCATTCAATTATATTTATTGAGCGCTTACTGTATGCAGAGCACTGTACTAAGCACTTGGAAAGTACAGTTCGGCTACAATCCCTACGCAACAATGGGCTCACAGTCTCGAAGGGGGAGAAAGACAAAACAAAAAAAGTAGACAGGCATCAATGGCATCAAAATAGATAAATAGAATTATAGATACATACACATCATTAATAAAACAAATAGAGTAATAAATATGTACAAATATACCCAAGTGCTGTGGGGCCAGGAAGGGAGTAGAGCAGAGGGAAGGAGTAGGGAAGATGAGGAGGGGAGGAGGAGCAGAGGAAAAAGGGGAGCTCAGTCTAGAAAGGCCTCCTGGAGGAAGTGAGCTCTCAGTAGGGCTTTGAAGAGGGGAAGAGAGCTAGTTTGGCAGATGTGAGGAGGGAAGGCCTTCCAGGTCAGAAGTAGGATGTGGGTTAGGGGTTGACAACTGGACAGGCGAGAGCGAGGCACAGTGAGGAGGTTAGCAGCAGATGAGCGGAGTGTGCGGGCTGGGCTGTCGAAGTAGAGGAGGGAGGTGAGGTAGGAGGGGGCGAGGTGATGAAGAGCTTTGAAGCCAATAGTGAGGAATTTTTGCTTCATGAGAAGGTTCATAGGTAACCACTGGAGATTTTTGAGGAGGGGAGTGACATGCCCAGAGTGCTTCTGTAGGAAGATAATCCGGGCAGCAGAGTGAAGTATAGACTGAAGCGGGGGGAGACAGGAGGATGGCGGATCAGAGAGGAGGCTGATGCAGTAATCCAGTCAGGATAGGTTGAGAGATTGAACCAGCATGGTAGCAGTTTGGATCGAGAGGAAAGGGCAGATCTTGGCAGTGTTGTGGAGGTGAGACCGGCAGGTTTTGGTGATGGATTGGATATGTGGGGTGAGTGAGAGAGTGGAGTCAAGGATGACCCCAAGGTGGCGGGCTTGTGAGACGGGAAGGATGGTAGTGCTGTCCACAGTGACGGGAAAGTCAGGGAGGGGACAGGGTTTGGGAGGGAAGAGAAGGAGCTCAGTCTTGGACATGTCTTGGACGTGGACAGTCTGGGATTAAGACTCTGAACCCTATGTGGGACAGGGACTGTGTCCAGCCTGATTTTCTTGTATCAACCCCAGTACTTAGTACAGTGCCTGGCATATATTAAGTACTTAAGTATTGAGAAGCAGCATGGCTTAGTGGAAAGAGCACGGGCTTGGGAGTCAGAGGTCATGGGTTTTAATCCCAGCTCCGCCACTTGTCAGATGTGTGACTTTGGGCAAGTCACTTAACTTCTCTGTGCCTCAGTTCCCTCATCTGTAAAATGGGGATTAGGACTGTGAGCCCCACGTGGGACAACCTAATCACCTTGTATCCTCCCCAGAGCTTAGAACAGTGCTTTGCACATAGTAAGCACTTAACAAATGCCATCATTATTATTATTACTATTACTTGACAGATAACATTAAAAAAGGAAAAGCTACAGTCGGAGCCTTCTGGAAGTTGCCACTTGCCCGGGGGACCTTTTTCCAGGTGGGGATCAGTCCAGGGACATAAGGGGTGGGGAGAATGCTGGGCCACTGGTGTGTCTTTACAGAAAGAGAAATGTGAATACACAAAGGGTTTCCTGGTGATTTGCGGCCCCCAAGTAGAACTAGGGGCTCCACGTTGTCCGTGCTGCCCCATATGCTTTGCTCCTTGAGGAACGGCTTCAGCTTTATACAGCCCATGAGTCGCTGGGCACTTCCAGTGGGGTGTCATAATAATTATACTTATGGTACTTGTTAAGTGCTTTCTACGTGTCAAGCACTGGACTAAGTGTTGTGGTAAGTGCAAGATAATCAGTTCCACGTGAGGCTCATTCCCATTTTGCAGATGAAGGGACTGAGGCACAGAAAAGTTAAGTTACTTGCCCAAGGTCATACAGGAGACAAGTGGTGGGGTGGGGATTAGAACCCCAGATCCTCTACCTCCTAGACCCGGGCTCTTTCCACTAGACCAGTCTACTTCTCACACTGCATCATGTTGCCCAAAAGGGGCAACACCCTATATTTGTATATCTCCCTTCCTTCCCAAACTCCTAGAACGAGTCGTCTACACTCGCTGCCTCGAATTCCTCAATGTCAACTCTCTCCTTGACCCCCTCCAATCTGGCTTCCGTCCCCTACACTCCACCGAAACTGCCTTCTCAAAAGTCACCAATGACCTCTTTCTTGACAAAGCCAATGGCTCCTACTCTATCCTAATCCTCCTCGACCTCTCAGCTGCTTTTGACACTGTGGATCACCCCCTTCTCCTCAATACACTATCCAACCTTGGCTTCACAGACTCCATCCTCTCCAGGTTCTCCTCTTATCTCTCCAGCTGTTCATTCTCAATCTCCTTTGCGGGCTCCTCCTCCCCCTCCCACCCCCTTACTTTGCACATAGTAAGTGATTAACAAATGCCATCATTATTATTATTACTATTACTTGACAGATAACATTAAAAAAGGAAAAGATACAGTCGGAACCTTGCCCTTTGCCCCGGGGACCTTCCTCAAGGGTCAGTTCTTGGTCCCCTTCTGTTCTCTATCTACACTCACTCCCTTGGTGAACTCATTCGCTCCCACGGCTTCAACTATCATCTCTATGCTGATGACACCCAAATCTACATCTCCGTCCCTGCTCTCTCTCCCTCCCTCCAGGCTCATATCTCCTCCTGCCTTCAGGACATCTCCATCTGGATGTCTGCCCACCATCTAAAACTCAGTATGTCCAATACTGAACTCCTTACCTTCCCTCCCAAACCCTGTCCACTTCCTGTCTTTCCCGTCACTGTGGATGGCATTACCATCCTTCCCATCTCACAAGCCCGCAACCTTGGTGTCATCCTTGACTCCTCTCTCTCATTCACCTCACACATCCAATCCGTCACCAAAACCTGCTGGTCTCTCCTCCACAACATCACCAAGATCCGCCCTTTCCTCTCCATCCAAACCGCTAACTTGCTGGTTCAATCTCTCATCCTATCCCGCCTGGATTACTGCATCAGCCTCCTCTCTGATCTCCCATCCTCCTGTCTTTCCCCACTTCAGTCTATACTTCACTCTGCTGCCTGGATTATCTTTGTACAGAAACGCTCTGGGCATGTCACTCCCCGCCTCAAAAATCTCCAGTGGTTGCCTGTCAACCTATGAGTCAAGCAAAAACTCCTCATTCTTGATGTCAAGGCTCTCCATCTCCTCACATCCTCCTACTTCACCTCCCTTCTCTCCTTCTTCAGCCCAGCCCGCACCCTCCGCTCCTCTGCCGCTAACCTCCTCACTGTGCCTCGTTCTCGTCTGTCCCACCGTCGACCCCAGGCCACATCCTTCCTCTGGCCTGGAATGCCCTCCTTCTACACATCCGCCAAACTAGCTCTCTTCCTCCCTTCGAAGCCCTACTGAGAGCTCACCTCCTCCAGGAGGTCTTCCCAGACTGAGCCCCCTTTTTCCTCTCCTCCTCCCTGTCCCCCCCGGCCTGCCCTACCTCCTTCCCCTCCCCACAGCACTTAATAATAATGATAATGATGGCATTTATTAAGCGCTTACTATGTGCAAAGCACTGTTCTAAGTGCTAGGGAGGTTACAAAGTGATCAGGTTGCCCCACGAGGGGCTCACAGTCTTAATCCCCATTTTACAGATGAGGTAACTGAGGCCCAGAGAAGTTAAGTGACTTGCCCAAAGTCACACAGCTGACAGTTGGCAAAGCCGGGATTTGAACCCATGACCTCTGATTCCAAAGCCCATGCTCTTTCCACTGAGCCACTCCGCTTCACTTGTATGTATTTGTACAGATTTATTACTCTATTTATTTTACTTGTACATATTTACTATTCTATTTATTTTGTTAATGATGTTCATATAGCTATAATTCTATTTGTTCTGACAATTTTGACACCTGTCTACGTGTTTTGTTTTGATGTGTCTTCCGCTTCTAGACTGTGAGCCCATTGTTGGCTAGGGACCTTCTCTATATGTTGCCGACTTGTTCTTCCCAAGCGCTTAGTACAGTGCTCTGCACACAGTAAGCGCTCAGTAAATACGATTGAATGAATGGGTACTTCTAGTGGGGTGTCATAATAATAATACTTATGTTATTTGTTAAGTGCTTTCTATGTGTCAAGCACTGGACTAAGCATTGTGGTAAGTGCAAGATAATCAGTTTCACATGGGGCTCACAGTGTGAGTAGGAGGGTGAACAGGTATTGAATTCCCATTGCGCAGATGAGGGGACCGAGGCACAGAAAAGTTAAGTGACTTGCCCAAGGTCATCATCATCATCATCATCAATCGTATTTATTGAGCGCTTACTGTGTGCAGAGCACTGTACTAAGCACTTAGGAAGTACAAATTGGCAACATATAGAGACAGTCCCTACCCAACAGTGGGCTCACAGTCTAAAAGGGGGAGACAGAGAACTAAACCAAACATACTAACAAAATAAAATAAATAGAATAGATATGTACAAGTAAAATAAATAAATAAATAGAGTAATAAGTATGTACAAACATATATACATATATACAGGTGCTGTGGGGAAGGGAAGGAGGTAAGATGGGGGGATGGAGAGGGGGACGAGGGGGAGAGGAAGGAAGGGCTCAGTCTGGGAAGGCCTCCTGGAGGAGGTGAGCTCTCAGTAGGGCCTTGAAGGGAGGAAGAGAGCTAGCTTGGCAGATGGGCAGAGGGAGGGCATTCCAGGCCCGGGGGATGATGTGGGCCGGGGGTCGATGGCGGGACAGGCGAGAACGAGGTACGGTGAGGAGATTAGCGGTGGAGGAGCGGAGGGTGCGGGCTGGGCTGGAGAAGGAGAGAAGGGAGGTGAGGTAGGAGGGGGCGAGGTGATGGAGAGCCTTGAAGCCCAGGGTGAGGAGTTTCTGCCTGTTGCGTAGATTGATTGGTAGCCACTGGAGATTTTTGAGGAGGGGAGTAATATGCCCAGAGCGTTTCTGGACAAAGATAATCCGGGCAGCAGCATGAAGTATGGATTGAAGTGGAGAGAGACACGAGGATGGGAGATCAGAGAGAAGGCTGATGCAGTAGTCCAGACGGGATAGGATGAGAGCTTGAACGAGCAGGGTAGCGGTTTGGATGGAGAGGAAAGGGCGGATCTTGGCAATGTTGCGGAGCTGAGAACGGCAGGTTTTGGTGACGGCCTAGATGTGAGGGGTGAATGAGAGAGTGGAGTCGAGGATGACACCAAGGTTGTGGGCTTGTGAGACGGGAAGGATGGTAGTGCCGTCAACAGAGATGGGAGAGTCAGGGAGAGGGCAAGGTTTGGGAGGGAAGACAAGGAGTTCAGTCTTTGACATGTTGAGCTTTAGGTGGTGGGCAGACATCCAGATGGAGATGTCCTGAAAGCAGGAGGAGATGCGAGCCTGGAGAGAGGGGGAGAGAGCAGGGGCAGAGATGTAGATCTGGGTGTCATCAGCGTAGAGATGATAGTTGAAGCCGTGGGAGCGAATGAGGTCACCAAGGGAGTGCGTGTAGATCGGGAACAGAAGGGGACCAAGCACTGAACCTTGGGGAACCCCCACAGTAAGAGGATGGGAGGGGGAGGAGGAGCCTGCAAAAGAGACTGAGAATGAACGACCGGAGAGGTCGTACAGGAGACAAGTGGTGGAGCGGGGTTAGAACCCCAGGTCCTCTACCTCCTAGACCCGGGCTCTTTTCATTAGATCAGCCTACTTCTCACACTACATCATGTTGCCCAAAAGGGGCAACACCCTATATTTGTAAGATGCTTTCACTTTCCTGAAGTGCTCCCTTTATTTTCCCTCACGACATCCCTACAAGGGAGGGAGAGGTGGATGATAATTAGCCCTGTTTTACAGCTGAGGAAACTGAGGCCCAGAGGTGTTAAAAAACTTGCCCCAGGTCACACGAAAGGCCAGTGGTAGAGCTGGAACTAGAACCCGAATCTCCTGGCTCCCAGACTTGAGCTCTTTCACAAGGCCTTACTACCTCCCAGTAAAACTTCAACAAAACATCAACCACTGACCTCTTGCTCCATGAATCGGTGGTATTTATTGAGTGCTTTCTGTGTACAGAACACTGTACTATGCACATGGGAAGGTACAATACAGTCAATCGATCAAACAACGGTATCTATTAAGTACTTAACGTGTGCAGAGCACTGTACTAAGCACTTGGGAGAGCGACAGTGTAACAGAGTTGGTAGACATGCTCCCTGCCCACAGAGAGCTTAAAATCTAGAGGATTGACAACAGAGTCAGTCAGGGGGAACACCTTCTCCCTTCATACCTGACAGATCACAATTCTCCCTATCATCAAAGCCTTTCTGAAATCACATCTCTTCCAGCACGGCTTCCCTGCCTATGTCTCATCTTCACAGACCATTTCTCCCTAGTGCCACTTCAGCACTTTCACCCCACCTAAGCCCTTAAATACTCACAATATCACAGTAATGCTTACCTTAATAACTGCATTCCCCTCTCAGGGTCGCACCTGGAGAGTTTCCAGTACTGTACCAGTTTCGGCAATGGGGGGAGAGTCAAGCAGAGGCATACCCATTCCATTCCTAGCTTGGGCAGTGGATAGCTAGTGGAAAGCAATTGGCTACAAATCAAAACTCACCCGTGCTGGGCAGCAGCGGCGTGGAAGAAAGTCGAGGGCAAAGACTCAAGTTTACTGCGCAGAAGGAGGCAATGGTAAACCACTTCCATATTTTTACCAAGAAAATTCTATGGATACACTACCAGAACGATTGCAGATAGAGAGCGGGACGTTCTGGGAGAGAGGTGTCCGTGGTATCACTATGGGTCGGAAACGACTCGACGGCATAAGTCAAGACAAGGCAATAAGTGCATTGCACCCTCCTGTCTCTTATTTACTTTAGTGTCTGATTCCCCTGCTAGACTGTAAACACTTTAGGGCACGGATTATTCTCCTAATTTTATTGTACTCTTCCAAGGGCTGCTTAGTACAGTGCTAGACCCACAGTACTCAATAAATAGTATTGATTGCCTGCTCGATTGAAGCCAAACACAGAAATGTAGTGATGTTTGCGATCACTCTTCGAGCACCAATGGTGTGCCAAATGCACAGCACATACAAAATAATTCAGTTAGAAACAATACCAGTCCTAAATGAGGCTCACAATCTAAGCTTCGGGGAGACCAGATATCTTCCCATTTTAAAGATGAGAAAACTGATGCCCAGAGAGGTTAGGGGACTTACACGAGGTCACACTCCAGAACTGGGACTAGGATCAGTTCCAACACTCAGGCCCGAGCATTTTGCAGTTGGCTGCTTTCTGGTATAAGTTCCTGTAGCTTCTGGAGTAATCTCCCATCCCCCTGTGTCTTGGTGCAAGGAAAGGTCTCCAGTCAGGGGTGCTCTCTGTTGCATCAGCTGTCAGGCCACCTGGTGCAGTTGAGAGTTGGTCCTACCTGGAGTCTCTACCTGAGTGGGTTTCTGGGTGCAAATAATTAGTGAGCGCTCACAAGGACCACAGGACAAACTCCAAATTTCATGCCCCAGACTGAGCCCCTCTTTTTCTCTGCTCCTCCTCCCGTCCCCATTGCCCCGACTCCCTCCCTCTGCCCTACCCCCTTCCCTGCCCCACAGCACTTGTGTATATTTGTACATATTTATACATTATCTTTGTCCAGAAACGCTCTGGGCATATTACTCCCCTCCTCAAAAATCTCCAGTGGCTACCATTCAATCTGTGTATCAGGCAGAAACTCCTCATCCTGGGCTTCAAGGCTCTCCATCACCTCGCCCCCTCCTACCTCACCTCCTTTCTCTCCTTCTCCAGCCCAGCCCGCACCCTCCGCTCCTCCGCCGCTAATCTCCTCACCGTACCTCGTTCTCGCCTGTCCCGCCATCGACCCCCTGCCCCCGTCATCCCCCGGGCCTGGAATGCCCTCCCTCTGCCCATCTGCCAAGCTAGCTCTCTTCCTCCCTTCAAGGCCCTACTGAGAGCTCACCTCCTCTAGGAGGCCTTCCCAGACTGAGCCCCTTCCTTCCTCTTCCCCTCGTCCCCCTCTCCATCCCCCCATCTTACCTCCTTCCCTTCCCCACAGCACCTGTATATATGTATATATGTATATATGTTTGTACATATTTATTACTCTATTTATTTATTTATTTATTTTACTTGTACATATCTATTCTATTTATTTCATTTTGTTAGTATGTTTGGTTTTGTTCTCTGTCTCCCCCTTTTAGACTGTGAGCCCACTGTTGGGTAGGGACTGTCTCTATATGTTGCCAATTTGTACTTCCCAAGCGCTTAGTACAGTGCTCTGCACATAGTAAGTGCTCAATAAATACGATTGATGATGATGATTTATTACGCTATTTTATTAATGATGTGTATTTATCTATAATTCTATTTATCTGTTTTGATGCTCTTGATGTCTGTCTGTCTCCCTGTTTGGTTTTGTTATCTGTCTCCCCTTTCTAGACTGTGAGCCCATTGTTGTCTCAGTAGGGATTGTCTCTGTTGCTGAATTGTACTTTCCAAGCGCTGAGTACAGTGCTTTGCAAACAGTAAGCGCTCAAGAAATACGATTGAATGGATGACAGATGTGCTTAGTACAAAGGATACAACCTGCTGAAATGCAGGACAGCAACAGTATATGAGCCAAACATCATTACTTGACGACTTGACACCTGTCCACATGGTCTGTTTTGTTGTCTGTCTCCCCCTTCTAGACTGTGAGCCCATTGTTGGGGAGAGACCATCTCTATATGTTGCCAACTTGTACTTCCCAAGTGCTTAGTACAGTGCTCTACACACAGTAAGCACTCAATAAATACGATTGAATGAATGAATGAATGGAGAACTCACTGCCATGGCTCAACTACCACTTCTCTGGGGATGATTCACAAAAAATAATAATGATAATAATAATAATGGTATTTGTTAAGCACTTACTATGTGTGAAGCACTGTTCTAGGCACTGTGGGGATACAGGGTAATCAGGTTGTCCCACATGGAGCTCACAGTCTTCTTCCCCATTTTACAGATGAGGTAACTGAGGCACAGAAGCACAGAGAAGTTAAGTGACTCACCCAAAGTCACACAACTGACAAGTGGCGGAGCCGGGATTAGAACCCATGACCTCTGACTCCCAAGCCTGGGCTCTTTCCACTGAGCCACGCTTCTTCTCTTAATCTACATTTCTATCCCTGATCTCCCTCCTCTGCAGTCTCGCATTTCCTCCTGCCTTCAGTACATCTCTACTTCGACTCCTCCAACTTTCCTTGTCCAAAACAGAACTCCTTATCTTCCCACCCAAACCTTGTCCTCCCCTTGACTTTCCTGTTACTGTAGACAGCACCACCAACCTCCTTGTCTCATAAACCAGTAACCTTGGCATTATCCTGGACTCATCTCTCTCATTCAATCTGTCACCAAACCACTAATGGTTCAACCTTCCCAACGTGGCTGAAATCCATCCTATCCTCTCCATCCAAACTGCTACCAAGTTAATTCAAGCACCCAGCCTATCATGCCTTGATTACTGCATCAGCCTCCATGCTGACCTCCCTGCCGCCTGTCTCTCCCCACTGCAGTTTATACTTTACTCTGCTGCCCGGATCATTTTTCTACAAAAATATTCAGTCCATGTTTTCCCACTCCTCAGGAACCTCCAGGGGTTGCCCATCCACCTCCACATCAAACAGAAACTCCTTACCATTGGCTTTAGAGCACTCAGTCACCTCGCCCCCTCCTACCTCACCTCACTGCTTTCCTACTACAGCCCCACCTGCCCACTTCACTCCTCCTCCTTCAGTCCACTGTACCTCCATCTTTCTTGCTGCCCGCCTTTCGCCAACATCCTGCCTTTGGCGTGAAACTCCTTCCCTCTTCATATCCAACAGACTATCACTTTCCCCACCTTCAAAGCCCTACTGAAGACACATCTCCAAGAGGCCTTCCCTGACTAAGCCCTCATTCCTTCTTCTCCCCGTCCCTTCTGTGCTGACCTTGCACATGGCTTTATTCACCACTCCTTCCCCTACCACCCAGCATTTACGTCCATATCCATAATTTATGAATTTATATTAATGTCGATCTCACCCTCTAGACTGTAAGCTCATTTTGGGCAGGGAACATGTCTACCAGCTCTGCTCTGTTGTGCTCTTCCAAGCATTTTGTACAGTGCTCTGCACACAGTGAACGCTCAATAAATATGATTGATCATAACCCACAGTGATTAGAAAGGGGGCAGATTACAGGTTTGCAGAGCTGGAGCGCAGCGAGGATGACAGCTACCTCAGGTCTCCAGACATGCTGTGGTGCGTCTCAGGTCTCTGGACAGACTGTGGGTGCACCTTGGCTTCTCAGGTCCCCGGACAGGCCAGGGTACATTGAATTCTTCATTTCCCTGGGAAGTGTTGGCTACTCAGCTAGAATCTGTGCACTCAGCAGGCACAGATGGGGACGCCTTGTCAACCGGCAAGTCACCCCTCTATGGTGGGGCCTAGTCTTTCCTTCCAGCATGACCGAGACCCAACCTGGGGCATGCCAGTCTTCCCACAGGGGCCCAAGGGCTATCCAAGCAGGGCCATCCCTGGTGTGGCCAATGAGCAAGCCACCAGACCGTGGTAGGGTAGAAAGACTAATGTCTTTCTTGTGAACACATTGGTACCCAGCGGTGGCGATGTTGGAGGATGGTCCGGAATATCTCGTGCTTGGGGCTGATAGTATGTCCAAGCAACGGGTATTGTGCTGTGGCTTTGGTGGGTAGCGGGGAGCCTCCAGGCCTTAGCATCAGGTATGTCATCACGGGCCATTTTACCATTGTAAGACCAGGTCTCCTGATTCCCAGACCTGTGCTCTTTCCACTAGGTTCTTTCCACAGTTCGTGACGAATAATGAGTGAAGTGATTTCATATTTTCAACAAGTGGACTATCCCACAACTGGAGATGAATGTGTTTTGCCTCTTCGATTTGCTGTCCACTCTCTTCCCTGTTAGACTGCAGGCAACTTTCATTGATTCATTCATTCATTCAATCGTATTTATTGAGCGCTTACTGTGTGCAGAGCACTGTACTAAGCACTTGGGAAGTACAAGTTGGCAACATATAGAGACAGTCCCTACCCAACAGTGAGCTCACGGTCTAGAAGGGGGAGACAGGCAACAAAACAAAACATATTAACAAAATAAAATAAATACAATAAATATGTACAAGTAAAATAAATAAATAGAGTAATAAATATGTACAAACATATACATATATACAGGTGCTGTTGGGAGGGGAAGGAGGTAAGGCAGGGCGATGGGGAGGGGGAGGAGGGGGAGAGGAAGGAGGGGGCTCAGTCTGGGAAGGCCTCCTGGAGGAGGTGAGCTCTCAGTAGGGCTTTGAAGGGAGGAAGAGAGCTAGCTTGGCGGATGTGTGGAGGGAGGGCATTCCAGGCCAGGGGGAGGACGTGAGCCGGGGGTCGACGGTGGGACGTGTGAGAACAAGGCACAGTGAGGAGGTTAGCGGCAGAGGAGTGGAGGGTGCGGGTTGGGCTGTAGAAGGAAAGAAGTGAGGTGAGGTAGGAGGAGGTGAGGTTATGGAGAGCCTTGAAGCCGAGGGTGAGGAGTTTTTGCCTGATGCATAGGTTGATTGGTAGCCACTGGAGATTTTTGAGGAGGAGAGTAACATGCCCAGAGCGTTTCTGCACGAAGACGATCCAGGCAGCGGCGTGAAGTATGGATTGAAGTGGGGAGAGACAGGAGGATGGGAGATCGGAGAGGAGGCTGATGCAGTAATCCAGTCGGGATAGGATGAGAGATTGAACGAGCAGGGTAGCGGTTTGGATGGAGAGGAAAGGGCGGATCTTGACGATGTTGTGGAGGTGAGACCGGCAGGTTTTGGTGATGGATTGGATGTGAGAGGTGAACAAGAGAGCGGAGTCGAGGATGACACCAAGGTTGCAGGCTTGTGAGACGGGAAGGATGATAGTGCCATCAACAGTAATGGGAAAGTCAGAGAGAGGGCAGGGTTTGCGAGGGAAGATAAGGAGTTCAGTCTTGGGCACTGAACTTGAGATCAGGGGTAATATATTTTATTATTGTCCACATTATTTATTTTATCTGTAAAGTGCTGACTTGGTGCAAAGCAGAGGGGGAAATGCTGGACAACAAATGAGCCTCCAAGGGACTCACAGTCTAAAAGACACAGGGAGGATAGACACATGGGAAAGAAATAACGAGGGAAATAGAGCAGAATCAATAGTTGGGAGTCACCAACAAGAGAAGCAGAGCCCTTTCCTGCAGAAGGAAACAGTCCTCAGGCTCTGGCCTCGTGCTGTCATCCAAACAGATGTCTGCTGTCAGAATGATAGGCCCTGATTCTGCCATCTAATTTGATCTGAAGCACATGGGGAAATCACACGTTCTTAAAGAACTAATGAAAGTGAGAAGTACCTGGTAAGTAAGGGTCCATTCTAAATGGTAGATTAAAGCTATCCCCATTGTCTGGAAATGGAATTACTAGTATGCTGGGTGGGGAGATCAGCTGTGGTCTGGCAGAGTTGAGATCACTTTCTCTAGGGACTGTAAGAGAGTGAGGTCGTCAGAATTTACAGAATGGCTGAGCCATCAGGTGCACCCCAGGCTCCTCGGCATTGGGAGGGAAGCATGATTTCTGAAACCCCTGTCTTTGGTTCCGACTCCTCGGGGGAAAGCTTTTTATTCTGTGTTTTGGTCTCCTGCCACAGGGGCCTTTCTTTAATATAACAGATGGTTGGGGCCATGGGTAGAGACCAGTCTGGGTGATCCAGACAAACTCAGCTTTTACTGCATCGAGATGGAGTTTAGAGAGGGGACAGGGAAAGATTTCTCACCCTTCCATAGACAAAGGTGTTTTCTGATCAAATTTCAGGGAAACAACAGAGATGAGTCTTGGCTAAAATGTACAATTTCCATGCAAAGCAATTTGACTGCATTCGGGGAGGGAGTCTTGCCAACTCTTGAGTTGGGAAATAAATTATTCCTCTGTTCAAAAGTCATAGATCAAATCAGGCTTACTCTTAGGTCTGCCGCCTCCATCCTTAACCTTTAAATTATGATAAGGAAGAGCTGGTGGCTTGGGATGTATTCAGGTCCTGACCTATCAGGCGATCAATCAATCAATTGTATTTATGGAACGCTTACTGTGTGCAGAGGACTGGACTAAGCACTTGGGAAGAGTACAGTATAACAGATACATTCTCTGTCCAAAATGAGCTTAAAGTCTAGAGGAGGAGACCAACATTAGTATAAATAAATAAATTATGAGTATGTACATAAATGCTGTGGGATTGGGAGTGGGAATGAATACAAAGAGTAAGTCAGGGTGATGAAGAAGGGAGTGGAAGAAAAGGAAAAGAGGGTTTAGGGAAGGCTTCTTAGAGAAGATGTGCCTTCAATAAGGCTTTGAAGGAGAAGAGATTAATTGTCAGATATGAAGAGGGAGGGCATTCCAGGTCAGAGGCAGGACATGGGCAAGAGGTTGACAGCGAGATATGTATTTTGTTTGTTGCTTCTTTTAATGGTATTTGTTAACCACTTACAGTGTGTGAGGCACTGTACTAAGCGCTGGGGTAGATACAAACTAATCAGTTTGGACACAGTCCCTGCCCACGAGGGGCTTAAAATCTTAATTCCCATTGTACAGATGAGGTAACTGAGGCCCAGAGAAGTGAAGTGACTTGCCCAAGGCCACACAGCAGACAAGTGATGGAGCCGAGATTAGAACTCAGGTCCTTCTGACTCCCAGGCCGGTGCTCTATCCACTAGGCCATGCTGCTTCTCTTCTCTAAAAGGTATCTACCAACTCTGTTGTATTGTACTGTGTGTGTGCATGTTACTTCATATTCATTCATTCATTCATTCATTCATTCAATCGTATTTATTTAGCGCTTACTGTGTGCAGAGCACTGTTCTAAGTGCTTTGGAGGGTACAATACAACAATGAACGGACATCTTCCCTGCCCACAAAGAGTTTAAAGAAGATGGCAGTGACTATGAAACTATCCTATGAGTGTGAGTCTGTGTGTGTTTCGGTATCTGAAAATGTCAATTCAGGACTCATGTTCATAGCCATGTTGTGCCCTCCAAGTGGCTAAATTCTTGGTCATTGTCATCTTTAACGTTTGCAGCACGTGGCGCTGTTTTCTTCCCTTTGAAGCTTTTGCTCAGGAAAAACCATTCTTTTCTGGATTGCATGCTGCTCGATCCTCAGTAATTGTGCTGAGAATATTCAGCCAGCACACTTTGTTCCTCTGACAGCAACCTTCTCATTGTGCCTCCAACTTTTCTCCCTTTCCGCTGACCCTCTACTCACTCCCTCTCTCTTGCCTGGAACTCCCTCCCACCTGACAGACCACCACTCTCCCCCTTATCAAAGCTTCACTAAAATCTCATCTCCTCCAGGAACTCTTCCTTGAGTAATTTCTCATATCCCCACGCTAATTTATCTCCTTCCTGTGTCTCCTATGCACTTGAGCCCACAACTTCCAAATACTTAAGTTCTCACCCCATCCTCCTCCCCATAGCACTTAATGTACATATCTTTATAATCAGTTACCTCCCCTACTGTAATTTATTTTGGCAGTCTGATACATTATAATCTCCTCGAGGGCAGGGATTATGTCCACTTACTGTACTGTATTGAACTCTCCCAAGCATTTAGGACATGCACTGTAAACAGTAAGTACTCAATAAATATCATTGATTGTATGATGATGCTCCTTGTGGGCATAGAAGGTGTCTACCAATGCTGTTTGCTCTGCACATGGTAAGTGCTCAATAAATGCCACTGATCGATTGAATAATTGATGATGGATTGATTGACTCAAGCCCGGTATGGGCAGGGATTGTCTCTCTTTATTGCTGAATTGTACTTTCCAAGTGCTTAGTACAGTGCTCTGCACACTGTAAGCGCTCAATAAATATGATTGATGAATGAAATGACTACAGGTTTTCAGCTGGGAATCAGCATTGTCTGAATCTTTGTTTTACTGTATCCTTGAAATGCTTCCTCTGCCCTCCTCACTTTCAGTTTTCCAAGTTTAGCTTTTTACATAGCAGCCATGTGAGTATCCTGTTGTTGCTCGTTCTTCTCACGTGTCCTGCCCAGCACGTCTGTCCTGCCCAGCACGTCTGTGTTAAGGTGAACATGGCTTCAGTTGTCATGAATTGAATCATGATCATGTCATAATAATAATAATAATGGCATTTATTAAGCGCTTACTATGTGCAAAGCACTGTTCTAAGCTCTGGGGAGGGTACAAGGTGATCACGTTGTCCCATGGGGGGCTCACAGTCTTAATCCCCATTTTACAGATGAGATAACTGAGGCACAGAAAAGCTAAGTGACTTGCCCAAAGTCACACAGCTGACAGTTGGTGAAGCCGGGATTTGAACCCATGACCTCTAACTCCAAAGCCTGTGCTCTTTCCACTGAACCACGCTGCTTCTCATGCCATTTGATACTGAGCGTGGGCCATAAGTGACACTTGTGGGACTCTTCAGGGAGCCGGATGTGGCACTTACAATGTCCACGTCTTACAGTTATAAGAGCTTTTCACACAGTAAGCGCTCAATAAGTACGATTGAATGAATGATTAAATGAATGAATGAATGAATGAATATAGAAGGCTAGGCAACACCTCAGCTCTGTAGACCTGTGTGATCTGAAGCCTGACCCCATGCTGGCACCAAGCTCTGTTTGGCAGTCTCCCAAAGAATTTTCTGGCCATCTTGACTCGGTATTCTACTTCCTCGTCTCATGTCTCATTGTTGGTCTGCGTAGGTAACAGAATTCCATGGTGGCATTAAGCTCTGTGTTGCTAATATGAATATTGGGTCGTGTGTACAAATTCCTTGGTACAGGCTGTTAGGGTACCTGTTTTCTTGAGACTAACCATCCGCCGGGATTGCCTGGCCAATTGGGTGAAAACGTTTACGCTCATCATGGGCAGGGAATGTGTCTGCCAACTCTTGTACTGTACTCTGCCAAACGCTTAGTACAGTGCTCTGCACACAGTAAGCAGTCGGAAAATACCATTGATGATGATGATGACGATGAAGAGGAAGACTTGCATGTGTTAAAGTTGCTTCTATGCTAACTTCTATACAGAGTCACGGAGACGATAAGGGATGTGCCGGATACGGCACGGTTAAAGTGCCACTGAGCCAGAACTTCTGACTTCCTGCCAAAATGCTTCAAGTCGGGTGGTGCTGCTGCTGGGTGAGCCACAGGGACTCGGCTGCAACTCCCACGAGCTTTTCATTGCAGCCTGGATGACCCAACAGCGACTTGTGAGCGACAAGTGGTTTTTCTTTACTTGCTGCGCAGCTCTTTATCGTCTATTGTGTTGCCGCAGAGACTGGCTGCAGTGTGCCACCGCCCCAGCCCTTCCGGAGGGGATGGATCCACCCAAGCAGCTCCAGGCCGGGAGAGGGAGGAGGGGAGCTGAGCAGCACCCGTGGGTGTGCTAGCTGCCACTGCTCACCACCTCCACCCCCTCTCTGCTGTCTCCCACCCCCACCCTCGCTCACTGTTCTGGTTAAAGGAATTTTATTTTTGTTTTGCGGCTGTTGGCCATATTATGTCTTCAGTTTGCAGTTCTTCCGTTCGTGTGGTTTGCCACCCCTGCACTCTACTCCAGTTACCGCTCTGAATTTGGAATAAAGACATTTGGAGTTTTCCCTGCTTTTTGCCAGAGAGTGGATAAGAACCCCAAGGCTCTTACTAAGCCATTTCAATTATCAAACTAAACAACGGCATACAAAATGGAGGAGGGCCCAGAAGTGTGGTGTCATTTTCAAACTGGAGAACAATTCTACTGCAGAAGAGAGTGAAATATGCACTCTCCCTAATGCTCAGCCTCTCTCCCACACTCTCCCTCAATCCCGTCTCTCTTTCTCTCTCTCACACCATCTCTCACTCTCTTCAATCAGTTGTATTTATTGAATTCTTATCATGTGCTCTGCTCTGTATTACGCACGTGGGAGAGAATAATGTAAGAGTTGGTAGACATATTCCCTTCCCACAAGAAGTTTAGAGTCTAGAGGGGGAGACAAATTAAAGTCAGTGATGGATCCATACATAAGTTCTGTGAGGCTGAGGGTGGGGTGTATGAAAGGTACAAATCCAAGTGTGAGGGAAACACGGAAGGGAGTGGGAAAAGAGGAAATGAGGGCTTAGTCGGGGATGGCCTTGGCAGAGATGTGCTTTTAATAACAGACCATCACTCTCCCCGCCCTCACAGCTTTATTAAAATCACAGCTCCTCCAAGAGGACTTCCCCGAATAAGCCCTCATTTCCCCTATTCCCTCTCCCTCTAATTCACCCTTGCACTTACGTATATATCTCTAATTTATTTATATTAATGTCTGACTCCCCTTCTAGACTAGAAGCTCAATATGGGCAGAAAACATGTCTACCAACTCTATTATACTGTATTTTCTCCCAAGCACTTAGTATGGCGCTCTGTACACAGAGCTTTATAAATGATTTATTGATTGATAGGGAGGGGGAGAGAGTTCCAGGCCAGAGTCGGGATGTGGGTGAGGGGTCGAAATAGATGAGATCAAGGTACACTGATTGAGTAGGTTGGTGTTAGAGGAGCAAAATGACCGTACTGAGTTGTAGAAGGAAATCAGCGAGGTAAAACAGGAGGAGGCAACAAGCTGATTGCTTTAAAGGCAATGGTAAGGAGTTTCTGTTTGATGCAGATGTGGATGGGCAACCACTGGAGGCTCTTGAGGAGCAGGGAAATGTGGCCTGAATGTTCTTTTAGAAAAACGATCCAGGCAGCAGAGTGAAATATGGACTGGACTGGCGAGAGACAGGAATCAGGGAAGTCAGCAAGGAGGCTGTTGCAGTAGTCAAGTAGTCTTCCTCTCCTATCAACTCTCTCTTCCCTCTTTCCTCCTTCTGCTAATGGGGCTCAACTTTCTCTGTAAGTAGGAAAGGCCTAGCGATTTTTCTTCTGGGAAGTAGAAGAGGAGCCTTCCTTTGTCCCATTATTGAATTCCCCAGGGAAGTTTGGGGGCCAGCTCTGGGTTCCCCAGACTCTTCTCTAACCCCGCTGTTAGTCACAGGTTATCTGTCAGAGCAGTCTGCCCTCCAGAAGCCTAGGAGTGCAGGCCGAACTCCTACAGAGCTGCTCTAGATAGGGAATAACACCTCTGCCTTCTCTCCCTGCCCTGGGTCATCAACATGGAATGCATGTTTATGTTCATCTATAGTGGAGAGAGTGAGATGGATTCAGTGCGATCTCTAGTTAGGACTGGGGCTGAATCAACCAGTCAATCAGTGGTATTTATTGAGCACCTACCCTGTGCAGAGTACTAAGAATTTGGGAGAGTAAAATACAACAGAGTTGGCTCAACAAATGTGAGCTTAGCTGCCCCATCAAACAGAAATCCCTCTGGTCAGATGCCTTGTGCATCTGCACATATGCAACAACTTTGGCGTAGCTCCGTGTTTTAGGTTGTTGTCTTTCCTTAATATTTCTCTGTCACATTTGCCAGATAAATTTGTCTGATTTACCACATTTGTCACATTGATTGATTGATTGATTTTCATAGCTGTTAATGTTAGGTAGGATTTTTGACTTGTCTGCTTTGTTTTTTTTTTTAATTGATGGCTAGACAAATTAATTATTGAGTCCCGATAATGTTGCATCCTGGATATTTGGTCTGTGAACATCATTTAATGCTGATCCTCTGCATTAATCATAAAAAAGAGAAAGCAGTGTTCCCTACTAATCAATCAATCAATCAATCAGTGGTATTTACTGAGCACTTACTATGTGCAGAGCACTGTACTAAAACTTGGGAGAGTGCCGTACAACAGTGTTGGTAGACCTGTTCCCTGCCCACAAGGAGCTTTCAGTCTAGAGGGGGAGACAGATATAAATATAAATAAATCAATTACAAATATGTACATAAATGCTGTGGGACAAGTTGTTGCCAACTTGTACTTCCCAAGCGCTTAGTACAGTGCTTTGCACACAGTAAGCGCTCAATAAATACAATTGAATGAATGAATGAATGTGGGACTGGTGTAGGATAGAAGTATTTACTTTCTCCATAGTCTTTAGCTAATGGAAAACAAATGAATATTTTCTCCATTACTCGAGGCTCCACTTGATTTCAGCCACTTGTTCAGGTCAGCGATTTTATTTTATTTTTTTTCTGCCCAGGGTAAGATTTCATCATTCTCTATTATTATTTATGGAACACTCACATAGGTTTACCCCTCTCAGGATGGCACCTGAAGAGTTTCCAGTACCCTACCAGTCTTGGCTATGGGAGGAAGAGTCAATCACACCCATTCCAATCATAGCTTGGTCAAGGGATAGCAATTGGAAGGCAATCTGCTACAAGTCAAAACTCACCTGTGATAGGCAGCAGTGGTGTGGGAGAGAGGGTGGAAACTCAAGTTACTGCGCGGAAGAAGGCAACGGTAAACCACTTCCGTACTTTTACCGAGGAAACTCTATGGTTACACTACCAGAATGATTGCAGATGGAGGTGGGTTGTTCTGGGAGAGATGCGCCCATGGAGTCTCTATGGGTTGGAAACGACTCGACAGCGTCAGCACATAGGTCTTGAATTTGAGGTTGGAGGAAGATGGGGGGAGTCGTCCACTGTTAATAGAATTTGTTCTTGATGGACTTTTCTAGAGCGGTGGTGAAGTGCACTGAGTCATCCACACTCTCTTGATCAACTTCCAAGGAGCCAATAGCAGACATTGTAAGACAGCTGAAAGAGTAGTGGGTGCAGTCCCTGATTGCTGTGCTGAAAACCTCTTTCAGTTTTCTATGGGGAGACGTCAAGCTGGGCCCCCATTCATTCATTCATTCATTGCCATATTTATTGAGCGCTTACTGTGTGCAGAGCACTGTACTAAGCACTTGGGAAGTACAAGTAGGCAACATATAGAGAGGGTCCCTTTCCTTATGGTGACTAGCACACCCATTGGCTGAACTAGAGACTGGGAACTTTGCTGTTTGCTAGAACCACTGAAATCCTGCATTTACTGAACTTGGCATTTGATGCATAATGCTACAGAAACTGAGACATAAGAACATATGAAATGTTAGTATTGGGTCAGACCCACGGCGCGTCTGGACTGGTTCAGACACTGACATCACTGATAGACGCTTGGAGTAACTGTATAATTGTTGTGCTCTTTAGCATGGTTAGGGATAGATCATCTGATGACTCTAATTTATCCCTCTTCATCTATAACATCATCCACCCCTTGTCCATGAAGTTATCCAAATCTTTCTAGGTCCTCTTGGTAACAGATGAAGTTGAAGTGGCTCTGTCAATCAGTTGTATTTATTGAGTTCTTACTGTGTGCACACCTTGGTATTAAGTGTTGAAACAGTAGTAGTAAAAGACTCATTCTTGGCCCTCAGGGAACTTGTGGACTAGTGGGGGAGATAAGGAAGATGTACATTAGCAAAAATGGTGGGAGCAAGAGGAAAGCTTCAGCTACAACTAGTAACGGCAAATATGTGGAAAGATGAATAGTTCTGTCTCCCCCTTCTAGACTGTGAGCCCGTTGTTGGGTAGGGACTGTCTGTATATGTTGCCGAATTGTACTTTCCAAGCGCTTAGCTTGGCTATGGAAGGAAAAGTCAAGCACACCCATTCCAATCATAGCTTGGTCAAGGGATAGCGATTGGAAGGCAATCTGCTACAAGTCAAAACTCACCTGTGCTAGGCAGTAGTGGCATGGGAGAGAGGGCGGAAACTCAAGTTACTGCGCAGAAGAAGGCAACGGTAAACCACTTCTTTATTTTTACCGAGGAAAATGTATGGTTACACACAGTAAGCCCTGCACACAGTAAGCACTCAATAAATACGATTGATTGAATGAATGAATGAATGAATGAATGAACCTACCAAGGATGTCTGAATAGTCATACAGGTGGCTGTTGGGATGGAATGACCTACTGAGGCGATAATACATTGGGGAAGGCTTCCTGGAGGTGGTGAAACATCCTGAGAGTTTGAAAGGTGGATGAAGAGGAAGGAAAATAAAGGTGAAAAAAAGAAAATATTTTAAAATCCCTGCTCACACACAAACGTATAATGCTCACCTATGCCACCAGCTGGCCCTGAACACTTTGAAATGTCTTCCTTCAGAAGAATTTACAGATAGTTGGGCTACACCAAGCGATTTCTTCAAGCACATCTGCCCTCCCTCTTCATCCAGCCCCGCTCTTCGGTAACAAGTCAAACTTACTTCCAGGGAGCCTGATCTCCTCTAGATCTTAGCTCAAGTCACTCCATCCACTGCACATCCTGGAGCAGTGCCCACAGAACACCCTAGATGTTCCTGTTTGACCTTTCAATCAAGCAATCAATTAATTGCATTTATTGAAGATTATTATATCTAGAAGTAAAATTCCATTAGAGTGTAGCTCCTTTTGGGTGGAGAATGTGCCTTGTCTTTCTTTAGTACTTTTCCCAAGTGCTTAATAATAATAATAACAGTATTTGTTAAGCGCTTACTATATGCCAAGCCCTGTTCTAAGTGCTGGGGTAGATACAAGGTAATCAGGTTGTCCCACGTGGGGCACACAGTCTGAATCCCCATTTCACACACGAGGTAACTGAGGCACAGAGAAGCGAAGTGACTTGCCCGAAGTCACACAGCTGGTAAATGGCGGAGCAGATTAGAACCCACGAACTCTTTCCACTAAGCCACGCTGCATAGTCCATGACCCACATAGGGCTCACAATCTTAATCCCCATTTTACAGATGAGGGAACTGAATCCCAGAGAATAATAATAATAATAATATTAATGGCATTTGTTAAGCGCTCACTATGTGCAAAGCACTGTTCTAAGCACTGGGGAGGTTACAGGGTGATCAGGTTGTCCCATGGGGGGCTCACAGCTTTCATCCCCATTTTACAGATGAGGTAACTGAGTTAATTAATTATTAACAGAGAAGTTAAGTGACTTGCCGGGCTCTTTCCGCTGAGCCACGCTGCTTCTCCAGAGAAGTTGTGACATTAATTCAATCATATTTATTGAACATTTACTTCCTCACTGCTTTCAAACATGCTCATAATTCCCCTATCCTAAAAAAAATCTCATGATCCCATGGCTCCCTCCATTTATCGCTTAGAACAGTGCTTGGCACATAGTAATCACTTAACAAACACCACAATTATTATCGCCCCATCTCACTCCTACCATTCCATCCCCTGCCTCCTGGCAGAAGGAGAAAGTCCAAGCCCAATTTATTTTATTTTGTTAGTATGTTTGGTTTTGTTCTCTGCCTCCCCCTTTTAGACTGTGAGCCCGCTGTTGGGTAGGGACTGTCTCTAGATGTTGCCAATTTGTACTTCCCAAGTGCTTAGTACAGTGCTCTGCACACAGTAAGCGCTCAATAAATACGATTGATGATGATGATGATGATCAAACAGAAACTGCTCATCATCCGTTTGAAGGCATTCAGTCAGCGCTCTCCCTCCTATCAACGTCCGTATCAAGCAAAAACTCCTCACTATTGGCTTCAAAGCTCTCCGTCACCTTGCCCCCTCCTACCTCACCTCCCTTCTCTCCTTCTACATCCCAACACACACACTCCGCTCCTCTGGTGCTAACCTTCTCACTGTGCCTTGTTCTCGCCTGTCCCATCGTCAACTCCTTGCCCACATCCTACCTCTGGCCTGGAATGCTCTCCCTCCTCAAATCCACCAAACAATCACACTTCCCCCTTCAAGCCTTACTGAAGGCTCACCTCTTCCAGGAGGCCTTCCCAGACTATGCCCCCCATTTCCTCAGCTCCCCCTCCCCTCCCCAGCACCCTGACTTGCTCCCTTTGCTCTACACCCCCTTCCCACCTCACAGCACTTGTGTATGTGTGTACATATATATAATTCTATTTATTTATGATAATGCCTGGTTACTTGTTTTGATGTGTATATATCTATACTTCTGTTCTTTTATTTTGATGCTATTGATGCCTGTTAGCTTGTTTTGATGTCTGTCTCCCCACTTCTAGACTGTGAGCCCGTTGGGGGCAGGGATTGTCTCTCTTTGTTGCTGAATAGTTCTTTCCAAGTGCTCTGCTTACAGTAAGTACTCAATAAATACGATTGAATGAATGAATGAATACTTTACCTCGATGATCTCCTACTCCAACTCATCCTGCACACTTTGCTCCTCTAATACCAGCCTAAAGCAACATGCCTCAATCTTGTCTATCTCACTGTGACCCCTCACCCACATCCTCTCTCTCATCTGGAACTCTCTCCCCCTTCATATATGAGACCACCACCCTCCCCTCCTTCAGAGCCATACCAAAATCACATCCCTTCCAAGAAGCCCTCTCCAACCAAGCCCCTACGTCCCCCCAAAAACGTATGTTCTCTCGTCTCTTCATTGCCCACTTACATGGATTGGCACCCTTCAAACACTCGATGTTCAACCCACCCTACTGCTACTACCACTACCACCACCACTACTGCTAGACCATTGAGGTAAGCATTTTGGAAAGCACAATAGAGGTAAAATAATAATAATAATAATAATGGTATTTGTTAAGCACTCACTATGTGCAGAGCACTGTTCTAAGCACTGGGGTAGGTGCAAGGTAATCAGGTTGCCCCACATGGGGCTCATAGTCTTAATCCCCATTTTACAGATGAGGTAACTGAGGCACAGAGAAGTTAAGTGACTTGCCCAATGTCACACAGCTGATGAGTGGTGGAGCCGGCATTAGAACCCATGACCTCTGACTCCCAAGCCCATGCTGTTTTCACTAAGCCATGCTCCTTCTCATGAAAGAACCAGTGCCTCCCTTCAAGGAGCTTACTTAAGGAGCTTAAGTAATCCTACTTCAAGGAGCTTAATTGGAGAGAGACAAAAAAAAATTCAAGTAGGAAGAAAATAGATTAGAAAGTGGGACTGGTTCGTAAATAAATAACTTGAATTTTCTTGACTGTTCCCTGCATTGGAATTTTGAAGACCATCTTATGCCAAAGGATCATTGTTCTAAGACTGATAAGATTTCCTGTTGCTTGGTTTATGTTTTCCCAACAGTAAATGATGATTTTGATTTTGTTCTGCATTGTTAGCCCAGGTGCCTAACTGTTCACTCCTTTCTGGCCAAATAATTCCCAAAGGGGCTTTTCTTTGGAACCAGCATTCTGGGTTTGCTAGTATGGCTAACATGGTGGGGAAACTCCCCACTTTTAGACTGTGAGCCCGTTTTTGAGTAGGGACCGTCTCTGTATGTTGCTGATTTGTATCAGTGATAATAATGATGGCATTTATTAAGCGCTTACTATGTGCAAAGCATTGTTCTAAGTGCTGGGGATGTTACAAGGTGATCAGGTTTTCCCACGGGGGGCTCACAGTCTTAATCCCCATTTTACAGATGAGGGAACTGAGGCCCAGAGAGGTTAAGTGACTTGCCCAGAATCACACATTTGTTCTCTGTCTCCCCCTTTTAGACTGTGAGCCCACTGTTGGGTAGGGACTGTCTCTATATGTTGCCAATTTGTACTTCCCAAGCGCTTAGTACAGTGCTGTGCACATAGTAAGCGCTCAATAAATACGATTGATGATGATGATGAAGTGGCAGAGTTGGGATTTGAACCCATGACCTCTGACTTCCCAAGCACTTAGTACAGTGCTCTGCACACAGTAAACGCTCAATAAATTTGACTGAATGAATGAATGAAACTGAGAAGCTTTAAAGGGCTTATTGCTAATTTGTTTGTTATTTGGTTTACTAATTACATTACATTAAGAACTTGGATGGGCCCACTGTTTTGTCCTTCTTGGGGGCTGGATAAGCCAGAGCTATTGTTAGACTGATAGCCTGAAGAAAGGCCAACAACTTTGCAGAAAGGACTTTTTCCCACTTAGTATCTTGATGTTTCAGGTTTTTCTGGAGTAACCCTTTGGTAGTTAGTGCATCAGAGGATGGTCATTTGGCCAGTTTTATTAGCATAATAACAGTCTGGTTTTCTGCTGGGAATTGGTTCAGAGGGACTCAAACAAACATCCTTATCAAAACACTTGCTTCCTCCCTTGTTCCCCCCTCCCTGACCGCCATCTCCAACTGTTCGCTCTCCAGTGGCTTCTTCCACACTGCTCATGTCTGCCCTATCCTAAAAAGATCCTCCCTTGACCCCCCAGTTCCCTCTGGCTATCACCTCATCTCCTGCCTACCATTGAGGTTCCTCTCCTCCAGTTGTCCCCTCAACTCCCTCTAATCTGGCTTCAATCCTCTATAGAAACTGCCTTCTCCAAGGCCACAAATGATCTCCCTCTGGCCAAATTCAACTGCCTCTACTCCATCCTAATCCTCTTGACCCCTCAGCTGCCTTTGACACTGTTGACCACCTCCTTCTCCTGAAAACACTCTCCAACCTCAGTTTCACTGACACTGTCCTCTCCTGGTTCTCCTCCTATTTCTCTGGCCACTCATTCTCAGTCTCCTTTGGGGGCTCCCTCCCACATCTAAACTGTGGGTTTTCCTCAAGGTTTCATTCTAGGGTCCCCTTCTATTCTCCATCCACCCACTCTCCTGGCGAACTCATTTGCTCCCATGGTGTCAACTACCACCTCTATGTCAGTGAGTTCCAAATCTACATCTCCAGCACTGATCTCTTGCTTTCTCTGCAGTTTCGCATTTTCTCCTGCCTTCAAGATATCTCTACTTGAATACTCTACCATCACCTCAAACTTATCATGTCCAAAACAGAATTCCTTATTTTCCCACCCAAATCTTGCCCACCCTTGACTTTCCTGTCACTGTAGACAGCACCACTAACCTCCCTGACTCATAATCCAGTAATCTTGGTGTTAACCAGAGAAACAGTGTGGCTTAGTGGAAAGAGCACGGGTTTTGGAGTCAGAGGTCATGGGTTCAAATCCTGGCTCTGCCAATTGTCAGCTGTGTGACTTTGGGTAAGTCACTTAAGTTCTCTGTGCCTCAGTTCCCTTATCTGTCAAATGGGGATGAAGACTGTGGGCCCCACGTGGGACAACCTGATCACCCTGTATCCCCCCAGTGCTTAGAACAGTGCTTTGCACATAGTAAGCGCTTAACAAATTAGTAAGCGCTTAACAAATACCATCATTATTATTATTATTATCCTCGACTCATCTCTCTCATTCAACCCACATATTCAGTCTGTCACCAAATCCTGTCAGTTCAACCTCCATAACACTGCTAAAATCCACCCTTTCCTATAAGTTCACTGTGGGCAGGGAATGTGGCTGTCATATTGAACAGTGCTCAGTGCTTAGTACAGGGCTCTGCACATAGTAAGTGCTCAGTAAATACGATTGACTTACTAAGACAAATGAATTTCAAGTGGAAGCAACATGGGTAGAAGCAACACTGCCCATAGTAAGCGCTTAACAAATACCATCATTATCATTGTTATTATTGAATAGAGCATGGGCCTGGGAGTCATAAGGACCTGGGTTCTAATCCTGGCTCTGCCACATGCCTGCTGTGTGACTTTGGGCAAGTCACTTAACTTCTCTGTGCCTTAGTTACCTCATCTTTAAAATGGGGATTAAGACTGTGAGCCCTATCTGGGACATGGACAGTGTCCAACCTGACTACCTTTTATCCACCCCAGCTCTTAGAACAGTGCCCGACACATTGTAAGCGCTCGACAAATACCATAAAAAGCAAACAAACAAAAAGAAAGCAAGGAAGTTTAAAAATAAGTGCTATCAAGGAGAAGTACCCAGTGCTTAGGGAGTGAGTACCTTAGTATCTAAGTGACACAGAAGTGCTAATATAGCAATGGGGGGGGGGGGGGATGAAATGAGTTATTGGGGGTTGGCCTCTTGGAGGGATGCAATTTTGAAAATGGAGAGAATTGTAAACATGAAAGGGGAGGGAGTTCCAGGGAGGTGGGAGGGGAGGATAGGAGCAAGAGATCCATGGAGAAAGAGAAGGGAATGAGGCAAAGTGAGTAGGTTGGTGTTCGAGGAGTAAAACCGGCAAGCTGGTTTATGGTGGGAGAGGAGCCAGGCTGAGGTAGGAAGTGAGCTGATTGAGTGCCTTAAAGTCAATGATCAGGCTCTTCTGCTTGATGTTCAGTTGAATCAGCAGCCACTGGAGGGTTTGAGGGATGGGGAGATGTGTATAGAATGATGTTTTAGAAAAATGATCTGGATTGAAGAAATGAAGGTTAAGTGTAAGCTAAAGACTTCCCTGAAATGTAGTGACATGAGCTGGTAACTGAGGGTAAGCTCAAGTCACACAGGCATACTCTCCCAACCTCCTGTCTCTCCCCGCTTCAGTCTGTACTTCACTCTGCTGCCTGGATTATCTTTCTACAGAAACGTTCTGAGCATGTCACCCCCTCCTCAAAAATCTCCAGTGGTTGTCTATCAACCTTCACATGAAGCAAAAACTCCTCACTATTGGCTTCAAAGCTCTCCATCACCTTACCCCCTCCTACCTCACCTCCCTTCTCTCCTTCTACAGCCTAGCCCACACTCTCTGCTCCTCTGCCGCTAACCTCCTCACTGTCCCTCGTTCTCGCCTGTCCCGCCATCGACCCTTGGCCCATATCCTACCTCTAGCCTGGAATGCCCTCCCCCCTCACATCTGCCAAACTAGCTCTCTTCCCCCCTTCAAAGCCCTACTGAGAGCTCACCTCCTCCAGGAGGTCTTCCCAGACTGAGCCTCCCTTTTCCTTTGCTCCTCCTCCCCTCCCCATCGCCCCTACTCCCTCCCTTTGCTCTACCCCTTTCCCTGCCCCACAGCCCCTGTGTAAATTTGTACGTATTTATTATTCTATGTATTTTGCTAATGATATGTACATATCTGTAATTCTATTTTCCTATTTTGATGCTATTGATGACTGTCTACTTGTTTTGTTTTGTTGTCTGTCTCCCCCTTCTAGACTGTGAGCCTGTTGTTAAGTAGGGATTATCTCTCTCTGTTGCCAAATTGTACTTTCCAGGCACTTAGTACAGTGCTCCGCACACAGTAAGTGCTCAATAAATACGATTGAATGAATGGATGAGTGAATACACCAAGAGGTGTGAGAGGTGACCTGGCTCTAGCATAGGTCTAAGCAGTCAGGAGGCCTGGCCTCCAGCCCCAGTTTGGGCTTGGGTTGGGATTGCAGTGTGACCTTGAGGAAGTCATTTACCCTTTCTGGGCCTTGGTTTCTTCATTTGTAAAATGGGGATAATTATCCTTGTCTCTGCTTACCTCAAGAGGGTGTTGTGAGGATGAAATCAGGTAATTGACATGGAAGTGCTTTGGAAAGTGAAAGAGCTAGATAAATTCACAGAATGCGTGTTCTATTCCCTGTCTTCCCTTTATTGTGTTTATTATTCCCAATCGAGATCTTTTTTCCTGAATGAGTCTCCATAGTCAGAGGTTATGGGTTCTAATCCCTGCTCCCCCACATGTCTGTTGTGTGACCTTGGGCACGTCACTTAACTTCTCTGAGCCCCAGTTACGTCATCTGTAAAATGGGGACTGAGGCTGTGAGCCCCATGTGGGACAAGCTGATCACCTTGTATCTCCCCAGTGCTTAGAACAGTGCTTTGCACATAGTAAGTGCTTAACAAATGCCGTAATCATCGTTATTATTATTATTATTATACATACTGAACAGTCTCCAGGGATCACACAAACACCCCCCATTCCGATCCTAGTGTCTCCACCCTAGCCACCTCAGGGTCATTTTCGAAAACCACCCCAGTCCTGGTTTTCTTCCGAGAGTGCCCCTATCACAGTCTCCTGGGCATTCCTTCCAGAAATAACTGGACCATCATCTCTCTGCTGTGAGCCCCGCCCCCTCCAGCCCCCACCCCCCATCCCAGCCATTCTATTTCCCATTGCTCCAGGCACTCCCTATCAGTACTGTCCTGTTCCCTGTTCCTCCAAGCTTGTGGGCTGGCATTTCGATGAGGTGGTGGGCCATGGAGGGATGCACAAAGAATATTCCTAGAAACTACTGTCAATCCATTTGGCTCTAAACTGTTTGAGGGCAGAGATCCCTCAGTCTCTTATTTATGCCTTTTCCCTCCCAAGCCTTCAGTAAGTGCTCCATCTTGAACCCAAACTCGATCTCGTCTGTCTCGCCACTTACCTCTTGTCCATGTCCTGCTTCTGGCCAGGAACGTCCTCCCTCCTCAAATCCGACATACAATTACTCTCCCCACCCTTTCAAGCCTTATTGAAGGCACATATCCTTCAAGAGGCCTCCCCTGACTAAGCCCTCCTTTCCTCTTTTCTCACTCCCTTCTAAGTTGCCCTGACTTTCTCCCTCTATTCATCCCAGTTCCACACCCTTTATGTCCTTACCTGTAATGTATTTATTTTAACATCTGTCCCCCCTTCTAGACTGGAAGCTCGTTGTGGGCAGGAAATGTGTCTGTTTATTGTTATACTGTATTCTCCCAAGCGCTTAGAACAGTGCTCTGCAGAGAGTAAGTGCTCAACAAATATGATTGAATGAATGAATGCTTATTAAGCATCACACTGCCCACTGCCCAACAGAACCGTCATGACCAAGTCACAGCAAGGCATGAAATGCGTCACCATACAGGTTATTGCCAAGAGCCCTGCCAACAGTCAGAGGAGCCAGGGACCTTTACACCCAGCGGGAACCAACGACACTTGCATTTAAGCTCATAGTCAATCCCTCCATGGTATTTATTGAGAGTTTACTGTATGCAGAGCACTGTACTAAGTGCCTGGGAGAGTACAGCGTGACTTAGTGGAAAGAGCTTGGGTTTGGGAGTCAGAGGACGTGGGTTCTAATTCTGCTCTGCCACTTTGCTGTGTGACCTTGGGCAAGCCGCTTCGCTTCTCTGGGCCTCATTTACCTCATGTGTAAAATGGGGATGAAGACTGTGAGCCCCACGTGGGACAGCCTGATTACCTTGTATCTACCCCAGTGCTTAGAACAATGATTGGTACATAGTAAGCGTTCAATAAATACCATCATTATTTAAGAGGAGCAGCGTGACAGTGGAAAGAGCACAGGCTTGGGAATCAGAGGATGTGGGTTCTAAATCCGGCTCCCCCACTTATCAGCTTTGTGACCTTGGGCAAGCCACTTAATGTCTCCGTGCCTCAGTTACCTCATCTGTAAAATGAGCCCCACGTGGGACAACCTGATTACCCTGTATCTACCCCAGCGCTTAGAACAGTGTTTGGTACATAGTAAGTGCTTAACAAATCCCATCGCTACTATTATTATTACATTACAAAAGAGTTGGTAGACACAGTTCCTGCCCACAAGGAGCTTATAGTTTAAAGGGGAAGAAAGGCATTGAAATAAATTATAGATGGGGACTTAGGAGTGTATAATGATATGTACATAGATGCTGTGAGGCTGAGGGTGGGGTGAATATTAAAGGTTCAAAGGGTACAGACCCAAATGCATAGGTGACCCAGAAGGGAGGGTGAATAGGGGAAAAAATGAGAGCTTAGTTGGGGAAGGCTGCTTATAGGCGATGGGATTTTGAAGGTGGGAAAAGCAGAGTAAGTCTGCATTCATAATAAATAACAGTTCTATAATTACTCAAGGCTTCATAGATTAAAAAAAACGAGTGGCAATAAGCTCAGTACCGACAGGAGGCAAAACGATAAATCCATCCCTAGAGAGCCACGCAGTAGTTCTCAAGGAAATGTAATATATTCTGCCCCTGCTTTCTACTTCCATTTTCTGTGGTTGTGTGTTGTTTTTCTGCGAACCTGTGAGGGTGAACTGGGATAGCCGGTCTACAAAAGGAACTGCTATTTTTCGCAACTGGATTTTTTAAATTGGGAATTTCTGTTTTAACCTTGAGCCTCTATGGGGCCGGGCTGACTGAGTGCCTAACTAACACTATCATGGATTTTGACCAAGCGGGTGGTGAGCAATTCAGTGCCTGCCAGAGGATAGGGTGCATTTATTCAGTTTTTCTCATGCTGAGAAATAACAAGCCTATTACCCTCTTTCTTTTTTTTAAATGGTATTTGTTAAGCACTTACTTTGTGTCAAGCACTATGGTAGACACGAGTTTGTCAGGCCAAGTAACAGTCCATGTCCCACGTGGGGCTCACAGACCCTTAGACTGTGGAAGGAAGAACACATATCAAATCGCCATTTTGCAGTTGAGGAAGTTAAGTGACCTGCCCAAGTCACACAGCAGGCAAATGGTGGAGCCAGGATTAGTATCTAGGTCCTCTGGCCCCCAAGACCATACTTACACCAGAAGAAACTTGTGGATAAACTAGGCCACTCTGCTTCCTAGCTTCTTTCCTGCTCTGGTTGGGAACTACAGGTTCCTCAATCCTCAGGGGAGTTTGGAACCTTCCCGAAAGAAGGGAATTCTGGCTAATGGATATACTGGAGCTTAAACAACGAGAGTAGAGATGGAAAATTGAGAAAGCACCCCAGTCCTTTCTTAGCTGCACCTCATTTCCTCCTTGCAAAGTTCTGGCTTTTTTGAGCAGCTGTTCTGTGATTACTAAGTTTGAGTAGTCAGGCCAAGGAGAATTTGGTAAATTATTACAGCTCCAGTGAAGCAGCTTGCCCTTGTGGAAAGAACATGGGCCTGGGAATCAGGGGACCTGCATTCTAAACCCAACTCTGTCACTGGTTTGCTGTGTGACCTTGGGCAAGTCCTTTAATTTCTCTGGGCTTCAATTTCCTCAACCGTAAAATGGGGATTGAATTACTTTTCTCCCAACCACTTGGACTGTGAACAGTGTGGGACAGGGACCCTATCCCATTTGTTTACATCGTATTGACTACAGTAGGAATGTAGGAAGTATTTTAAAATACAACAAATATTATTGTTAATTATTATTATTGTTGCTATTATTATTACACTGGGGAACTCAGGAGTTGTTGTTTAGGTCTGGTGGTTTTGTAGGAACAGTAGTAGGTTAAGGAGTGATGACATGGTATCGTGATCAGAACCTGGACCATTCTAGGAAACTTTTGTTGCAGATGATGAAATTGAAAATAATCATAATGGTGTGTGTTAAGCTCTTACTATGTGCCAAGAGCTGTACAAGTGCTGGGGTACCCCACATGGGCTGTAGACTATGAGCCTGTTGTGGGCAGGGATTGTCTCTCTTTGTCGCTGAATTGCACTTGCCAAACGCCTAGTACGGTGCTCTGCACACAGTAAGCGCTCAATAAATACAATTGAATGAATGAATAATCTTAAGTATGTTCTGCAGGGGGTTTTTTTCCTCAGCTGGTCCCATCTTTGCCCTTTCCACCTCTAAAGTGCTTATTCTCTCTCCCCCTGTACCACACCATCCCTTTGGTTTCCCACTGGTTTGTCTCATTCATATGGTCCCTGACAGCTCACTTGTCAGACCCAAGGTGCTCACGTAGAAGGAGCAGTTCAGTGTGGGGATTAATTGCAAGTTAGAACTCCAGTCTGGCAGGACATGATCTTGGAGGTGGTAGGAAGGAAATCTGTGGAATCATGAAGGGTATCAACAGGGTGAGTGCAATTCCCTGTTCACCAGGTTTCTTAGCAACAGCACAGGGGGCACCCTTTGAGGCTTGTAGGTGGTCGGTTCAAAGCAAACATGGTAGTTGGTAAGCAGATGGAATTTGTTATCTCGGAAATTGTACATGATGAAAATATTAGCAGAGTCAAAAAAAGTTTCATTAAATTCATGGACGAGAAGTCCATAGTTACTAAAAGGTAGGATGGGAGGGAAAAATTAGAAATGTTAGTTGATTCATTAAGATGTATTTCAAGAAGGACACTCATCACACAGTTCCGTGGCTCAGTGGAAAGAGCGCGGGCTTTGGAGTCAGTGGTCATGGGTTCGAATCCTGGCTCCGCCACATGTCTGCTATGTGACCTTGGGCAAGTCACTTCACTTCTCTCAGCCTTAGTTCCCTCATCTGTAAAATGGGGATTAAGACTGTGAACCCCGGCGTGGGACAACCTGATCATCTTGTATCCCCCCAGCACTTAGAACAGTGCTTTGCACATAGTAAGCGCTTAACAAATGCCATTATAATTATTATTATTATTATTAAGTAGGAAGGACAGGTATTGAATCACTATTTTACAGTTGAGGAAACTGAAGCACAGAGAATGTCAGTGACTTGTCCAAGGTCACACAGCAGGCAAGTGCCGAGAAGCAGCGTGGCTCAGTGGAAAAAGCACGGGTTTTGGAGTCAGAGGTTATGGGTTCAAATCCCAGCTCCGCCAACTGTCAGCTGTGTGACTTTGGGCAAGTAACTTAACTTCTCTGGGCCTCAGTTACCTCATCTGTAAAATGGGGATTAAAACTTTGAGCCCCCCGTGGGACAACCTGATCGCCTTGTAACCTCTCCAGCGCTTAGAAGAACAGTGCTTTGCACATAGTAAGCGCTTAACAAATACCATTAAAAAAAAGTGGTAGCTCCAAGATTGAAACCCAATGTCCTAGGTCTGTGCTCTTTCCATTAGGCAACACTTCCCAAGGAAATAATTGTATAGTTTCTCTCCATGTAGTAAATCAGAATTTCTCTCTAGGGTTTCTATTGAGAATGATTGAAACAGCTTGACAAGGTCACGAATTTTTCTGCAGTCTTTCCTCGTTTTTGAACAGCCAGTGATATGGTCTAATGAGAGTGAAGCACTGTATTAAAACTTTGGAATGGCACACCAGAAGGGAAACACAGATCCACTGCCCTCAAGGAGCTTGCAGCCTTACAGAATGGTGGTTGGTGTCCTCCTCCAAAATTCAATCATATTGAATTGTCACAGGGATCATTGTGATGACTTTATGGCTGATGACATACACATGGAAAATTGAAAAAAAAAAACAGTCCGAGACAAAAGGGCACATTCTCTTTGGCCTGCTTTCAGGAGGACTCAGGACCCAAACATAGCTTCCTTGATCTTAGTGAAAGAAAGAATCTTGGTCTTTTCCAATCACCCATCGTTGTCCTTTCTTCTTCCTGCCGTTATGAGTGGCCCCACAGCAGTCCCTGGGAGTCATAGCAATCAATCAATCAATGGAACTTATTGAGCACTTACTCTGTGCAGAGCGAGCACTGTACTGAGAACTTGGGAGGGTACAAAGTTGGTTGACACATTTCCTGCCCACAAGAAGCTTACAGTCAAGACAGGGAGCTAGACATTAAAATAAATTGTGGATTATGTACATAAATGCTGTACTTCGGGGGTACAGTTCCAAGCGCATAGGTGATGCGGTGGGGAGAGGGAGTAGGGGAAGGCCTCTTGGAGTGTTTCTCTACTCCTCAAGAACCTCCAGTGGTTGCCCATCCACATCTCCTCCAAGAGGCCTTCCCTGACTGAGTCCTCATTCCACTAAGTCCTCCTTTCATTCATTCATTCATTCATTCAATTGTATTTATTGAGCGCTTACTGTGTGCAGAGCACTGTACTAAGCGCTTGGGAAGTACAAGTTGGCAATATATAGACAGTCCGTACCCAACAACGGGCTCACAGTGTAGACTAAACTAGTCATTTCTTCTCTTCCCACTCCCTTCTGCATTTCCCAGACTTGCTCCGTTTATTCACCCCCACCCCAGCCCCACAGCACTTATGTACACTTCCATAATTCATTACATCAATGTCTATCTCTCCCTCTAGAGACTGTAAACTCATTGTGGACAGGGACTGTGTCTGTTATAATGTTGCGGTGTACTCTCCCAATGCTTAGTACAGTGCCCTGCACTCAGTAAGCACTCAATAAATGATTGATTGATTGATTGACTGATTAACTAGAGAAGGCCTCCTGGGCGAGCTGTGACTTCAGAAGAGCTCTGAAGAGAGAGCTGCGGTCTGGCCGCCTTGGAAGGGAAGGAGGTTCTGGGCAAGAGGAAAGGCAGAGCAAGGGGTTGGAGGCAGGAGAATGAGGTGGTGGATAAGTGAGTGGGCGCTCTTGGAGTTTCTGAGCCAGTCAGCAATCAGCAAGCACTCAGAAGGAAACTACCTCAGAGGTGCTGCTGCTGCTGTGCCTCCCTGAGTCAACGTGGCACGACCAATCAAACCGTGCTGAAATGAGGCAAGCGATACTCATTACCAATCCCTCTTTAAGTGATCTGACAATCAGGCCAGACTGTAGCAACTGCTAAAGCAGTAAGAGCTATCTGCCAAGATTCCTTTTATGTTTTTCCAACTGTTGTTCTGTTTACCTGTTATAGATGCTAGTTTACAGTCCAGAGGTACTTCCTCATCTACAATCAAATTCTTTCCTGATACCTAAGCCTGTTTCCTCCCCTTGTTTGGCCCTCTGTGGATATGGTAACCACTCCTTAGAACTGTCCTCACAGACCTCTTCGTAACTTGAACTATGACTAGGGTACGAAGGTGCCACGAAGCATTAATTCCATTATGCTTTCCTTATAGGGTGTGAACCTTTTCCCCACTATTTCCCCACTTTTCTATCCCCTCAGAGTTTATCTGCAGAATAGAAAAACTTATTCTTAACTGGTCACAATGAGTATAGCTTTAATTCTAATTGTTCTGATGATTTGGACACCTGTCTCCATGTTTTGTTTTGTCGTCTGTCTCCCCCTTCTAGGCTGTGAGTCCGCTGTTGGGTAGGGCCCGTCTCTCTGTTGCCAACTTGTACTTTCCAAGCGCTTAGTACAGTGCTCTGCACACAGTAAGCGCTCAATAAATGCGATGGAACGAACGAACGAACAACTCCATGACAGTTGCCTGCTCACTGCAGAGGGTAGAAGAAGGGACTCCTCCTTGTCATTCTCCTATGAGGACAAACCAGCTGTACCACACAGCTGATTGTGTATGCAGCCTGTGGTGCACTTTGACCTCTGGTTCTTGTTTCCCGGCACTTCATTCAGTCAGTGGTATTTACTGAGCACAGAGGTCAACACAATCTCTGCCCACAGGGAGACTCGAGAAGATGACATTGAAGCAAATTATAAATAGGAGAAATGGCAGGGTAAAAAGAAATGAATATAAGTCCTGTTATGCTGAGGGTGGGGTGAATATGAAGTGTTTAAAGGGTACAGATTCAAGCGCACAGGCGAAACAGAAGGGAGAGAGGTAAGAGTGGAAATGAGGGGTTAGTCGTGGAAAGGATTGTGGGGAAACTCTGGTTTCAGGAGGGCTTTGAAGGTGTAGTGAGCCTAACCAGTTTTTCCAAGCCCTGTAATCCTCTATTTTGGGGGTTGGGTTTTTGTCCCTTTATATCCCCACTTCTCCTTGTTCCTCCTCTGTTTCTAAAGCATCTCTCCAATTTATCAAGGACACTTGGATTTTCATTCCTGCCTTCCAAGTTAATATCCATCCCAATTTAGTCCTAGCCATTATTAATTTGAGGAACAAGGTACTGGGATAAAAATCCAGTCACCTTTCATTTCCATTCTTTGTGAAGACCCCGACCATTGGTTTCGAGGTTCTCCACCAAGTTTACTTCTTCCCCTCTCTTTATGCATGACACCCAATTCCACACCTTTGGCTTGTCCCAGCTGAAGCAACCTACTCTAGCAGGAGCCCCAGCTTCTAGCCCTGGGTCTGTGTGTAACTGGTTAATGAGCGCAAAGACCACACGTGTATTTGGCAGTGTCCTGCACCTCTGCCTGTCTCCTCGCCCTAGCAGGAGACATCATCTGTAAAATAGGGATTAAGATTGTGAGGCCCATGTGTGACGTGGACTGTGTCCAACCTGAGTAATTTTTATCTATCCCAGTCCTTAGTACAGTGCCTGGCCCTTACTGAACCCTTAACAAATGCTAATAATAATAACAACAAAAAATCCTACCATGCTTAGCATTTATTGTATTCCTATCCTCAGCACTCATTCATTCATTCATTCCATCGTATTTATTGAGCGCTTACTGTGTGCAGAGCACTGTACTAAACACGGGCCTTGCTTCTAGTGTGCTATTCCAAGCATTCAGTATGGTGCTTTGCACAGCAGGGTGCCCGGTAAATACCATTGAGAGCCTATTGTTGGGTAGGAACCGTCTCTATGTGTTGCCGACTTGTGCTTCCCAAGTGCTTAGTACAGTGCTCTGCACACAGTAAGTGCTCAATAAATACGATTGAATGAACTAATGTGTGTAGTCCATTTATTTATTTAGTTTTGCCTACTCTTGTTATTCCCGACGTACCTTTGTTTTTCCTCCAGTATGCATGGCTCAGTGGCAAGAGCCCGGGCTTGGGAGTCAGAGGTTGTGGGTTCTAATCCCTGCTCCCAAAGCTGTGTGACTTTGGGCAAATCACTGTGCCTCAGTTACCTCATCTGTAAAATGGGGATTAAGACTGTGAGCCCCAGGTGGTACAACCTGATTACCTTTATATCTACCCCAGCACGTCAAACAGTGCAGGGCACATAGTAAGCGCTTAACAAATGCCATTTATTATTATTATACTGAGTCTACCCACCTCTCCCTCCAGATTGTAAATGCCTTTAAGCCAGGCACAGTGGCAATATCACTGTGACAAGGACCCAATTCAACACCTTGCACAGAGAAGGTTCTCAGTGGCGTTGTGTACACAGCAGTCACCCGTATTTATTGAGCACTAACTGTGTGCCCAGCCCTGTTCTAAGCGCCTGGGAGGGGTACAGTGTACCAATTCATTCATTCACTCAATCATATTTATTGAGCACTTACTGTGTGCAGAGCACTGTACTGAGCGCTTGGGAAGTAGAAGTTGGCAACAGATAGAGAAGGTCCCTACCCAACAACGGGCTCACAGTCTAGAAGCAGCGTGGCTCATTGTCCCGAGGCTTGGGAGTCAGAGGTTATGGGTTCTAATCCCGGCTCTGCCAATTGTCAGCTGTGTGACTTTGGGTAAGTCACTAACTTCTCTGAGCTCCAGTTACCTCATCTGTAAAATGGGGATGAAGACCGTGAGCCCCATGTGGGACAACCTGATCACCTTGCATCCCCCCAGTGCTTTGCATATTGTAGGTGCTTAACAAATTCCATCATCATTATTATTAGAAGGGGGAAACAGACAACAAAACATGTAGACCCAAAGGACACATTCCCTGCCCACAACGAGCTGACAGTCTAGAGAACTGTTTTCAGTACAGTGCTGCGCACACAGGAGGAGCTCAGTGTTGTTCAAGCATTCAGGGTTAGCGCCGTGCGTTATTCTGGGAGCCGGGCCATCGGTCATGCAAGCCATCACTTGGATTGAGCGCTCACTGTGTGCGGAGCACTGTGCAAAGCGCTTGAGCAAGCACCGTATCATCGAGTTGGTAGATCTGTTCCCTGCCCACGAGGAGCTGATCCAGAAGGTGTCCAGTTCAGTGGGCCGCCCGGACTCCCAGGAATGGGCGCCAGCGCTTCTCTCGGTTTGTTGTCCGTCTCCCCCTTCTAGACTGTGAGCCCGTTGTTGGGTAGGGACTGTCTCTACATGTTGTCGACTTGGACTTTCCGAGCGGTTAGTACAGCGCTGTGCACCCAGTAAGCGCTCAATCAGTACGATCGGATGAGTGAAAGATGGCACAAACGAACGCCGCCTTGGCTCGTTCTTTCGGCGCGCCCGAGCCGGGGACGCATGTGCTGAATGAATGAATGAATGAATGAATGAACGAACGAACGCCGTCTCGGCTCATCATCATCATCAATCGTATTTATTGAGCGCTTACTATGTGCAGAGCACTGTACTAAGCGCTTGGGAAGTACAGATTGGCAACATATAGAGACAGTCCCTACCCAACATTGGGCTCACAGTCTAAAAGGGGGAGACGGAGAACAAAACCAAACATACTAACAAAATAAAATAAATAGAATAGATATGAACAAGTAAAATAAATAAATAAATAGAGTAATAAATATGTACAAACATATATACAGGTGCTGTGGCTCGTTCTTTCGGCGCGCCCGAGCTGGGGACGCATGCGCTGAATGAATGGATGAATAAATGAACGAACGCACGCAGTCTCGGCTCGTTCTTTCGGCGCGCCCGAGCGGGGGACGCATGCGCTGAATGAATGGATGAATGAATGAATGAATGAACGAACGAACGCCGTCTCGGCTCGTTCTTTCGGCGCGCCCGAGCGGGGGACGCATGCGCTGAATGAATGGTTGAATGGATGAATGAATGAATGAATGAACGAACGAACGAACGCCGTCTCGGCTCGTTCTTTCGGCGCGCCCGAGCGGGGGACGCATGCGCTGAATGAATGGATGAATGAATGAATGAACGAACGAACGAACGAACGCCGTCTCGGCTCGTTCTTTCGGCGCGCCCGAGCGGAGGACGCATGCGCTGAATGAATGGATGAATGGATGAATGAATGAACGAACGCCGTCTCGGCTCGTTCTTTCGGCGCGCCCGAGCGGGGGACGCATGCGCCGAAGCCCTCCTGCTCCGCGGGCGGCTTGGTTTTCCTGCCCCCCCACCCGCAGCGGCCGCCCCCACCATCCGGGTCCTCGCCGGCCTCGCAGGGGAGCGCCCTGTGGCCGTGACGGGGCTGCTAATAAAGTTCTATTGAGAAACAAAGCCGCTCTTGCCTCCTCCTCCTCCTCCTCCTCACCCCCCCTGCCCCGCACGCCCCGGCGGGACTCCGCCAAGGCCGGGTGAGTGCGGGGCCCCCGGCTGTAAGGCGGGGGGACGGGAGGAGGGAGACGGCGGCCGTGGGGCTCGTGGGCTCCGCCCGGAGGGAGGAGGGGACGGCGGCGGTCGTGGGCCCGTGAAGCGGCGCCGGGCCGGGAGCGAGCCCCTGTCAGGGAGCCGGGCCTCCGGGGGCGGGGGGACGAGGAGAACCGAGGGTGTCCCCCGGGAGGATGGCCCACATACGTGCAGGGGAGGGCTCCGGACCCCCACCCGAATCCACGTCGGTTCCTAAAGAGAGCCCCGGCCCAGGGGGTGCGGGTGCACGGACACGGTGCCGGCCCGGCCTCAAGGGCCCGGGGATTCTTGCCCGTTGAGACCGGGGGTGGAGTTCGGCGGCAGCGCGGAGCCCGGGGGGAGCGGGAGGCCCGCCGCGATGCCCCGGCGAACCGGTAGATCCGGACGGTTCCGCCGCAGCGTTTGGGGACACATCCCAGGTGGACGTTCTGGACCGGTCGGAAGGATTGGGCTGTTCCGTCGCCTGGAGGGCGGGTGGGGGTTTTATGGGTTTTTTTTAAAAAGACATTGTTCACTCCCTTCCTCCCTCCCACTGGGGTTTCTTTCTAAGGAGCCCGTCCCCGTCGTGTGCCGGCCGTTTGTAATCAGCCCCCGCCGAGGAAGCAGCGTGGCTCAGTGGAAAGAGCCCGGGTTTGGGAGTCAGATGTCGTGGGTTCTAATCCCGGCCCCGCCACTTGTCAGCTGGGTGACCTTGGGCAAGTCGCTTCACGTCTCTGAGCCTCAGTCACCTCATCTGGAAAATGGGGGTGAAGACTGTGAGCCCCACGTGGCACAACGTTATCACCGTATATCCCCAGCGCTTAGAACACTGCTTCACTGAAGCAGCGTGGCTCAGTGGAAAGAGCCCGGGCTTTGGAGTCAGAGATCATGGGTTCAAATCCAGGCTCTGCCAGTTGTCAGCTGTGTGACTTTGGGCAAGTCACTTCACTTCTCTGTGCCTCAGTTCCCCCATCTGGAAATGGGGATGAAGACTTTGAGCCCTATGTGGGACAACCTGATTACCTTGTAACCTCCCCAGTGCTTAGAACAGTGCTTTGCACATAGTAAGTGCTTAATAAATGCCATTATTATTATTGTTATTATTATTCACACGCTTCACAAATGCCATCATTATTATCATTAGGCTCGCCGTCTGCACGGTTCTTTGCTATCCTCAGGGTTTCCCGAAACCCTTTCAGAGAGTGAGAATCGGGGTCCTCACCAGCATATTCCTGGAACCGTTAAAAAAGGAGAGCTTGGCAGTGGGCTACGTTTTCTCAGCAAGGAAGTTGCCCTAAATGCCCCAGTCGGACTTAGGATGAGGACGTTTTCTAGCTCCCCCCCACCTCAACTTTCTTTTTGGGGTTTGCCCAGGCTCAAACTACTCTCAATCAATCGTCTTTATTGAGCACTTACTGTGTGCAGAGCACTGTACTAAGCGCTTGGGAAGTACAAGCTGGCAACATATAGAGACATTCCCTACCCAACAGTGGGCTCACAGTCTAGAAGGGGGAGGCAGAGAACAAAAGCAAACATACTAACAAAAATAAAATAAATAGAATAGATAGATAGGTACAAGTTAATGCTAATGATGTTTATATTTCTGTAATTCTATTTATTCTGATGATATTGATGCCTGTCTACTTGTTTTGTTTTGTTGTCTGTCTCCCCCTTCTAGACTGTGAGCCCGCTGTTGGGCAGGGACTCGACCCTCCTTGTTGTTTAGTGCCCTGCAAATCCCACTCGAGGTGGTCCTAGTGGGCAAACCTGATTCTTAAACCAGGGATCGGTCGCGGGATTAAAGAGGGAGAGGGAGAATATGCAGTTTGAACATGTTCCTTGAGTTCAACCAAATGTTCCGATTCCCCTTTTGATGCTACACCCAGGGAGGATAGGCCCGCCTGGAGTTGGGGGAGGCCTGGATTATCCTGGCCCAGATCCATATCTTGATGGTGGAGACCTTGTTTCCTGACCAGCTGGAGATTTGAAAAAGGCATTCATTTCTGGCTGGCGAAGGGGTGTGGTGTTAAGCGCAGGGCGGGTGGGAGTTGGGGGTGTGGACCAGGACGGTTTGTTTATCTTTCCTTTGAAAAAGTTTTGAAGTCTTGTGTTCTGTCTTGTCATTTTGGGGAGTAAGACTTTGAAAATTAGCCTGTTTCGCTTAACTAGCAGTCAGGAGGGGACTAGATGAACATGTTGTCCACTGAAAATTTGGGAAAGTCTTCCATTATTTAAGAAGAATGTGACATGCCACCCCGCCCCTCAGAAAACTCCAGTGGTCACCCATCCACCTCCACATCCAACAAAAACTCCTAGCCATTGGCTTTAAAGCTCTCCACCACCTTACCCCCTCCTACCTCACCTCCCTACTCTCCTTCTACAGCCCAGCCCGCACATTCTAATGCCAACCTTCTCACTGGGCCTCGATCCAGTCTGGCCGCCCACCATTCATTCATTCAATCGTATTTATTGAGCGCTTACTGTGTGCAGAGCACTGTTCTAAGCGCTTGGGAAGTACAAGTTGACAACATAACACCACTAGCCCACCTTCTGCCTCTGGGCTGGGACTACCTAACTCGCTCCCTTTGTTCTTCCCCCTCCCAGCCCCACAGCACTTAGGTACATATCTGTAATTTATTCGTATTGATTTGTCTCCACCCTTCCCCCTCCTTTGTGGGCTCCTTGTGGGCAGGGAATGTGTCTGTTTATTATTGTATTGTACTCTCCCAAGTGCTTAGTACAGGGCTCGGCACACAGTTAGCACTCAATAAATACGATTGAATGAATGCATGAATGAATGAAATGTAAGAACCCGTTTTTATCTTTTATAGCCTGCCAAATTTTGTAGTATTTCAAAGTCCCATTAAATGAGTTAAAATGCCCTCGTACCCAATAGAATGCTTCATTCTTAGGTTTTCCAGCACTTCTAGTAGGTTTCGTGTCTTATGTATTGCCAACATGTATAAATTCATCCAAACACACCCCAGAGCAGGTGGACATAACTGAAAGTGCAAATTGTAGAATACATGGGATTTTTTTAAAAAGCATTTTGAATTCCTGGGACACAGTCTTTTTTTTCCTATTTATGTTGATGTTGTTTGCCTCCAGAGAACATCAAGAAGAAAAGACATTTTTTTTTTTTTTTAGGTGGAAACAGGGAGAGCATGTGAAATTCAAGGAAGCCCAAAAGAAAATAACCCCATTTGCTACAACCACAGCGTACCCTCCCAAATAATCACTGAGTCGTTTAGGGAGATTTTGTTCAACTCTATCTTAAATCCACCTATACCACCTGGCAACCATCCCCCATGTAGCCCTCACCAGTATACGATACCCTTTTACTCTTCCAGTTCTTCCCTACACCTTTACTTCAAACCCAAACACCCGTACTCATCTTGACCCTTCTCATTGTTGGACACCTACACTTCTCTTCCAGATCCTCTTCCCACTACCTCCTTTCCATTGTTTGGGAGGAGCCAATTATTATGCCATCCTCTTCCACAAGTTAGTGAGTCGGTTTGCCGGAAATTTCTAGGTGCTGGCAGCTTTTCCACCGTACCTCGCTAAATAAGTGGATCTGTAGCATCCCATTGCAGCAGTCATCTGAAGGTGAACTACAGAGGACATGTAGAGCTACATCGATGACACCATTAAAGGCTTCTAGACTGAAAGCCCCGAGAGCAGAGAATGTGCCTACTAGCTCTGTTGTAGTGTACTCTCCCAAGTGCTTAGTGCAATGCTCTGCCTACAGTAAATTCTCAATAAATAATAACTATGGTATTTGTTAAGCGCTTACTATGTGCCGAACACTGTTCGAAGCGCTGGGGTAGATACAAGGTTATCAGGTTGTCCCACTTGGGGCTCACAGACTTAATCCCCATTTTACAGATGAGGTAATTGAGGTACCGAGAAGTTAAGTGACTTGTCCAAGGTCACACAGCAGACTAGCGGCGGAGCTGGGATTAGAACCCCCGTCCTTTGACTCCCAAGCCCGGGCTCTTTCCGCTAAGCCACGCTGCTTCTCTGATACCATATGGCGGTTGATTGATAAGCTTTCTTTCTCTTTTGTGCTCTTCTAACCAAAGTGAGAGAGCCGTGGACTGTTGGGAGATCAATCGATCGATCAGTGGTATTTATTGAGTGCTTATTGGGAACAGAGAGTGCACTGCAATCAAAACAGCAGTCAAACCGGTTTGGCGCACTACATTCGGGAGGGGGTTGCTTTCCTCTGTCCAAGGCTGGGGAGAAGATCGGGCTGGAGAACGGAGCGGCTTAGTGTGAGACAAATACATCAGCTCAGCAAAAGCCTGTCTGCAGGCACGCGATGCAGGAGGAAGTGTCTGTTGCACAGCAGTCTTTCCAGCCACATTTGCCCACATGGATAAGGCCTTCCCGCCAGTGATATCATCTTCCAAAATGAGCCCGCCATGAACGGGACATACATCTCGACAGATGGGCCAAACAGAAATGGTCACAGAGAGTCGGCCCTCCTCTGGTGTAATATACATCCACCTCTAAGTGGAGTGGTTTTTAATTGAGATTACAGATGAAGAGAGAGCATGGAAAAGGTTTTAAAAATAGAATGCGATTTTAGCTGGCAGGAGTGCTTCTGATCTCCTGCAGTAACTTGCTGTCTGGGGTCTGCATGGTAGAGGTAGGTGAAATGGCTAGGTAGATGCGAGGCACATTTCTTTTCCCTCTGGCGAAGATAGCTGTTCATTTGGGCAGGAGGCAGGGGTAGAATGCTACTCCTAATGGAGCTTGAGTCAGCTTGCTTTTTATCGTTATGTAACCTTTTGCTGAGAGGGTGATTATGAGTTGCATTCCCAAAGAAGTGGCAAGTAAATCCCGTTTTCCCCCACGGTTGGGTTTTAATCCTTGGCTGACCCTGGAAGGGCGTTATGACTGCGGCCATAATTGCACCTGGGGAAACCTGTCTGTTTCCTGTTGTCATTAGGAACTCAAGCCTGATGATTTGCGGCTATGATCGCTTGTCTTCCCTCCCAAACCTTGCCCTCTCCCTGACTTTCCCATCTCTGTTGACGGCACTACCATCCTTCCCGTCTCACAAGCCCGCAACCTTGGTGTCATCCTCGACTCCGCTCTCTCATTCACCCCTCACATCCAAGCCGTCGCCAAAACCTGCCGGTCTCAGCTCCGCAACATTGCCAAGATCCGCCCTTTCCTCTCCATCCATACCGCTACCCTGCTCGTTCAAGCTCTCATCCTATCCCGTCTGGACTACTGCATCAGCCTTCTCTCTGATCTCCCATCCTCGTGTCTCTCTCCACTTCAATCCATACTTCATGCTGCTGCCCGGATTATCTTTGTCCAGAAACACTCTGGGCATATTACTCCCCTCCTCAAAAATCTCCAGTGGCTACCAATCAATCTGCGCATCAGGCAGAAACTCCTCACCCTGGGCTTCAAGGATGTCCATCACCTCGCCCCCTCCTACCTCACCTCCCTTCTCTCCTTCTCCAGCCCAGCCCGCACCCTCCGCTCCTCTGCCACCAATCTCCTCACCTTACCTCGTTCTCGCCTGTCCCGCCATCGACCCCCGGCCCACGTCATCCCCCGGGCCTGGAATGCCCTCCCTCTGCCCATCCACCAAGCTAGCTCTCTTCCTCCCTTCAAGGCCCTACTGAGAGCTCACCTCCTCCAGGAGGCCTTCCCAGACTGAGCCCCTTCCTTCCTCTCCCCCTCGTCCCCCTCTCCATCCCCCCATCCTACCTACCTCCTTCCCTTCCCCACAGCACCTGTATATATGTATATATTTTTGTACATATTTATTACTCTATTTATTTTACTTGTACATATCTATTCTATTTATTTTATTTTGTTAGTATGTTTGGTTTTGTTCTCTGTCTCCCCCTTTTAGACTGTGAGCCCACTGTTGGGTAGGGACTGTCTCTATATGTTGCCAATTTGTACTTCCCAAGTGCTTAGTACAGTGCTCTGCACATAGTAAGCGCTCAATAAATACGATTGATGATGATGATGGTTCCGTACATTAGACAAAGGTGCAGTGAGCTGCTTTCTGCATTTTTTTTTTTTTACGGTGGTTGAGAATCATTCTGTAACTTTTAATACAACTGACTCTATGTCCTCTTCATGGGTTGAAGAAAGAGCTACACTTTGGCTTTACGGACCTTGCTTCATTAATAGTTTGATTAATGAAACCCGTTCCGTCAATTCGACTGACTGAAGGAAAATTTTAAATCATCTACAAGACAAGTATATGTACCTGAAGACCACACTCCCTATTGTACCTTTGGTAACACTAGTAGAGAGTGACTGTTTAGTCCACCCCTTATGGCAGTAGACGAGTACTCTTTGGAGGGTTTCATTTCTGATTGCACCGGTTAAGTTGTGCCATCACTATCACCTTATATCCCATCGTGCATGTCGTTGGCCCCCATCCTCCACCCTCTAAAAAGCCCCTGTGACTTCTCTTCCTCTGTGCTTCCTATCATGAAGTTCTTTGATCATTTCCTCCCACCTTTACTTTTGCAAACATCATTTGGTTCTAAGGCTTCCAAACCCCCGAGAAACTGCTCAACTGAAGTCAATGAAAAGCACGTTGGTGTGATATCGCTCTCCCTCTCTGCGATCTCGCATTTCCTCTTGCCATCAAGACGTCTCTACTTGGATGTCCCGCTGCCGTCACCACAAACTTAGCTTGTCTAAAACAGAACTCCTTATTTTCCCACCCGAATCCTGTCCTTTTCCTGTCTTTCCCATCACTGTAGACGGCACAACCATCCTTCCTGTCTCACAAGCCCGTAACCTTGGTGTTATCCTTAAATCCTCTCTGTCATTCAACCCAGGTATTCAGTCCATCACTAAATGCTGTCAGTTCAACCTTCACAACATTGCTAACATCCTCTCTCTCCTCTCCATCCAAACTACCATGTTAATCCAAGCACTTATCCTATCACGTCATGTTTATCAGCCTCCTTGCTGACCTTGCTGCCTCCTGTCTCTTCCCCACTCCAGTCCATACTTCACTCTGCTGCCCAGATCATTTTCTTACAAAAGCATTCAGACCATGTTTCCCCACTCCTCAGGAACCTTCAGTGGTTGCCCATCCTCCTCCACATCAAACAGAAGCTCTCTACTATCGGCTTTAAAGCACACAATCACCTTGGCCCCTTCTACTTCACCTCATTACTCGCCTACTACAACCCAGCTCGCACGCTTCTCTCCTAATGCCAACCTTCTCACCGTACCTCGATCTCATCTATCTTGCCGCCGACCTCTCGCCCACATCCTGCCTCTGGCCTGGAATGCTCTCCCTCTTCCTCTCCGAATTACTTTCCACCCGTTCAAAGCCTTATTGAAGGCACATCCCCTCCAAGAGACCTTCCCTGAATTAGCTCCCCTTTCCTTTTCTTCCATTCCCTTCTGCATCGCCCTGACTTGCTCCCTTTATTCATTCCCCCTCCCAGCCCCACAGTACTTATGTACATATTCATAATGTATTTATTTATACTAATGTCTGTCTCCCCCTCTAGACTGTAAGCTTGTGGGCAAGGAATGTGTCTGCTATTTTGTATTCTCCCAGGCACTTACTACAGTACTCTGCTCACAGTAAGCTCTCAATAAGAGAAGCAGCGTGGCTCAGTGAAAAGAGCACGGGCTTTGGAGTCAGAGGTCATGGGTTCAACTCCTGGCTCCGCCAATTGTCAGCTGGGTGACTTTGGGCAAGTCACTTAACTTTTCTGTGCCTCAGTTACCTCATTTGTAAAATGGGGATTAAGACTGTGAGCCCCCCCGTAGGACAACCTGCTCACCTTGTAACCTCCCCAGCGCTTAGAACAGTGCTTTGCACATAGTAAGCACTTAATAAATGCCATTATTATTATAAATATGACTGACTGATTAAGGGAGATTCTATTGTTTAAAAGGGGAAAAGAAAGGTTTCCCACAAACTTATTATTCATTCATTCAGTCAGTCGTATTTATTGAGTGCTTACTGTGTGCAGAGCACTGTACTAAATGCCTGGAAAGTACAATTTAGCAACAGAGACAATCTCTGTCCAACAACGGGCTCACTGTCTAGAAGGGGGGAGACAGATATCAAAGCAAGTAAACAGGCATCAATATAAATAGAATTATATATAATATATATATATATGTATACACACATCATTAATAAAATAGAGTAATCTCTACATATATACAAAAGTGCTGTGAGGTAGGGAGGGGGTAGAGCAGAGGGAGCGAGTCGGGGCGATGTGGAGGGGAGGAGGAGCAGAGGAAAAGGGGAGCTTAGTTTGGGAAGGCCTCCTGGAGGAGGTGAGCTTTCAGTAGGGCTTTGAAGGGGGGAAGTGTGCTAGTTTGGTGGATGTGGGGAGGGAGGGAGGGCATTCCAGGCCAGAGGTAGGACGTGGGTCAGGGGTCGACAGTGGGACAGGCGAGAACGAGGCACAGTGAGGAGGTTAGCGGCAGAGGAGTGGAGTGTGCGGGCTGGGCTGTACAAGGAGAGAAGGGAGGTGAGGTAGGAGGGGGCTAGGTGATGGAGAACTTTGAAGCCAATAGTGAGGAGTTGGTATTTATTGATTGCTTACTGAGTGAAGAGCACTGTTCTAAGCACTTGGGAAGACTACAATGCAGTAGAATTAGTAGGTACGCTATCGGCCCCCCAGGCACTTGTCTTTTAGAGGAGTATATTTACTATTCTATTGTGTTAATGATGTGCATCCAGCTTTATTTCTATTTATTCTGATGACTTGACACCTGTCCACATGTTTTGTCTTGTCTGTCCCCCCCTTGTAGACTGTGAGCCCATTGTTGGGTAGGGACTGTCTCTATATGTTGCCAACTTGTACTTCCCAAGCGCTTAGTACAATGCTCTGCACACAATAAGTGCTCAATAAATACGATTGAATGAATGAATGAGTAGGCAGCCATTAAAAGAAATTACAGATAGGAGAAACGGCAGAGTGTTATGGGGCTAGAGATGAGGTGAATATCAAAGTGCTTAAGTTCCCAAGGGCATATGTGGAACGGAAAGGAGGGTGAATAGTGTGGGGAAAGGAGGGATTATTCAGGGAAGTCCTCTTGGAAGAGATCAGATTTTAGTAGGCCTTTGCAGTTGGAGAGAGTGATGGTCTGTCAATTGTGGTGGCGGGGGGACTTCTAGACCAGAGGGAAGGACATGGACAAGGGGTTGGCAGAGAGCTAGATGAGATCAAGGCATGGTGAGTAAGTTGGTGTAAGAGGAACAAAGTGTGTGGGCTGGGTTCTTAGAACAGTGCTTTGCACATAGTAAGTGTTTAATAAATGCTATCATTATTATTAGTAGGAGGAGGAGGAGATTAGTGAGGTCAGATAGGTAGCAGGAGAGCAGACTGAGTGCCTTAAAGCTGATGGTAAGGAACTTCTGTTAGACGAGAAGATAGACTGGTAGCCGTTGCCTCTGGAGGTTTTTGAGGAGTGGGGAGAAGTGGACCGAATTTTTTTTTTTTTTTTTTTTTTTTAGAAAAGTGTTCGGGCAACAGAATGAAGTGGGTACTGGAGCGGGGAGAGACAGGAGGCAGAGAGGTCAGCGAGGAGGCGGATGCGGGGGACGGGATATAATAAGTGCTTGGATCAGCGTGGTAGCAGTCTGGTTGGAGAGACAGGGTAGAGATGATATGAAGGTGGAACCCACAGTAGTTGGTGGTGGGTTGAATGCGAGAGATGGGTCAAAGTCATTAGTCTAAAGGGGTGAAGGACTGTAGGAACGATAACTGGGCCAGAAACGCTCTGCTTGTAAAAGCCACATTCTGTGACCCCAGGCTAGATAATCAGCCAGTTGGTCCCTCTTCCCACTCCTTAGTTCCCTGGTTCAGCTGTAATAGTGATAGTCAATCAATCATATTTATTGAGCATCTGCTATGTGCAGAGCACTGCACTAAGCACTTGGGAGAGTACAGTACAACACAGTTGGTAGTCACATTCTCTTTCCACAAGGAGCTTACAGTCTAGAAGGACAGGACAATTCAAACCCACTACTTTCAAGTTTCCCATTTATTACTCATCTCGGGGCTGGGCCATGTTGGTTTGTAAGTAGCTAGCCAGATCACCCATAAATCCCTCCACGGGTACCCACAGTCCTCCGACCCCGATCCTCGTCCATTAGCTGGTGCTGCAATCAACCAGACGTATTTATTGAGTGCTCACTGTGTGAAGAACACTGAACTGAGCACTTCAGAGAGTCGAACACACCAAATAACAGACCCATTCCTTGCCTACAATGAACTTACCCTGCAGTTTCACCATTTCTTTGAGGTGGCGAACCAGGCCAAAAATCTCCAGTAGGATTCCATCTCACTCCTCTCCCCCCTCCAGGGGCATTGAATCTGGGAGTGATGGGAAGAGTTAGGATTTAGTGCAAAAATTAGAGCTGTTTCCAGGCCGAGCGGCCCAAAGCAATCTGGCCAGGAACAATCTGGGTGTGGACAACACTCGGAGTGCCTTTTTGGAAGAATCCCCATGGGAATTATTCCTAGTCCTCCAAAAGGTGTTATATCAATAGCGTTCTAAAGGTTGGCACTGGTTTACCCTGAATTAAATGCTACCATTTGCTCTTTTGAGAGGTTTGGGGTTTTTTTGGTACTACAGGACAGTAGCCTAGCCTTAGTTTTGACAGTAGCCTAGGGAGGGGTTTGGAAGTTGGCAAGGTTGGAGTAGGAAATGTGTGTTTGTGAGGCTTACCTGCCCACATTCATTCAATCGTATTTATTGAGCGCTTACTGTGTGCAGAGCACTGTACTAAGCACTTGGGAAGTACAAGTTGGCAACATATAGAGACGGTCCCTACCCAACAACGTCCTCACAGTCTGGAAGACATTGGTATTCTCTACGGCATCTCTGGAAGTGCAGACTGGAAGTTGCCTATCTCACAGAAGGTAGAGAGAAAGAAATGCACAGACATGGATCTGTTCCTACCAAACCCCCCTACACAGCTATTGGAGCTCTGTCGGGAAGGATGAGGTGTAGCTACTGGGGCATAAGGGTTGGTGCATGAGCTGTGAAGTAACGGGTAGCTAACGATAGTAATTGGAAAGTGTTTCAACAGAGCACTGCTGAGTGTCTTGGGACTTCAGTAAACTGGTGGAATTGAGGGAATTGCAATTTAAAGGTGACTAAGATCAATATTTTCTCTTCTAAATACTAGTTATCTTTTTCTTTAAGCCAGGTTTCAAATTTTTATAACAAAAAATTTGGACACTGTATTTGATGGGGAGCCAGAGGAAGGTTTCAGTAAGCCCTAGATGCTATTCTAGAAAGGATTTCCTTAGCTGGTGATGGCTTAGCTCCCGAAAGCGTTCTATGACCCGACGCTGGAGAAATTAGGAGCCCCTCCCGTGTTCTGTGGAGCGGGCAGAGAGCACAATTTTGAGGAAGATGGGTCAAGGGACTTATTTCCGTCCCCCATAAATTATGCAGGGTTGGAACAGTCAGACCAGGGAAGACCAAAGAGACAGCCCGGACTTCAAAGACAAAACTCTGGCCCTAGGGAACTGGTGGGTGGCTGGATTTTTGTTTTTGCTTCTTCCTACTTACTGCCTTTGAAGTGTCAGGGCTGGGGAGGGAGTGCTTACCCTGAGGTAACAGCTGGGGAAGAGCAGTAGAAAGAAAACCCTCAAAGGCTGGGCAGAGTAGCAAGGCCTGTTGAAATTAAACACGGGAAGTGACCACACTAGACTCACCTGCAGGCCAGACTCCCCTCTAAACCAGAAATATTTTCCAGGTTTTTGAACCTACTGGCAAGAAACAATTCCCGTGGTTTAATCATAGCTTTTGGAATTTTTAGAATTAGTATGTAATCTTTGTAGGTTGAACACTGCAATATCACTGGGGAATATATTTTTGTTTTCCTTTTAGGTTAACCTGTTTCAGCGAAGTATTAAAATTAAGTTCACATGTCCTCACGAAGAGCGCCAGTTGGGAAAAAGTGGGGAAACCTCATTTTTCAAAGTTGCCTTTCTCGGAACAACTATGGGATGGAGAATGGAGGGAAAATTTCTGAAACAGTCCGTTAAGCACCGATGTTTCAGCGTCAAATTCTGTAGCTCTTCAACGTGCTTTTAAAGGTTTTAGGTGAAGCAGTTTGGGAGTACAAATAGGTGGTTGGCCTGCCACTTTTTTATCTCTGCAGTTATGTCCTTTTTCTGGCCTATCACCAGTGAGGTTCATCGTGTGTTAAATTTATTGTAATTTTTTAACTGCAGACTATCTGTGGGGTAATACCATGAGATGACTAAATTCACTTTCAGGTATTTTTTTTAAATAGCACTTAGATTTCCTAAACCTTTGTTTTCAGCATGGGGATCTGTAAGCCTGCAGGAGTCCTTCGTGGTGTAGGGCCGGCCGCAAGTGATGCTAGTCAGAGGAAAAAAGATCAGTGACCCGCGCCGCCCAGTCCAGAAGGCTGATCAGGATCTGAGCTGACCTGGACATGACCAGGACCCCACTGCCGGAGGGTATAAATGGTTACCTGCAAATAGCATCGATTGGGTGCAGAGCACTATGTAAAACACTTGGGATACTAAGCTCCGCTTACAGTCCAGAGAGGGAGCTAGACCCTAAAACCAGTTACTCATAGGAGGAAGGAGGAAGTTTTGATTCATTCAATCGTATTTATTGAGCGCTTACTGTGTGCAGAGCACTGTACTAAGCGCTTGGAAAGAAAAATATAGCAATAGACACAATCCCTGCCCACAACGAGCTCACAGTCTAGAAGGGGGAATATGCTCATGAGTTACTGCTTAAATAATGGCTTATGTAAGGTTGGTAAACTTTGACAGGTTGAAAGAAGTGATAAAGTGGCAGCCGGGGCAAATAAGGTGGAGAGAGGAGAAGTTAATCAGTTAATGCTTCCTGGAGGAGATGAGATTTCCCCAGGGCGGGCAAGGGGTGGGGGGAACGGTTAAATAGAGGAAGCAGGGAATATGTCTGTTGATTGTTGTATTCTCCCAAGCTTTTAGTACAGTGCTCTGCACACAGTAAGTGCTCAGTAAATACAGTTGACTGACTGACTGAGAAGTGAGTACCTACGGGAAAGTGTTGATGAGGTAACGGGGAAAAATAGGGTGAGGAGATGAACAATCAGTCCCTGCTTTTTTGTGTGTGTTTTTTTTATGGTATTTGTTAAGTGCTTACAAATATGCCAGGCACTGTACAAAGCACTGGGGTATATACACGACAGTCAGGTTGAACATAGTCCACGTCCCACATTGAGCTCACAGTCTTAATCCCCATTTTACAGATGAGGCAACTGAGGCACAGAGGAATTATGTGACATGTCCCAAGGTCACATAGCAGACAGATGGCAGAGCTGGGATTAGAACCCAGGTCCTCTGATTCCCAGGTCCATGCTCTTTCCCCTAGGCCACACTGCTTCTTGTTTAATATGGGGAGGGCGGTGGACGGTCAGATATGTGGCATAGGGGGTTACAGGCAGGGGTAAGAGCATGAGAAAGAGGTCAGTGGTGGGAGAGATGAGAAGAAGGCTGGTCGAGTAAGTTGTCCTGAGAGGCAGAAGGAAATGAGAGTTTGCTGCCTGAGGGAGATTGGAACTAGGGAGGTAGATTTGGGGGTCATCCACATAGCGGTGGAAGTAGTAACTATGGGAGTGGATGAACTCCCCAGGGGTGAGGTCAGGCATAGCTAGCCTCATGGGTTCCTGGGAAATGTAGTCCCAGCAGTCTCAGCTTACTGCCCACATGTGAAACCACTGCCTGCACACAACTGGCTGCTTGGCAGTGAGGTCTGTGTTATCTCTGTTCGGTAAAGATGGGAAAATTTCAACTCACTGGACTGGTTTTCAGGAACAGTGGAAAGTCTTTAAGTCAGCGGTGCTGCTGTGGCCCTGTTGTGGTCACTGTGGCCCCAAAAGAATGCCTGACCAAGTTCAACTTTACGCTTGTCCAAACCACAAGCCGGGCCCAGCTCATAATAATAATAATAATGATGTTTATTAAGCGCTTACTGTGTGCCAGGCACTGTACTAAGTGCTGGAGTGGATAAAGCTCATACAGGATTCTGTTAGCCAGAGTGGAAAAGAGGAAGAAATAGGGACAGAAGGACCGTTTTTTGGAGGGGGTTGGGAGACATTGGTTGGTGAGTTGCTATTTTTGGAGAAAGCCGCCAGCCAGGGAACGTGACAGAGTGGACACAGGGGAGTCATTAAAAGGGAATCTGAAGTTGAGTGAGCTTTGGCAGAGAACATTTCATTTCTACTGCTTTCGAGCTACCATCCTAAGTAGATCAGGCCCAGGGCCCACTCACCACATTTTGTATGTTGCCGGGCGACCGCAGGCGCCAAAGACCCAGCTAAGATTTCAGCTGCGGGATTGTAGCCAACTCTGTGCAGAGCATCTTGTCCCGATTCCAGTTCCTCCTTGGACTCACTGTCCCGAAAACCCTGCACTCACCTAACCCTGGGGGCAGCTGCCAACCAGAAGACTGGCCCCCATGTGTATGGCTGCCCCATTGTCGGCCCGAAGGCCATATTAAATGGCTTGGCTGGTGAAATACAGCCAGCAAGTTGGGTTTTGCTCACCTCTGGCCTAGGTGCACTTCAAAATCTGGGGCTAAGGTAGTGTGTAACAGTGGGAAGCAATTGTTAAATGTTTGGGGCAGGCATCGGCAATCCCTCCTGTGATCGTTAATGGCGTCCAGTCTTTGGTTATCCGTCAATCGGTGGTATTCAATCAGTCGTGCTTGTGCGCTTACTGTGGGCAGAGCACTGTACTAAGTGCCTTGGAGAGTATAGTACAACAGAGTTGTTGGACATGCTCCCTGCCCACAAGAAGCTTTCAGGAGATACAGCTGCCAAGGCCAAGCTGCTCTTGCTTCCACTCTCCCCAGTGCCATCCGATCACAGGCAAGCGTCAGATGGCACTGTGTGGCATCTGGCAGAGGTGGAACGGGAGTCCGTGGAGGTTGGAGGGGCCCCAGGCCAGGCTTCCATGCCAGTCAGAGGATCCAGCAGTCTCCCGTTTTTACCACCCCCACCCTTGTTCGCCCATCTACTCCCCTCAGTAAGACTGGAGTCGATGCCCGGTGCAGTATGAATCCGCCTACCGGTGTTTCTATACTTGTTATTCATCGTTCTCCCCCGCCACCAACTTATATTGACCCCTGTGCCAGTCCCAGAGTTCTGTACTAGGGCTGTGGGTTTGCAAAGCTGTACCCTCCAGGAGAGTCTGGTTTAAATAGCTAATCTCTAAATATGAATTTCTGCTAACGTCAAAGGCAGGATAGACCCAGAGCTTGGCAGGGAAGTGTGAAATGGAGAAAAGTGAGGCCGACAGGTGTGCTGTTTCTTGGTCTTGTTGGGGTTGTGTTTGCAAATTGTGAAAGGGTGGGACATTTCTGCAAATCGGAGTCTGTAAAGCTCGCGTTTAAGAAATAAATGTTCCGATGCTAGGTAAGTGTTGTGGGAATTCAGTACAGTTGGAACAGTAACCCTGGAGGCTGAATTCTCCTAATTTAAAATTGAGAGCGGCAGTGCAGATTTCTTTTTCCAGTTCTTACTTGCCTCAACTTTGACCTCTGGGTATGGCCTCTGGCGTTTTTCAACCGAACTCCAATAGCGCTCGAAGACGGAAACTCCTGCTGCCCCCGCCTGCTGCTTGGCCGAGGGGATTCCTTTGTCACAGTTCCTCACCGTGTGCCCCTATGGGTAGATCAATTTTTCAAATTTGATTTTGGTTGGGTTTGTTTTTTCATTTGGATTGAAGTCAAGTTTTATAAATTGAAAAGTCAGCATCAACTAGCACCCCCTCAAAAGTGAAATGGAAAGCAAATGGGTGTCTAAGGCTGCTGGACTCCTCCCAATTCCTTTTCCGGGACAGCTGCACTCCAGTGACTTCCTTGGGGGAAGAGCGGAATTGCTGTAGTTATGATCACTGTGGATTCAGCTTGGCCCATCTGTCATCAAAACCAGCCGGAGTATTTTGTAAATATGTTATGGAATGGGCCCCGTTCACACCGTTCACTTCTGCAGACTGAGCCCCCCTTTTCCTCTCCTCCTCCCCATCCCCCCCGCCCTACCTCCTTCCCCTCCCCGCAGTACCCGTATATATGTTTGTACAGATTTATTACACTATTTATTTTACTTGTACATATTTACTATTCTATTTTGTTAGATGTGCATTTAGCTTTAATTATATTTATTCTGACGACTTGACACCTGTCCACATGGTTTGTTTTGTTGTCTGTCTCCCCCTTCTAGACTGTGAGCCCATTGTTGGGTAGGGACCGTCTCTATATGTCGCCAACTTGTACTTCCCAAGCGCTTAGTACAGTGCTCTGCACACAGCGCTCAATAAATACGATTGAATGAATGAATGCTTTCAAGCAAGCGAAGAGGAAAGAGGTGGTGCAGAGCATAAACTCCTGTCAATTCGTCATGGGCAGGGAATGTGTCTGTTGATTGTTATAGTGTACTCTCCCAAGTGCTTAGTACAGGGCTTTGCACACAGTAAGCGCTCAGTAAATACAAATGAATGAATGAAAGCAAAGTTGCCCAAAATACCGAGATCACCAGTCGAGGACAGTGACCCCAGAGGGAGACTTAGTGTGGCCTAGGGAGGACAGAGAGTTTCTGACCATTGTCTGCATTCTGCCCTCCCGCTTCTGTTCTTGGTGCCGGCGGCCCTCTTGAGCCCGATAGAGGCACGCCCCCCTTTTTCCTCTTCCGGCGGCTGTTTCTGGGGGCTCTGTGGCACTCGCTGAGGGAGGAAGGTAAAATGATGTGTGCTGAAGCGGCCAGTGTATGCGTCACCAGGCTCCCTGCTCCATGCCTGGAGTCGCGCTGCCGTGGAGAAGGGCACCCAAGGAAGAGGGTGAACGTGTTAGTTAATGTGGTGGTCCTATGGTCCCCAAGCCCAATTGTTTCACAGTTACATAGCTGATCCCGGAAGCTCAGAGCACACCTCTAATAAATAACATATTTTTCCCTCCCACATAAACACAGGTTCATCCAAAGCAGAGGAAGGGATTTAATGGAGACTTGCAAAATTATTTTATATACAATTTAATGGGCAAGAATTGCATGCGTGTTTTAAATAGCAGCCACACAGTTCAGGCCATCAGGATGCCATAGCTCAATTGCCCTTTTACAGCCGCGAAAGGGATAAAGCCAAAAGGACAAAAACCCAGGACTGCTGCTAATGCATTCCTCCTGGTCCAGATTGGAGCAATCTGAAAAAATAATATTAATGACAATAATAATGGTGGTATTTGTTAAGCGTGTGCTAAGCATTGTAGTAGTAATTATAGTATTAAGTACTTACTGTGTACAGAGTACTGTACTAAAGGCTGAGAGAGCATGCACAAGTGGGAATTAGACATGGTCCCTGTCCCTCAGGGGGATCCCAATCTAAATTGTACTAAGCACTGGAATAGATTAAAAGATAAATCAGGTTGGACATAATCCCTGTCCCTCACCGGGCTCAGCCTAAGAAGGAAGGAGAACGGATATGTAATCCCCATTTTATAGCTGGGGAAACTGAGCCATAGAGAAGATACTGCAGGCAGGTGGCAGAGCTAGGATTAAAACTCAGGTGAGTGCTTTCTTTTAGGGCCTCACCTGACCCTGTACCCCATCCTAAGGTGGCCAAGCTTTGACACCTTCTCCCTCCTGGCAGAGGGAGCACTGCAGCCTGGGGAGAAGGAGCAAAGATTCTCTGGAAAACAAAGAAAAGTCCCAGTTGGAGTTGCTATCTGGAGGGGGGAGAGGTTGCCTAACTGTGAGACAGTGTCACATAATGGGCAGAGGGCAGGAAATCCCCTGAGTGATCACTCTGGGCAGGATGGGTGAGGGTGAACTAGCTAAAGGGGCAAGACAACTGTAGCAGAGCTTTTCAGAAAAGAAAGCCAGGGTAAAAAAGACACCCCCACCCCCCTCCCGCCCATCCATCCATAAGCATCAGGATACCGGCCTTTATGTATTTTTTGCAGATTTAGGAGGCACAGAATGGGAGAAAAATAGAATAAGACCTGGAAAATATTTGCAAAATTGGCGCTAATCTGATTTGTAGCCCTTAATGTCTACCAAAGTAGATCTAATCGAGTTTCCGACCACAACCATCCAGTCAATCCCTCTAGACTTCAAGCTCCTTGGAAGCTCTGCAAACAGTGCTCAATAAATGCTGTTAATGGATGATGATGATCAATCAGATTTACTGAGTGCCTGCTGTGTACAGGTCATTATTAAGTGTTTGGGAGAGTACAGTAGAATAGCTAGACCTTCTTCTTGTCCTCAAGGATCTTATAGTCTAGTAGAGGAAGCAGAAACTAAAATAAAATATAGATAGGAGGAAGGAGGAACAGAGTAAAATGTACAGGAAGTAATGTTGAGAATGCCAGGTTATGTGAGCAGTGTACAAAAGTGCTGCAGGAGGGTTTGAGAGTTACCGGAATGATTGGTTGGCTTGGGAGGGATGAAGTGGCAGTTATGAGGCAGGGTGGAAGATTAGAAATTAATCAGGGAAAGCCTCCTGGAGGAGATTTGACTTTAGGAGAAGAAAGGAAGAGTTTAGTACTGTCAGTAATAAGAATAATTATAATTACTCTAGACTGTAAGCTCATTGTGGGCAGGGAATGTGTCTGTTTATTGTTGTATCATACTCACCCAAGCACTTAGTATAGCACGCTGCACACAGTAAGTGCTCAAGAAAAACAGTTGAATGAATGCATGGTCTCTGTTCAGTACTTATTTACCAAGTGCTGTGCTAAGCCCTGGGTTAGTTGCTCGATGATCACAGTCCCTATAACATGCAGGCCGCTCAATCTAATGGGGAAGGAGAACGGGTATTTTAATCCCCATTCTTACAGATGAGGAAACCGAGTCATAGAAGAGTTGCTACTCACCCAAGATCACCACAGTCAAGAGGTGCAGCTGGGATTACAGCCAAGGTCTTCTGTCTCTCAGCCTCAGGCTCTTTCCACAATAATAATAATTATGGTATTTGTTAAGCGCTCCCTATGTGCCAAGCACTGTTCTAAGTGCTAGGGTAGATACAAGGTAATCTGGTTGTCCCACATGGGGCTCACTGTCTTAATCCCCATTTTCCAGATGAGGTAACTGGGGCACAGAGAAGTTAAGTGGCTTGCCCAAGGTCACACAGCAGACAAGTGGCGGAGCTGGGATTAGAACCCTTGTCCTCCGACTCCCAAGCCCGTGCTCTTTCCACTGAGCCATGCTGCTTCACAAGGCCAGCTATGAAGAGTGCCGGAGTTCTACGCAGGTGGGAGAGACTGAGCAAGAGATGCACAGAAGGCCCAGTGAGCATGTTCATTGGAGAGGAATGAAGGTTGCTAACTGGACTGCAATGAGAGGAAAGTGAGTGGATAAGTACTAGGAAGAGAGCCGATTGAGTGTCTTAAAGCCAGTGGCCAAGAGTTTCTGCCTGATGCAGAGAGGAATGTGCAGCCGTGTAAAGTATTAGGGGAGTGGTGTGCAGAATGGCATTTTAGAAAATGATCTTAATAGCAGAGTAAAGGAGATGAGGATATCAGTGAGGAGGCACGACGGAAGGGAATAGGCAGATCCTGAAAACGTGGAGGAAAAACTGACAAGATTTCGTGGAAGATTGAATAAGGGATTGAAAGAGAGGGAGGCGTCAAAGATTCATTCATTCAATCGTATTTATTGAGTGCTTACTGTGTGCAGAGCACTGTACTAAGCGCTTGGGAAGTACAAGTTGGCAACATATAGAGATGGTCTCTACCCAACAACAGGCTCACAGTCTAGAAGGGAGAAAGATAATGCCAAGGATTCAGGCCTTAGATCCCAGGGGAATGGTGATGTTGTCAACTGCAGTTGGAGAGAAAATGAGTTCGGTTTGGGGTGTATTAAGCTTGAGGTGACTGCAGGATATCCATGTGGAGATCTAGTGCAGGCAGGAGGAAACACGACATTGCAGAGATGGAGGGGTGATAATAATAATAACGATGGTATTTATTAAGCACTTACTATGTGCAAAGCACTGTTCTAAGCGCTGGGCACTGTTCTAAGCGCTGGATATTTGGGAGTCATCTGCTGAGTTGTAGCTGCCAGAAAGAGAGAGTTCAAGTGAGAAGAGGTGGGATCAGGACCTTGAGAGACACCCCTCAAGGGAGCTCATTAAGGGCAAGGGAAAAGAAGGAAGGCACCGACCAGAGAGGTAAGAAGAGAACTCGCAGAGAACTGCATTCAAAAAAACAGAGATAGTGTTTCCCGAGGGACATTTTCTACCTTGTTGAAGGCAGCTGTAAGGTCAAGGTAGATTAGGACAAAGTAGAGTCCGTTAGATTTAGTGAGAAGGAAGCGAGTAATTAATCCTTTCTTTATGGGGAGGGACCCCAGGGCTAATTGAAACTACTAATAGTAATAGTAGTAATAATATTAAGCACTATGTGCAGGGCACTGCAATCAACCACTTGGAATAACTGTGCAGGTGAGCTCACAGTCTCAGTTGGGAGAAGGGACTGGAGACAGACATTAGAAGTGTTGAAGCAATAAAATCCTAAAACTGGATAAAATACAAGGACAGATACACAAAATGAAAATAAAAATCAGTAGGATGCTGTGGCTACATGGCAGAATTTCAGGCTCTTCTTTGCTGAGTCTAAAGACATATCCTTAGTCCTTACCATTGGCTTTAATGATAATACTAATAATGATGTTTGTTAAGTGCTTACTATGTGCCAGGCACTGTTCTGAGCTCTGGGGTAGATGCAAGCTAATCAGGTTGGACACAATCCCTGAACCACATGGGGCTCACAGTCTTTAATCCCCATCTTACAGATGAGGGAACTGAGGTACAGAGAAGTTACGTGACTTGCCCAAGGTCACACAGCAGACAAGTGGCAGAGTCCAGATTAGAACCCAGGTCCTTCTGAGTCCCAGGACCGTGCTTTATCCACTAGGCCATGCTGCTTTCCTACTCCAACTTAACCCGCACACTTGACTCCTCTATTGCCAACCTATTCACTGTATTTCAGTCTCATCTATCTCTCCAACTTCTCGCCCACATCCTGCCTCTGGCCTAGAATGCCGTCCCTCTTCATTTCCGTCAGACAATCATGCTCCCCACCTTCAAAACCTTACCTAAAGCACATCTCCAAGAGGCCTTTTCTGATTAAGCCTTAATTTCCTCTTCTCCCACTCCCTTCTGCATTGCCCTTGCACTTGGATTTGCACTCTTTATTCACCCCTCCCTCAGCCCTCCAGCACTTAAGAACATATCCTTAATTTACATATATTAATATCTGTCTCCCCCTCTAGACTGTTAGTTCGTGGGGTGGGAACGTGTCTACTAACTCTTCTGTGCTGTACTCTCCCATGAGCTCCAAAGACATAATTAGCTTGAACCTGCCTCAGTGCTTAGAGCAGAGTTTGACAGATAGTAAGCGCTTAACACATACCATAAAAAAGGGCTTAGTACAGTGCTCTGCACACAAGTGCTCAGTGAATACCACTGATCGATGCCTGTAACCACAGCAACCAACGTTCCCAAGATATTTTGAAGCTTCATGCTGCAGGTACAGAAGATACAGTTCTAGGTGCATAGCTCAGTGTTCTGCCCACAGTAAATATTCAGTAAATACCATTGATTGATGGCAGGTGCTCTCCTACACACTTTGCTCCTCTGGTGCTGACCTTCTCACTGTACCTCGATCTTCTCTGTCTCGCCGCCGACCTCCCGCCCACATCCTACCTCTGGCCTGGAAGGTCCTCCCTCTTCATATCAGACAGATAATTGCTCTCCCCCACTTCAAAGCCTTACTGAACTGCATCAGCCTCCTCTCTGATCTCCCATCCTCCTGTCTCTCCCCACTTCAGTCTATACTTCACGCTGCTGCCCGGATCATTTTTGTGCAGAAACGCGCTGGGCATGTTACTCCCCTCCTCAAAAATCTCCAGTGGCTGCCAGTCAACCTACGCATCAATCAATCAATCAATCAATCAATCGTATTTATTGAGCGCTTACTATGTGCAGAGCACTGTACTAAGCGCTTGGGAAGTACAAATTGGCAACACATAGAGACAGTCCCTACCCAACAGTGGGCTCACAGTCTAAAAGGGGGAGACAGAGAACAGAACCAAACATACCAACAAAATAAAATAAATAGGATAGAAATGTACAAGTAAGATAAATAAATAAATAAATAAATAAATAGAGTAATAAATACGTACAACCATATATACAGGTGCTGTGGGGAAGGGAAGGAGGTAAGATGGGGGGATGGAGAGGGGGATGAGGGGGAGATCATGCAAAAACTCCTCACTCTTGGCTTCAAGGCCCTCCATCACCTCGCCCCCTCCTACCTCACCTTCCTTCTCTCCTTCTACAGCCCAGCCCACACCTTCCACTCCTCTGCCGCTAACCTCCTCACTGTACCTCGTTCTCATGTGTCCCACCGTCGACCCCCGGCCTGGAACGCCTTCCCTCTGCACATCCGCCAAGCTAGCTCTCTTCCTCCCTTCAAAGCCCTACTGAGAGCTCACCTCCTCCAGGAGGCCTTCCCAGACTGAGTCCCCTTTTTCCTCTCCTCCTCCCCATCCCCCCTGCCCTACCTCCTTCCCCTCCCCACAGCACCTGTATATATGTTTGTACAGATTTATTACTCTATTTTACTTGTACATATTTACTATTCTATTTATTTTGTTAATGATGTGCATCTAGTTTTATCTCTATTCTGATGACTTGACACCTGTCCATATATTTTGTTTTGTTGTCTGTCTCCCCCTTCTAGACTGTGAGCCCGTTGTTGAGTAGGGACAGTCTCTATATGTTGCCAACTTCTACTTCCCAAGTGCTTAGTATGGTGCTCTGCACACAGTAAGCGCTCAATAAATGCGATTGAATGAATGAATGAAATTGAAGGCACTTCTCCTCCAGGAAGCTTTCCCCGACTGAGCCCTCCACTCCTCCCACTCCCTTCTGCGCCGTTCACACTTGCTCCTTCATTTCATCCTCTCTCCCTTCGCCATGGCACATATGTACATATCTGTAATTTATTTATTTATATATCTATTTAGATTAATGTCTGTCTCCCCCTCTAGACTGTGAACTCTTTGTGGACAGGGAATGTGTTTGATGTTATATTGTAGTCTCCTAAGGTTTAGTACCATGCTTTGCACACAGTAAGTGCTCTATAAATACTATTAATAATAATAATAATAATAAGGTGTTTCCTTTTTCCCACTAGGATAGTGGAGGGCAGGACGGGATGGAATTTCCTCTGTGGCTCAGAGTGCCGGTTCCTGGGGAAGTAGCGTGGCTTGCTGTACCATGGGGGGATTCCTTGGGGGGATGGGCAGAGCATGCAGCAGCAGCTGTGATCCCCAGTGGCCCAGCACACACAGGGCCTGAGTGGAGCAAGGGCCCTCAGTGACAGGGAGGGGAGGCAGTGAAGGACTGTTCCTTCACTTGGCTTTAGTGGCGAGGGGCCTAGGACAAGCAAGGAGATGGGGCTGCAGTTGGCTGTAAGCAGAAGCCCAACCTGCTTTTGTCCAGTGCTGAGTGCCCAGACCATGTGAGCACAACTCTCTTTAATTGTGGGGAGGCAGAGAGGAAGATTCAGTGGGGGAAGAGGAGAGTAAGGTCAGGAAAAAAGCCTGCAGTCTTCAGCTTTTGTTTGAAAAGAGGGTCTAAATTGTCCAAACTCCAGTGGTCCCATTGGCTAAAATCAGTTTCTTCCCAGGAGGTCCTTCCCGTTTGCCAGGATCCCTTTCCCAGAGTCTGCCCTCCCAGCACGGAGTAGGCTGTCTGTCTCTCTGTCTCTCTCTCTCTCTGTCTCTGTGTGTGTGTGTCTCTCTCTCTCTCTCTCTCTCTCTGTCTTTCTCTCCCTCCCTTTAAAAAAAAATTAATGGTAATCATTAAGTGCTCACTATGTGCCAAGCACTAGGGTAGAGAGAAGATAATCAGGTTGGACACAGTCCTTATCCCACATGGGGCTCACAGTCTTAATCCCCATTTTACAAATGAGGTAACTGAGGCTCAGAGAAGTCGTGGCATGCGCAAGGTCACACAGCAGACAAGCGGTAGAGCTGGGATTACAACCCAGGTCCTCTTCCTGCTGTACATTCCAGTTAAATAGTGGCCAGGGCTTCAAGTACACAGGCCTGAGTGATCAAAACAGGCTTCCACAAACACACACTTCATCTGCAAAGTTGTATCCTTCTGTTCTATGTAGTAATTTTTTAAGGTTGAATGCCCCTTTTAGAGTTCTGCAGTGAGTTTCCTAATAAGAAGAGAAGCTGTGGTATTAAGGTCTCATCACACTTAACTCAAGATCTGTACATTTTCCCGTGCTGATACTGTATCTCTTTGAAGCCAATTTGACTGCTAAATTCCTTTCCACTACTTTAATGCAGTCGATTCTCAATACCATAGGGGCTAGTTAAGTAGTTCATGAATCATCCATGACTCTGCCTTTTGTCTGCCCTTGGGCATTGTCACATCCAGTACGCAAAGTTAAAATTTAAACAGGGTTCTGAAAGACAGATTTAAGGGAACACTTTTATGTCTTCAATCTGAGGGATAAAATGGAATCACGAAAATAAGTATTCTCTGAGAAAGGTGCAAATTCAGCCTTACTCATCTTATGATCTAGAAATAAAGCTTTATCCTTCAGAAATACTAACTTTCTGTAAAATGACATTTTCAGGGGCTTACAACAAAGGGAAAATAACCTGACCATTTAACCTGCTCTAAGTCTTATATTGATTTTACAGTTTTCATAAAGGAACTGAAAATGCATTTCCCCTAAAAGATAATTACAGTGTCCAATTGTATTTCCAGGTCACAAAAATTGATTGCTGTGGAGTTATTCGTTCCTGTTATAAGTCATGAAACTGTACCCAGCATAATCATCTTAAGGATATTAAATGGCTATTTAGATGATGGATTTGAGAAACTCTGCTGATATAAAGTGCTCTGAAAATGACAAATACTGCATGTTTGACCTCCTGCAGTCTCCCAGCATCACCCATAGAGAAGGGGGTGGAGGGGGTGAGAATGGGATCTGCTCCTTGTCATCCCTCGCTGCCCCCCCACAGCCCGTAGAGAGCTGAAAGCATTTCTTCTTGCTGCGGACCCGGGGACCGCAACATTCTTCCCCCTTTCCACAGGGTTTGGCTGGTGTGTCAGAGAAGGGCGATGGAGGGAGGAGCCGGGAAGGGAGGATGGGGAAGAAAGCTAGGCACAATTGGTCCTGGAAGAAACTGCAGAGAGAGGCATCTCAGACAGCAACCACCACCATCTCCACCTCCCTCAGCACTTTGGGCACCCCCATGGGGGCTTGAATGTTTTGGCACAGCAGAAGACTTCTGCTGGGTTGTCTGTTGTCTGCAATTGCCCTTACTATCTGTTCTATTCGGGGATTACATTCAGGACCAGCCCTGTGATAAGGGAAACTCAGGTGGCAACTGGGTCCCATCTATGCATGCAGCTGGTTTTTTTATTTTGTTTTTTATGGTGTTTAAGTGCTCACCATGTCGAGTACTGTTCTAAGCACTGGGGAAGATACAGGTTAAGCAGGGTGGATACAGTCTCTGTCTCACATTCTAAGTAGGAGGGAAGACTGTTACTTCTGAAACTGCAAGTTCTGTGTAAACAGACGCATTTTGTCAGAAGAACAGCCCCTAATTCTGTAATAGCACTCGGTCCAAAACACATACTGAAAGCACATGTCCTGAAACAGACGCCTGCTGGATTTCCTGTATTGCTCCTTCTCTTCCTCCACTCTGTCCCTTCCCGGTTTACCCTCCCATCCTCTTTCTATTATCCCTGGTCACCCTCCTCTTTTTCATTGTGTTGACATTTTAAACTGTTTATTATCTAGGAGCTATTTGTACAGTGCCATAAGCTCTGAGAAGGAAATGCACTACATAAATCTGCCTTATCTCCAAGCCTGAAAATTAATCCAAGAAGAGTTGTCACATTATATGCCTTTACGGATGTGAAGCTTGACTGAAAACTGTCTAATGATTGTCAGTTGGAAAGGACGCCTACTCCCACAAGAGCAGAGGGTAGTCTTTAGGGATTTAGATGTCCTAGGTAGTCAACTGAGATCATTCATGCACAAGCCATGTTTTAAACCAAAGTTTTGGAATAATAACCGACTCCTCTTTTTCATTCTGTCTTTGTAACCAGCTTGTTTTTATACAATCTGTTTCTTATCTGCTTTATGTAACATGTGGATCTTTTTCTAAATTTAAGATGATCCATCATTTACTGATTTGGACACAAAAAAAGGGAGAATTTTGTGTTGGTAAATCAAATGTTTTCCTGTCCATAAAAAACTGAAGAGTTTGGAAACAACAAAAATTATTTTATTTGAGCCAACTCAGTGAATTTTTTAAATTGCTTGTGAAATTTGGAGGCCTAGCTGGCATTGGAGTACTTCATTATCCATCTACTAAGGCAAAAAAGGACAACATAGAGTATTATTACAGAATTGTGAAGATATTTATATTTTTACTGATGTGCATCGAGCAGTTAGGATTATATTTTTTATTCACCTATAAGCTTTTCAGATGCATGCAATGTTTTTAACTTATGTGCCTTTTCTTTTAAGCTATTAATTGATTGAATGATGGGTAGAAAAAGCTTCAGGGTTGGTATATTCCTTTCCTCTTAGGCAGTAAGGGCTAGTGGAAAGAGCATGAAGATGAAGTCAGGAGATTTGTGTGACCCTGGTCAAGTCACTTAACTTCTCGGACCTCAGTTTGTCTGATTTGTAAAATGGGGATAAAATGGCTGCTCTCCCTTCTTCCTAGATTTTGATTGTGGGACAAGGACTGTGTTCAACCTTCTCATGAAGCAAAAACTCATCACTGTCGGCTTCGAAGCTCTCTATCACGTAGCCCCCTCCTACCTCACCTCCCTCTCTCCTACAGCCCAGCCCGCACACTCCGCTCCTCTGCCGCTAACCTCCTCACCGTGCCTCGTTCTTGCCTGTCCCGCCGTCGACCCCTGGCCCACATCCTACCTTGGGCCTGGAATGCCCTCCCTCCACACATCCACCAAACTGGCTCTCTTCCTCCCTTCAAAGCCCTACTGAGAGCTCACCTCCTCCAGGAGGCCTTCCCAGTCTGAGCCCCCCCCCTTATCCTCTGCTCCTCCTCCCCTCCCCATCACCCCCACTCCCTCCCTCTGCCCTACCCCTTCCCCTCCCCATAGCACTTGTGTATATTTGTACATATTAATTACTCTATTTTATTGATGATGTGTATGTATCTATAATTCTATTTATTGTGATGGTATTGACACCTGTCTACCTATTTTGTTTTGCTGTCTGACTCCCGCTTCTTAGACTGTGCCCGTTGTTGGGCAGGGACTGTCTCTATATGTTGCCGAATTGTACTTTCCAATCGCTCAGAACAGTGCTCTGCACAGTAAGTGCCCAGTAAATCCGAGTGAATGAATTAATATTATTGGTATTGTTCAACATCTACTCTGTGTCAAATGCTGGAGTAGATAGCAGCGTTGCTCAGTGGAAAGAGCATGGACTTGGGAGTCAGAGGTCATGGGTTCAAATCCCTGCTCCGCCAATTGTCAGCTGGGTGACTTAACTTCTCTGCGCCTCAGTTACCTCATCTGTAAAATGGGGATTAAGACTGTGAGCCCTATGTGGGACAACCCGATCACCTTGTATCCTCCCCAGCGCTTAGAACAGTGCTTTGCACATAGTAAACGCTTAACAAATGCCTTCATTATTATTTTATTTTAGAATGAGATAATTAGAAGAAGCTTAGTGCCTTGCCCGAGGTCATGCAGCAGTTAAGTTTTGGAATTGGAGCTAGATGCTGAATCACCGGGCCTGTGCTGTTTCCCCTTAGGCCACACTGCCTCTGACTATTTGCATCTGCCTTAGCACAGTGTTTTGGCACAGAGGAAGAGTTTAATAAATGCCATGTTATCCTCATTATTATTTTAAATTGAAATCAGTCAGTGAGCGCTTACTGTGTGCAGAGCATCGTACTGAGCACGTGGGAGAATACGATAGAATAGAGTTGGTCGGCCTGATCCTTGCCCACAAGAAGGTTATGTACAGCCCTATTAGTTTTTCTTACTTGCTAAATGAGGGATCTCAGGGGAACTCATGAAGCTAGCCTTTCTCATGTTGCTTGTGTCGATGCTCATCGATCCTTTTGGAAACGTAGCTCTGAAAGCTCTTCTGAGGACTCCACATTTAAAAGGATCCAATTTTAGAATAAAAGTGTTAGGGAGTACCCAGCATATTCAGCATCACCTGTGGTCAGTAACAGTCTAATTTGGGCCTGCTTCCTGAATCTGAATTTCTTTAAAAGTGCAGGGTTATGTCTTTTTAGTTTTCTTGGTATTTGATTGACCTTTATCCATAAACCCTGCCCGTGTTCATTTTTAATTCTTAACCATGAAGAATTTGTGACTTGGCATGTGCAGATGCCCTCTGTTCCAGCATGAGTCCTATGCTTTAATTTTTCAGGAGCAGAGAGACAATATTGTTTGGCAATCATGGTAGCAAGAAAGGAAGCCTCTTTTGTTACTGACATCCTTTCTCCAAGCTCTCCTCCTGCCTTTCACCAGCTGCTCATTGTCTGTGATTGCCTGTGTAGTTACTCACAGGGGATTTTACCAGCTCTTATCAGTTAAGTGCCACTGCACATCGCTTCCCCTTGTCAACGCTACTCCTGCTTTTAAAAACAGATTTACACTGGTCTGATTTGAGCGCAAAGCAGAGCACTATGCCACTGCGGTTAAATCTTATTAGCATTTCATGGAACAGTACTCCTCATGATAGCTTTTTTTCTGTTTTTCCCCCCTCATTTTCTGAAACGAAACCATTCAAAATCACTTCTTTTAGCCAGGCCTTTTATATTGTACATCTACTCCTCAGAATATACCTCAGGTAAGGCTTTAGGGAAGACAAAACATTCCCCGTTTTAGCTAAATATTATTAGCATTCCGTAAGTTAGCCTTCTGGGCACTGTGATTGCTTCCCCAGTTGTATTTTAGGACATTTAGTCCGGTGTGAAAATAAATGATCTTTGACATTTTGGGGGATTCTGTTTTTGTAGCCTGCTTGGATGAACCCATCCCATCTATTCACAAAATGGTGGTTCTAGTTAATGATTTTCTATTAGACATAATTGCATTCTGTAATGCAAGAAATTACAGATTCCAAATTATTTTAATTGGAGGAATTTGAGTAGACTAGCCTTATGGGAAGCTGCTGAGCCTTACAATTTGTAAAGTATGGGCATTGTGACACATAAAAACTCCAAGCACACAAGAAAATATTAAAATCTTTCATTGTATCCCAAAACAAATGATAAAATTAACAGCTGTTGATTCACTACTCATGATTTAATCTTGGGATGTTTTGGAGTTTTCCATACCCCATGGATTTAACAAATATGAATTCAGAAAGAATTTTTCTCCCGTCGAAAGTTTCTAACCATCTTTAACATTCATTTAATGTAACCTAGTTAACTTGGAATCTTTACATTGCAGTCTAATATAGTTCAGCACATTATCGTATTTTCTCAGTGCCCTTAATTTGAAATCCTGATCCTAAGTTTCTGGCCCAAGGCACACAGAACATTCTAGTTTATGTTTTTGCCTTCTCCTTGACAGAAAAGGGAGTATCACAAAGGTCGTAATAACGCCCATCGCCCCGTGCACAGTCAATTAAAGCATCCATTTTGGACAGATGAAACCTGCATGCGGATCTAATCCAGAAGGACATTTATGGGCTGCAGGTTCCCTGGCAAATCACTCTGTAGAATCGAAGCATTTATCTTGGTAATTGGGGTTGGGGGTGGAGGCTTGTTAGCGGGGAAAGGAAATGCTGCTTCTGATGATGGGTGAACCCTTCTGTCTCCACTGCTTTTTGCCAGAGGTTTGAGTGGTGAGCGAAAAAGAAGTGAGAAATGAAGAACTCTCAGTATAAGATTAAAACAACTTTAATCCTAAACTTTGATCAGAAAAACAGTTTTTTATCATCTCCGTGCATTGGGTTTGTGGCTTCTGAAAAGAATAACTTCATGATATTGATGTTTTTCATCCATTGGATTTCTGTTGTTCATCTTTCTCACTCTGGTTGAGTTTTTTTAAATTTTTATTTTTTTATTTTTTAATTATAGGACTTGAAAGGCTGGGAAAAATACCCTTCCCCAGCTTTGATGAAGATTGATAAGTGAAGCCCTGCCCTCCCCGTGTTCCCTTCAGTCAGTTCTGGGTGCTCTTCGTGGAGAAACAGCATTTTGTTGAATTGTCTGCGATCCCCGCTTCCACTTGGCACTGGCTTTTTGGCGGCAAGAAGGTTCCCTGAAGATTGATATCAAATGACGTCCATGGCCAGCCTGTTCTCTTTTACTAGCCCAGCCGTGAAGCGCTTATTGGGCTGGAAACAAGGCGACGAAGAGGAGAAATGGGCAGAGAAAGCTGTCGATGCCCTGGTGAAAAAGTTAAAAAAGAAGAAGGGCGCCATGGAGGAGCTGGAGAAAGCCTTGAGCAGCCCCGGGCAGCCCAGCAAATGCGTGACCATTCCTCGCTCCCTTGATGGGCGCCTTCAGGTTTCCCACCGAAAGGGCCTGCCCCATGTTATCTACTGCCGGGTTTGGCGCTGGCCAGATTTGCAGAGCCACCATGAGCTGAAACCATTAGATATGTGTGAATTTCCCTTTGGGTCTAAGCAGAAGGAAGTGTGTATTAATCCGTACCACTACAAGAGAGTGGAGAGTCCAGGTGTGATCAGGCCTTCCGTGCCATTTGAATGGGCTCTTATGGGGGAGGCATGGGAGGTCAATGCTCGAAGGGTAGCAGACAAGTCAGAGTAAAAGTGGATGCTAGGGAGTATTTTTAGCAAGAGTTGAGGACTTGATTAATCAATCTCCTGGGGATAAAGCACTTGGGAATGGACGGGAGAATTAGTGGGTGTGGAACTTGTCCTCAAGGAACTTTCCTTCTATCCCGGGAGTAGGGTGGACACTAGAATAATTTTAAGATAAGAGGAAAAGGGGATCCATTTTACTACCATTGAGTTAGTGGTAGAATATGTAATAGGGAAGGTCGGCAATGTACGTTTGGGAGCCTGTGAGTTGCCGAGTGCTCAGGCGGTGTTGAAGTGGGAGTCGGTGAGGGCATAGACTAGGGAAAGTGGAAATGAATCGGGGAAGGCCTTTTGGAGGAGATAAGCTTTCAGGAGGGCGTTGAAGATAGGGAGAGCTGAGGTCTGTTGACCCATTTTGGAGAATAGTATACTGAAGAGACTTTTTGGGTATTAGAATCAATTTTTTGATGGTAGAATTTTAAAATGCTCTGTGAGAGCAGATATCTTAAGCCCCAAACTTTCTTCCTGTCGAAGCAGTATTTTCTGCCATACACTCCTGCCCCAGAATGTGGATCTCCAACTCAGAAGCACAGGGTAGGGAAGCAAATAGACTGTGGGGTCGCCTGGCCATAAGTAATGTGTACATGAAGAATTCTGGGGGTGCCGTTCAGCATTCTGAACTACTCATTCTGAATACCTCTAGTGATTAAATGGTGATTAAGACTGTGAGCCCCACGTGGGACAACCTAATTACCTTGTATCTACCCCAGCGCTTAGAACAGTGCTTGGCACATAGTAATAAATACCATTAGTATTATTATTATTATGGAATTTATTAAGCGCTTACTGTGTGTCAAGCACTGTTTAAGAGCTAGGGTAGATACAAGTGAGTCAGGCTGGAGGTGTTCCTCGTCCCACCTCCGTATCACAGTCTAAGGAGGGAGGAGTACAGGTATTGTATCCCCATTTTCCAGATGAGCAAACTGAAGGGCAAACTAGTTAAGTGGCTTGCCCGAGGTCACACAGCAGGCAACCGGCAGAGCCGGGATTAGAACACAAACCCATTCTCTTTTACCTGACACCCACTGAAATGCCATTTGTACCTGCTCTGGAACATCTTAGAGTTAAGCCCCAAAAGCTAAAGTCGGTCTGTGCCGTAGATCTCCGCTTGCCTCCAGATCTGGCCTGGCTCCCGGCAGTTTGGAGTAGCAGCTGAATTGCTTGGGGAAGAGGTGGCGGCCAAGGTTTGGTATTCACCACTCACCTCCATTAGGTCTTCACTCACCTCTGGACCAGGCGTTCCATCCCGGATACAGACTCGAGAGCCAGAGCAGCATGCCCCGGGCTTGGATTTGTAGCCCAATTTCAGGCCTTCCGTTGGTGGGAATCAAGCAGGAAAGGCCTGTGGTCCTCAACCAGTCCTACACCTGCAGCATGGAAGGAATCTTGTTTGATTGTTCCCTCAGCTCAGAGGAGCAACCAGCCAGTATGCAACCTTTCCCCTTTGGTCTCTGCCCAAACACTTTTTGAACTTAGCTTGGGTTGGACTTGGCCCTGGAATTTTGATCAATCTGGGGTTAAGTAGCCCTAATGCTGCCTCACTGGGCAAGCAAGCTGCAGTCAATCGAGGGCTAGAGGAGGTGAATCCTAAGGAGTCACAGGAAAGGGGGCAGAGCTTTATTTGTAGTTGACTGTCACCAGGCTTTCAGTGTCTTAATCAGTCAGTGGTATTTGCTGAGCACTTACTGGGCACAGAGCACTGTACTAAGCGCTTATCTCTTGGTTTTTGTCTTCCAGTCTTGCCTCCGGTATTGGTGCCCAGGCATAGCGAGTTCAATCCGCAACACAGCCTTCTGGTCCAGTTCAGGAATCTAAGCCACAATGAACCCCACATGCCACAGAACGCCACGTTTCCAGACTCCTTCCAGCAGCCCAACAACACTCCCTTTCCCCTGTCTCCCAATAGCCCTTATCCTCCCTCACCAGCCAGCAGCACGTACCCCAGCTCACCAGCCAGCTCGGGGCCGGCAAGCCCGTTTCAGCTTCCAGGTAAAAGCGAACAGTCGGGATGTTCATTGGAACTAAAGGCTTTACGTTAGCACGAGCCAAACCAAAACAGGGATGAAATCCCTTTCTCTCTGGCCGGTCATGTGTTATCTCTGAATGCTTTACTATTGCTGGATTTTGGTCTGCAGACCCTGAATCTCACTAGATGCACCTCTTTTATGCTGCATTTTTCCAAGTATTGTTGCAGTGCTTTCAGCTATTTTAGTTTTGATTTTTGACCTGAATTATCTTTTGGAGTAATTGGGAGCATTTTCTTATCAATTTCTTAAATGGTCCAGTCACACGCTTAAATGATAAATAAGTTAGTAACATCGAAGAGTGAGGCTTTAGGTACAATTTTCAATTATTTGTAAGACTCTTCATTTTTAGGTTCAACTCGCTTTTAAACAGAATATCTTGGGGCTTTGCAGAAAGCATTTAGTATTTTCTCTTCCCCAGTTGAATGTATTAAAATTCAGATGTCCCAGGACCCCAAATGTTGGTGACTGATTGTTAGGGATAATTGAGAAGGGAAATGGATGGATTTGGGGTGTGTGTATGGCAGGGGTGGGGGGAGTGAGGGGGAGTCATCTGGATCCCATTTTTAACCTGGGAGGAGATTCAGGCGGGTCTGTTGACCACACTTGGCCTCGGGAGAGACCCAGAAATCCTCCTCCTGCCAGTGGTTCTGGCCTAAGAATATTGCTGAGAAGTAACAGGGTAGTAGTGGGAAGCTTTCAGCCCACTCCATTCCGAGCCCAGAGTTGTTGATAAAATGATCCATTTATTGCCATCAGTATGGTCTACATGTTTATACTAAGCTACTTTATTTTTATATACTTTGATGAGTGTTGAAAAATTAAGTGAATGCTAACCATTTTCTAGACCCCATTTAGGCTAGGGATGATCATATGTATGATGGCATCTGACCATTGGTCAGCCTCATCTGGAGTCGAATCAAGCTCTTCCTCAATCACTGCTTCTCCTTGACTTTGCTCCAGTTAAGGCAATGAGGTAGTAGGCCCCCACTGAGTTCAGAGGCTCACGGGTTCTGGGCTAGAAGGAGAAGAAATTCCTCCTGCCCCTAAATACATTAAAGTTTTGTGGATATAGAGAGGTAAGTGACAAGCATGCCAGTTTGAACAAAGCCAATCTTTGCCAAAAGAAGGTGAACTTGTGAGTGCTGTGTAACCTTGAGCAAGTGGCTTAACCTCTCTGGGCCTGCCACTTCATCTGTAAATGGGGAATCAGTTACCCACTCTCCCTACCTCTTAGGTTGTGAGGACTATTAGGGACAGGAACTGTGTCCCTTTTGATAATCTTGTTGTATCCCAGTGTTTAGCATAGTGCTTTGACAGATAGTAAAGACTTAGTAAATACCATTATTATCATCGCCAAACAATAGGTGTGTAGAAATAAGAGGAAGTTGCTGGAGTAAAAAGGTTACTGTTGTAAGTTTGGATTAATCTTTGTGGGGAAGAGTAGGCTTAAGTAGTATTGTTTTCATAATAATGATAGTTACTAAGTGTTGGGATAGAACCAAGGTAAATCAGATCCAACAAACTCGGAGCTCGCAGCGTAAGAGGTAGGGAGAGAGAGGGAACGTTATCCACATTATACAGATGAAGAAACTAAGTCATAGAGAGGGTAAGTGACTTGCCCAAGTTCATAGAGAGGGCTAGTGGTAGAGCTGGGGCTAGAACTTGGGGTCTCCTAATTCCTAGTTGCAGTGCTTGCTATACTAGGCTTCAGTTGGGGAGAGGTAGAGAGGATTGGGGAGGGCATTCTGGGCTAGGGAGTGTGGCATGCAGGATTGGATTAGTGGTGGAAGAGAGGCAAGAGGGTGTGCTGGATGGCCAGTAGGTTTTGGTGTCTGGAGAAAATGATCCCGAGCCAAGACTAAAGTGGAGATAATGATAATCATAATAATTGTGGGATTGGTTAAATGCTATGTGCCAAGCACTATACTAAGCACTAGGGAAGGTACAGGATACTCAGGTTCCACATAAGGCTCGCAGTATATGTAGGGGAAAGAATAGGTAACAAATTCCCAGTTTGCAGATGCCCAGAGAAGTTAAGTGATTTGCCCGAGGCCACACAGCAGTTAAGTGGTGGAGCTGGGATTAGAACCCAGATCCTCCGACTTCCTGGCCCCTCCTCCTCCCACTAGACCCTGCTGCTTCCCATGAGGTGAGTCTGTAGAGAGCGGGGAAGTGGGGAGAATCAGTGGAGGGGCTTAAAAATCCTGGCCAGCGTCAGCCACAGTTTGATCCTCCTGTGCTGGCTGAAGGGCAGGAGATGGTTGAGCTTCTTTATCCCTGAACCTGAAAACACGCTGCTTCTCGTCTTTATATTCATCATCTAAAGTGAGAACAATCCCAGGTGTGTGGAGGCAGTGGGTCTATGAAGGAGGGATAGAAACATGTGAGTGGCACAGAAACTTTAGTGTTGAGTCAGTGAGTTGGTGGTGAGCATCTTTAAAGGTCAATGTGGCTCCGGACCAGATTTCCAGGGAAGAAGTGAGTCTTGCAGGGGATCATTAAAGGAAGAGTAGGGGCTTGGAGGTGCATCAGTTGGAGGGTGCCCGGAAGTTTGGGGCAGAATGGAAGGATGCGTAGAGGCTAGAGAGTTTGAGAGGAACGATAGGTACGGTCCCCTCTGTCGGAAGTACGAGAGTAGGAAGAGGTTTGAGGTGCTGCGTTAATAGGGAGGCTAGATAGGATAATCTAAAAACTTGCTTTTAAGATTGTCTAAAGTCTAGTCAAAAGGTGTGGGAGAAGGAAGCCATGTGACTGTTGAAACTGAGATGGAAAATTATAGATGCTGGGCATTTCAATCAATTGTATTTTTTGAGCACTGTGTACAGAGCACTGAATTAAACATTTGGGAGAGTACAGTACCACAGACTTTCTAGACATGTTCCCTGCGTACACCGAGCTTACAGTCTAGAGGGGGAAGATGGACATTAACTAGAGAAGCAGCATGGCTCAGTGGAGAGAGCCCGGGCTTGGGAGTCAAAGTTTGTGGGTTCTAATCCCGGCTCTGCCACTTGTCTGCTGTGTGACTTTGGGCAAGTCACTTGTCTTCTCTGTGCCTCAGTTACCTCATCTGTAAAATGGGGATGAAGACTGTGAGCCCCATGTGAGACAACCTGATGACCTTGTATCCCCCCCAGTGCTTAGAACAGTGCTTGGCGCATAGTAAGCACTTAAAAAATGCCATCAATACTTATTATTATTATTATTAAATAATAATTAATTTACAGATATGTCCATAAGTGCTGTGGGGCTTTGGGAGTGGTGAACAAAAGCTACATATGCCAGGGCAACACAGAAGGGAGTGGAAGAAGAGGAAATTAGAGATTAGTCAGGGAAGGCCTCTTGGAGGAGATGTGATTTTAATAAGGCTTTGAAGGTAGGGAGAGTCATCATCTGTTGGATATAAAGATGAAGTACATTCCAGGCCAGTGGTCGACGGTGAGATAGATGGGATTAAGGTACAGTAAACTGGCATTTGAGAAGCGAAGTATGCAGGCTGGGTTGTAGGAAATCAGGGAGGTGTGGTAGGAGAAGAAAAAACGATTGAGTACTTCAGAGCTTATGGTAAGTAAGGAGTTTCCGTTTGATGTGGAGGTGAGTGGGCAACCACTGGAGGTTCCTGAGGAGTGGGGAAACATGGACTGAATGGCTTTGTAGAAAAATGACATGGGCAGCAGAGTAAAGTATCGGATCCCTTTCTGGCTCCCGCTATGGGAGCAAAGCCAAAGCATTCCTGTGACATTCAGCCCCCTGTGCAGGCACTTTGAGTGTTTACAGACAACATTAATGAACTGTCTGTTTTCTCTACCTTGTAAAATTGCTTTGTGTCTTCTATAGTTTTAATCATTCCATACTTTCCCATGTCAACATTTTAAGTACAAATGGTAAGGGTTGTGACTTGGCTGCAGGCATAGTTAGGATAACGATGGTATTTAAGCGCTTACTATGTGCCAAGCACTATTCTAAGCACTGGAGTAGATACAAGGTAATCAGGTTGTCCCACGTGGGGCTCTCAGTCTTAATCCCTCTTTTACAGATGAGGTGACTGAGGCACAGAGGAGTTAAGTGACTTGCCCGAAGTCACATAGCTGACAAGTGGCAGAGCTGGGATTAGAACTCACAATCTGACCCCCAAGCCCGTGCTCTTTCCGATAAGCCACGCTGCTTCTCATCTGCATCTGTGGTTACCGATAAGAAGTGATACATGGGAAATCTCAACCTTTCTTCCCTGCTGCCAATTCAGCATTTGGACACATATGGGTTTCTCCTCCCTGAACTTTGTGTTCTGTTGGAGCAGCTGGGCAAAATTGGGCGAGTGCCACTTAAATTTTTCCAAGTACGGGAGCCGTCAGACTTATCGGTAAATCTTCGCAGCTTTCAGGCATTGTCGATGCATCTGTAGGGGTTTTCTGTGGGTTATGACAAGCTGGACACTCCAGATGGATCGGCGTAGGCACCCATTGGATTTTCCCCCTGCGTGATGAATTTGGCTTCCAGCGGTCCCAACCGGAAGAGAAAGGATAAGTACCGATTAGGAGGAGAAGCTAATTTAAACCTCAGGCCCAGGGTCCTTCTGTTACTGCTGTTGTGCAGGACACACCCAAAATCTCAGGAGCAGCTGTGTGGCGAAGAAGCCTTGAGCCAAGTGGGAGAGCCCCATCAGGGGTTGTGTGGGGGCCCTGGGATTTGAGCCTGAGCCGGGGCACTGTCATGTGATGATGCCCGTCTTCCTTTGGTTTCAAAAATCAGGTGTGTTTCCATCTTTCTTTTTCTTGTCTTTTGGCTTGTAGCCGATACTCCTCCCCCCGCGTATATGCCTCCCGATGACCAGATGGGGCAAGATAATTCTCAGTCAATGGAAACAAGCAGTAGTATGATTCCACAAATTATGCCAAATATAGCTAACAGAGGTAAGATTTATGTTTTGTGATACTAAATTATGTTTCCCGGTGCAATTGGGTGACTTTGTGCTCTTTAAGACTTCTAGGTATTTCTAGGCATTTTCCTCCAACGTTGAAGAAAGGAAAAAAAAATACCATTCATTTGGTAAGGACTTGGGACAGTATAGTAGTTTTGTGTTTCTGTTTTCTCAGTGGATGTAGTAATATGCCTACCTTTTGCAAGTACTCAATTAGAATTGATTAATAGATTGAGTGGTGGTAACCATTCGACAGTACAACAGACACAATGGCTTCGGTAACACTCCGTTGCTCTTTTCATTTTATACTCCCGAGCTGATTGGGGACAGGATGAGCCGACAGCGTCACAGCAACAGTGTGGCAAAGCCCAGAACGCAGCAGCAGCAGGGTTGCCAACCATCAGTAAAGATTGGATGTGTCCCTAAAGCCCATAAAAATATTCAGTGTCTGTACATCTGGAGTAGTGGCAGGAAGAATCCCATCGCCTCTGTACAGTGGCCCTTAGGCAGGAAAGAGTGGGGAGCTCCCATGCCTGCCTGCCCAGGGAGCGGGCAACTCACCCGTTACATCTGGGAGAGATGAGCCTTCTCCCGGGACCCAAGTCAGATGACCTAGGAGAGACAGAGGCCAGGAACTGCCACTGACAGCTCTGTGCAAGGAGGAGGGAAGGAGGGGAAGAAGTGGCTGTGTTTTTGAGGCAGATCCCTCCCTCTCCCCAACTTGGGTTTACATGCCTTGCAGAAAGCCACCTCTCTGTGCTGGGCACTGGGCATCATGTAACTGTGGGTCAAAGAGATGCCATGACCAGTGCCCAGTGCCAGCAAGAAAAAAATGTGAAAGCCAGCAATTTTTTTTTCCATACTTTTGATCAGAATTTTTCTCAGCAGATGGCAGTGAGCCCGTCTTCCTGACTGTGAGCCCGTTGTTGGGTAGGGACCATCTCTATATGTTGCCAACTTGTACTTCCCAAGCGCTTAGTACAGTGCCCTGCACACAGTAAGCGCTCAATAAATACGATTGAATGAATGAAGGGAATCAGTCAGTCAAGGGTACTATTGAGTGCCAGAGACTGGAGTAGACTAAGCCTGTTCTTAGCTCCTTGCTCGTATCTTTTGACCAAATTGTGTCCCGTTATTGATCCAAACCCTGGGCAGCAGCCCAAGTCTTGTCCTTTACAAATGTTTGGTGATTTAAATCCATTCATTACAGCAGGTTAAAGAATAGGTAAACTTTGAAACATCAGCCCCCTTTCAGCCTGACCTGATAAGTGCTTCCTGTGGATCAGTGGCTGTTAACCATTTAAAGAAATTACTCCAGGGCTCTGCCGCCAGTCCTTTGCCTAACACCTAAAGTGCGAAGGTGACCGGCTACTGGTTTCTTGTGTTTGTTCGGATCCGATCAGGATGAATTGGCTTGCTTTTTCTACCTTTGCCCTGTGTTAGAGGAGCACAAAAATCAACCTCTCCCAAGTTAGAGGGCCTAACATATGATTTTGTTTTCGTGCTTAGGTGTTTCAGAATTTGTTTTCCTGAAAAAGGACTGTGAAACCCGTAGTCAAACCATTTTTGACTTAAATGTCCCTATGGAGCTTGCAGTAATTGGATTGGCTTAGCTTGACCTATGATGATAATAATAATAATAATTATTATTATGGTATTGGTTAAATGCTTACTATGTGCCAGGCACTGTACTAAGCACTGGGGCAGATGCAAGCAAATTGGGTTGGATACAGTCCCTGTCCCACATGGGGCTCACAGTCTCAATCCCCATTTTACAGTTGAGAGAACTGAGGCATAGAGAAGTGAAGTGACTTGCCCAGGACCACAGAGTGGATGATTGGTGGATGGGATTAGAACCCATGGCTCTCTGGCTTCCAGGCCCTATCCACTACACCACATGTTTACATAGCTTCTACTTAATGGAAGTTTTAAATGACTTTTCTAGGCTTGTGGGGAAGTCGGCATTTCTGTCCACTTTTTAGGACCTAGCATGGGGCTGGCCACTTGTATGGGAGATCAACAGCAGCAAAGAACACGGTCCGATCAGAACTTCCTGTAAATCGTACCTAACGATTTTGTTTAGAATACAGCATGTACAGACCCTGATACTGTACCGAATGAGCAACCCACTTGTGGAAAATAGCCCAAGTTCATGCTTTCACCTCAACAGAGGGAGGTGCTGATGGACTGGCATTCTGAGAGGGAAGCTCTGCCTTAGAAGTTGTCCGATCAGAGCAGAATCCGGCCAGGGGACGAGTCCATCTTGCCCGGCTTTGGCTCTTCGCGTGGCGTGGCTGCAGGTCATGAAGTTCGAGAAGATCACAGGAGCTCGCAGAGTAGAAGTGGATCTGGCCAAGAGCTGAAACAATTAGACTTCTCAGAGTTTTGCCCCACTTTTCAAAATGTCCTCCCCCTTTTTTTTTCCACATTAAAAGGTTGGTATCCATACATTTCACGAGTATTTGAGTAACCCTCTGAAAATGCCTACTTTCTCCCAATGTGTTTGCAGATGTCCAGCCTGTGGCCTATGAAGAGCCCAAGCACTGGTGTTCGATCGTCTATTATGAATTAAATAATCGTGTGGGCGAGGCCTTTCACACATCTTCAACCAGCGTCCTAGTGGATGGGTTCACGGACCCTTCGAACAACAAAAGTAGATTCTGCTTAGGTTTGTTGTCCAATGTCAATCGCAATTCCACGATTGAGAATACCCGGCGACACATCGGGAAAGGTAATTCGATGAAGTAATATATAAGCTCCTAAAAGCACAGTGTTTAATGGCATTCGGGGATAAGGACGAGACTTTGCTGAGATCTGGGAAATTTGAATGTCAGTGTTAAGAGTAACTTGCTGGATAAGTTGCCTTCTGGGAATATTTTGGCACTTTGCACTCTTAGCTATAGAATTCTGATAGTAATAATAATAATGATGGCATTTGTTAAGTGCTTACTATGTGCAAAGCACTGTTCTAAGCGCTGGGGGGATACAAGGTGATCAGGTTGTCCCACGTGGGGCTCACAGTCTTAATCCCCATTTTACAGATGAGGTAACTGAGGCTCAGAGACGTTAAGTGACTTGCCCAATGTCACACAGCAGACGTGGCGGAGCCGGGATTCGAATAAGCAGACAGGGATGAAGGTGGGGTTAGGCAGTCGGGTGTAGAGTGAACAGACCAAAACAGACAGCTAAAGCTTTCCCCCTTGCCCACCGTAATTTAAATCAATCAATCAGTGGTTTTCATTGAGTGCTTATTGTGTGCAGAGCACTGTGCTAAACTCTTGAGGGAGTACAATAAAGACTTGATTTTTCCACCTCTCCTTTTCTGATTTCCGTCACCTGCTTAGAGGAATAATGTTGGTATTTGTTAAGCACTTACTTTGTGCCAAGCACTGTTCTAAGCACTAGGGGAGATACAAGGTCATTAGGTTGTCCCATGTGGGGCTCACAGTCCTAATCCCTCTTTATAGATGAGGGAACTGAGGCACAGAGAAGTGAGGTGGCTTGCCCAAGGTCACACAGCCGACAAGTGGCGGAGCCGGGATTAGAAGCCACGACCTCTGATTCCCAAGCCCGGGCTCTTGCCCCTAGGCCACGCTGCTTCTCAACACGTATTTGTGACCTCTGACTTGGTCTCTCCTAGAAATCCACCCATAAATCCAAGGAAATAGACCTTGAGCAGCTTTTAAGATTTGTGGGATGGAAGAAAGAGGAAAATATTCTCAGTCGGGACAAGACTCCCACGAGAGCAGTTTTTCATGGTAGCCATATTATTGTGCATCATGAAACCAAGACTGTTGAGGTCTGCCTATCAATCTTATTTATTGAGCACTTACTGGGTGCAAAATACTGTAATAATAATGATGATGGTATTTGTTAAGTGCTTACTATGTGCCAAGCACTATACTAAGCGCCCAGATGGTTACAAGCAAGTTGGGGTGGACACAGTCCCTGTCCCACAAGGGGCTCACAGTCTCAATCCCTGTTTTACAGATGAGGTTAACTGAGGCATACAGAAATGAAGCCCATGGCCATACAGCAGACATGTGGCTGAGCCAGGATTAATAATAGTAATGATGGCATTTATTAAGCGCTTACTATGTGCAAAGCACTGTTCTAAGCGCTGGGGAGGTTACAGGGTGATCAGGTTGTCCCACGGGGGGCTCACAGTCATAATCCCCATTTTACAGATGAGGGAACTGAGGCCCAGAGAAGTGAAATGACTTTCCCAAAGTCACACGGCTGACAGTTGGCGGAGCCTGGACTTGAACCCATGACCTCTGACTCCAAAGCCCGTGCTCTTTCCACTGAGCCACGCTGCTTCTCCAAGTGCCTACTCTACTGAGCACTTGGGAGAATACAATACAATAGAGTTGGTAGACACATTCCCTGCCCACAACGAGCTGATGGTGACAGAAGAAGAAACAGATTATTATTAAAATTTCCCTTTCCTTTGCAGGAATTAAATATGCACTTCCCACATACACACACTCGTATATGATTCCTAAAATGGGCAGCTATTGTCCATATTTATATTACCCAGCATGTTTCTTAACTTGGCTGTTTTGAAATAAGTAAAACCTAAATTCCTTACAATAGAAGAGCCACATTTAAAAAAAAAATTAAAATGAACTTTAAAGAAAGCTATTGTATGGCCGGGCAGCATCCTGGTACCTTTTGATCTGGTTTTTTTGCAAGATGCTTCTTAACTTAATGCTAAAATGAAGCTTAGCGCCTACACCTGACCAACCCAAAGCAGAGTTTCATGCGTGTATTTTCAAGTATTTTCGTTTCCTTCTCCCTCCAACTCTCATCTCAATAAAAATAGCAAGAGAAGGACATCTAGTGGCTGTTATGCCCAAGTCCTAGCTTAGTTTTAACAAAGCTATTAGAGGTGTTCTTTACTGGTTGTAGATCATAGTGAAAAGATTTGTGATTTGCAGTGTAGGAAGAACCTTTCGAATATTAAGTCTGATGTGTAAGATAAATAATGCAGCAACCAAGTTCTCACTCATGGTTTTTTTTTTGTATTTTTTATTTTATTTTAAGGGGTTCATCTTTATTATGTTGGTGGGGAAGTTTATGCTGAGTGCTTGAGTGACAGCAGCATATTTGTTCAGAGTAGAAACTGCAACTACCATCATGGTTTTCACCCTACCACTGTGTGCAAGATTCCTAGTGGCTGCAGCCTAAAGATATTTAACAATCAGGAGTTTGCTCAGCTTCTGGCACAGTCTGTCAACCACGGATTTGAGGCAGTGTATGAGCTCACCAAAATGTGCACCATTCGCATGAGTTTTGTGAAGGTAAATGGATTCTCTTGTCATATCAGTGTGCAATATGCCACATTCCAAAGGACTTTAATTTCTCGAAAGATCGCCGGGGAAGAAAGAGCCTGCCCGGAAAAGGGGCAAAGCTAGTCTACTGATGCTTACTGTGATTCTAGCACAAGAAGTTATTCATTCCCATGCTTCTTAGCCCAGAACGTCAAGTGCAGAATTCTAATGCTGTAAGATCTCCTAAGGTGCAGTGCTTAGGTTGTTAAAGAATCCTCACATCATGGTACTCACGCCTTTTAAGACTCCACACACCAGGGCGAAACCAGATCTTACGATGACTACCAGGTGGTGGCCAGACAGAAATGCGTTGGCCAAGGGGCAATTCAGATACTCCAAACACCCCTTTGATGTCAGCACCCCTACTATATTTTTATTTGCTAATAATAAGTAGTAAAAAATATTCTACCCGAAGGTATTTATCTTATGGGAACAACTAGTGTTGTGTTTCTACTTCTGTCCATTTCTGGTAACATCTTCAGAGGGCAGACCAGCAAGTGTGGCCTGAGGCGATTCCTTAGGGTAGCAGAATTTTTTTTTCTGCCATTTTGCAATTTATAGGAGACTTATCACACCACACTGATTCATTCCTTTCTAAAATGAGTTCTCTAGTGAGCAAAACTTAGGAAGTCTCAGTCCTTCATGATCAGCTGTGATATTGAGTTTGTTGTCTTTTTGTAATTACCACACAGTCGGTTGTGAATATCTTTGATTTTATTAATCGTCTTCATAGCCTTTGTTGAGAAGAAGGCCCTTTCATTTACTTCTTATTCCTCTTAGGGGATTTTACTTGAGTAACACACCTTCTGAGTTTCGTGACCCTCATTATTTATTATTGAACTTAATCGTTCCTGTGCCTAAAGTTCTGCGATATAGTGAATGGTTATTATTAGTAATACTTTTGTTTCTGCCACTTGATAAGCACTTAACGATGTGCAGGAGCCAGATGAAGCTCCAGGGAGAGAAAACAGCATAAGGTTAAGCTCTATTATTTTAATAGGTTTGCGTGGCCCAAAGAGAGTACGAAAACGAGTGTTCATTTAGTCATTTGCAGTGTCAGAAAGGCATGATGTTAATGCAGAAATGATTACCATGCAGATCATGTTGTGTGGACATTGTAAAAATCAAGACTAAAATAAGACCTGAAACTTTTGAATCCCGAATGTGATTTTTACCAGAATTGTAAAATATATGTGAAACCTGATCCTACTACCTTGCATTTATTAGAATGGGGCCCATTATCAATGTTTACCAAGTGTACTCATTCAGTCATATTTGGGTGCTTACTGTGTGCAGAACACTATACTAAGCACTTGAAAAGTACAATTCAGCATCAGAGACAGTCCCTGCCCACAACGGACCCCCATATTGCCTTGCCCCAAGTGGATTAGAGAGAATGCTGCTGAAATTATAAATATGCTTCTTTGTGGTCTGGGGGGAGTTCTAATATCCAGTGTGTTTGCTCTCCTAGGGTTGGGGTGCTGAATACCATCGGCAAGATGTAACGAGTACTCCGTGTTGGATTGAAATCCATCTTCACGGGCCCCTGCAGTGGCTGGATAAAGTACTGACACAGATGGGCTCTCCTCTTAACCCCATCTCTTCTGTTTCCTAGTGCCGCCAAAAGTGTCTTCTCTGACTCTTTCGTTAGCGAACTCATTTTAATTTTAGAAAAACTTTCAGCATGGATGCTGTCAGCTGCTCCACAGAGAACAAAGTGAAATGGTTTTCACTGGGTTTTTTTTCCCACCTTGCTGTGACCAATTCATTTGTATTTTGTGATGGATCTGCATTTCTTTGTCCATTCTCATGGTGTTATATGGTGGGAGTTGAGTGCTAGCCACGCTCAAAAAAATGCAGAGCAAGTACTTTTTCCCTTCAATTTAAACTATTTAATCTGGCATTCATTTTCAACTGAAAGAGAGAATAAAAAGTACTGAAGATACTGGCGCCTCGGGACCTAATGTGGATATTTTTAGAAATCATAAACACTGCATTTTTTCACAATATTGGGTGCAGTTCAAGCTTGTGAATAGTTTGTTTACCTGATTGATACATTTTAGATGGTCAAAATCCACTTTGCATTTTACAGTTCAATGTTCACCTCATAATAATGTGACATGTATCTATCTTTTCCCATAGATTTTTTTATGTTATTACACACAGGAATTGACATTAAGTATTTGGCATCATCTATGGATAAGTGCATTCACGAACACAATACCATAGCCCGGGATCACAGTTCCAGCCCTTGCTGTGCTTTGCAACGTTGCCTTTTGGCCACCATTTTACGGACTGTAATTTTGACTTGAGATGACCTTATTTTGCACTTTTGTGGGTGAAAAAATCTTGTTCCGTCTTGACAACCAGCCCTAGTGCTTCTCCTTTTGGTACCCCCTTTTTTGTATTGGTATAAACACTACAATTTGTCGAGGACAATACATACTTAAGTTGCAAGAGCCTTGGTTTTCTCGACCTAATTGTTCTTTTCAACCTAAATTATAAGGTCGCTGTGCATTTGATCCAACTCCTTGTGCCTTTTGGCTCAGTCCGGTTCATTACCCAGGATCAATGTCGCGGCGCTTGGCGTTTGCTTATATTGCCCCTGGCACAGGCTCAGTCTGCCTCTGGTGCAGAGCTCAGACTGGGTAGCAGTTGAATGGTTTAATAGTGGAGCAGGATCCCATGGTTGAGGATTTCTGTCTGATGCTCACCGAAATTGACAGTGTGGCTGAATCTGTCCCGCATCTCCCTCTGATTCCTTCCCCCCAAGTCTAATGCCTATGTGGGCACCACATAGCTGTTTCCGTGAGTAGCCCGTTGAGGCGAATGAGAGATTAAAACACAAAAACACTAGTATTTATTGAAAAGTCATGTAGTTAGCTATTGGAATCCTAGGATAAAGAACTCTTGGGAAGTTTTCTTTAGGGAATTTGGGGAAAATGTGTGCTTAATGTGGTCATCCCTGCATCACATGGTACATGGAAGAGCAGTTTTTTTAAAAAAGAAAAAAACCCTTGAAACTTGTTTACGTGTCATGAGATTATCCATTAGCAAATGCCTTAAATCTTTTTGAACTGACACTTTTGGGAGCTGTAAAGCTCTTTTGTATAGAAATAACTATTTTGACACGCTATATTACAGGTTGATTTTTTTTCTCCTCTTTTGTCTTTTGAGAGAAAAGTCCACTTTTGAGGAAAGGGGAGGTGGTTCCTCTTTTTGTCTTTTCCGTGCCATTATTTATTGCTTTTATGAATTGCTGCCCTTGGATGGTTTGGTATCATTCCGTTGAAGAGAGAGGCCACACAAATTCTAGCTGGAACCTGAAACTGTAGCTTTCCCTGCACAGTTGGAGCATTTCTCAACTTTGATATTTACAGAGCTCATTCCTTCTCCCCTGTGGGACTAAATCTTCCAAAGTAGCAGTTTCTCTTCAGCCTTTGGGCATTACCTAAAGCTGTGTCTTTCTAGTGAGCCAGCTCCCAAGAAAAATGGCTGGTAAAAACCCAGGGTTAAAATCAGATGAGACTCAGCTCAACAAGGGAGGGGCGTGGTTTTAATTATGTGAACAGCGGGTAGTTGATGGCCTTAGTGGTTTATGGCTATTCTGAATTTTACTGCTAGTTTGAGTAGGCAGATTCAGAAATTATTAGGAGTTGGCCATCATTCTGTATATGGTAGCGTTTGGCCCTATGAACTGTGGGTTACCCGTCAGAGTCAAAGAATAGATATCCAGTTTGCAAGGCTGAACAGGGAGACCAGGTCTGAACCATTTCACTCCCAGATTGGGTCTTTTTTTTTTTTTTACCGTTCTTTTTAGCTAAAATGCTACGAGGGAAGATCTGTCTGACCAGCATGAGGCGTTCTGGCTTCCGGAAGCCACGAGGTCGAAAGGAGCAGCTGTGCGCGTGCCTGTGGGGTCAGATCCTGGGAGTGCGAGGGCATGAGTGTTTTCTAACGTGGACTTTCGTGGCAATGGAAACTGTATGCAGGTTCTGGGGAAGCTGGGTGTAGTGCCAGTTGGGCCCTGCACGTGTCCAGAGCTTCTTCCCATCCCCCAAAATCCAGTGACTTTTTCAGAGACGACGCTGTCGTCCACGTCCCGATTTGTGTAGGGGGTTTTAACTCCTGTTCGGACCAACTCTGGGGGTAGCTCCTGCCCAGCGGTGAAACCGGAGAGGAAAGTTCTTTGCTGCCGGCCCTGGCGGTCCACCTTCTACCCATCTGGTGTCGTTCCATCTCATTAATTGAGTCTTAGCAGTGGATAAGAAAACATTCAATGCGTACCAGCCTTTCTCCACGCATGTTGTAAAAGCAACGTGATCCCCAGGCATTCATTTTGTTCTACCCTCTTATAAAGTTCAATCATATTTATTGAGCGCTTACTGTGTGCAGAGCACTGTACTAAGCGCTTGGGAAGTACAAGTCGGCAACAAGTTGGTGGAATTTGGTGATCTTTCATCAGTTGAATAAGCTTCCATAGGGCCAAACCCTTTGTACTTGTCACAAGGTTTTCACAAGGGGGCTTGACCTCTCCAAATCCACAGAATATTCTTTTTTTCTTTGTTCAAACAGTCCTTCCGATTTTCACAAGTGCAGAGAGCTTGTCCCTTCCCTTCCATGGTCGGCATTCTTTTAGGGATTTTTATGTGAGTGCCTTTTGATTTAAGAAACAAGAAAACTAGCTGAAGATGGACTCAAAAGGGTGAAATATTGACAGTGGTTAAAAATTCCCATTTGAAAGGCCTTTAAACAAACTAACATCATTTTGAGTCCCACAGCCATGATGTGATCGTTTTTTTTTAACTCCAGTAAATATTAAAAAATTTTAAATTTCTTTTTTAAGTTGATGCAGTTGCAGTCAAAGATTGAGGATGTGTGGGTATATGTTTGTGCTTTTTTCTTTTTTGTCAAAGGAGACTATTTGGGATGCAAAAATCGACAAAAGACCAAACCATCGGCATAAAATAAAAACGCTCTATTGTGCTGCACCATAAACCTGCTTTATGTTTCTATCGCACGCAGAATCATTATGCTTCTGTTTACATTATAGGAAACATGGTTTTAGCAACGTTTCATTTGTTTATCTGTTTGTTCCCTGTAAAATGTATTTGGTTTTGCTGTATTGTGCTTTGTCAGAGCAGTAACCTTATAATATTTTTGCATTTTACTACCCATATTTCAATAAACCCTTGGTTCCCCTTGCAAAATGTGTGCCTATCAATTTTGTGCATAAATGGCATTCTTTTCTTTCTTTTGTTTATTTGTTTTTTTTAAAAAAAATCAGTCATCAATTTGATTTGAGTGGCATTTTTATCCATATGTGAACACAGGAAATAGAGTAATTGGGACCGACCTCATTTTGCAATCATTCGGTACAAATTTATTCTCTGAGACAGATGAGTGACTGTTTCTAAAGCTATTTACCTTCTGAGTGTAATTCACTCCCCGAGTCTTCCATTTGCAGCCTGTCTTAGGCCAGGCAATCACAGGAGTGTGTTGTTTTGAAAAGAGTGACTCCAATGGCACTGACTTAATAAGCCTCCATTATTCTGGGAGATGGTGGGGCTACCAGGGGGTATTTCTTGAATCTGCATGAAGACATGACAGCAGGCATTTGCACGTGACCACCAAGGAAAGTGGGCCCTTTTACACTGTATAGTAGTGTAAGGCCGGCAGAAAGGCATGACTGGTAACTGGACGCAGCTGGGAAACGGGATGGTCTAGTGTGCGGTGTCTGACTGGCTTACTCCTGCTCTGGGCCCCAGGAACCGCTGCTGCTCTCTGGGACTTCTGGGGCTCTGGGGGACGATTCGACCTCGGACCCCTTGGCCGCCCACTTCCAGAGCTTTTCAGTGGGGCCGGCAAAGGAAGGGCACCCCGTGCAGTTCTTCTGTCCTGCTGTTGCTGTTGTTCAGAGGGAAGATCTTCTGAGAGAGGAAGGGAGAGAGAGAGAGAGAGAGAAAGAGAGAGTGTGTGTGTGTGTGTGTGTGTGTGTGTGTGTATGCGCGCGTTCACATGCCCCTGCTTCCTTTTGTTCTATTTAATCATGATGCAGCAGGAGGCAGTTATTAGCAAAGCTGTCAGGCTGCTTTCCAGGATAAACGATACCGCTATTTGACAAGGATTGATGCTTAGTTCTTTCCTGTCTAAATACCAGAGTTTTAGCTGTCAGCTTGAATGTGTAAATAGGATGCTTTAAGGGAAATAATCAAAGTGTTGCTCCCCCATCAAAGCAGATATGCTTTTATATCAGTAACGGTTCCAGAATAAGTGGGGAAAGCTCACTTATGGCTAAAGAGAAACTGCAATCCTTCCTCATTTTTGGACAAGTTCTCTCCCCGACCCCTTCTCCCCCCCACACCTCCACCCCCTAAATTTTTATGTTGAATGAGTGCCAAACCTCATCGGGCGACTTTTTCATGGATTTTAAAGGCAACAAACTACATCTTGTTTCACCTTGAAATCTTTGTGGAAAACGGTGAGAATTAACTCACTCTCACACTGGAAGAAAGTATGCCTTCAAAGCCAGGCAGGGGCAATCAGTAAGTAATCCATGACATCTCCAATTTTCTCCCAGAAATGAGAAGTTGATGGATTATGTTGTTCTACATTGCTGCAGTTATAGTGCATTTCATCTTTCATAAATATTTATGAGGCGGCTGTTGCGGAAACACCAATTGTAGTGTTGAACAAAAATTATTTTTGCCTACCTCATTCACGTAGTTTCAGTAGCACCGTATTGAATTCCCAAGGCCATCATCCTCCTTCAATAAGCTGACTGCAAAGCGGTGTCTTCCTTTAGGATCCTGTTCATAGTAACAGTAGTAATAATTGTGGTATTTAGGTGTTTACTGTGTGCCAAGTACTATACAAAGCACTGCGGTAGATACAAGGTAATCAGGCCTCTCTGTCCCACAGTCTTAAGTAGAAGGGAGAACAGCTATTGAAACCCCACATTACAGATGAGGAAGCTGAGGCACAGAGACGTTAAGGGAGTTGCCCATGTCACAGAGCAGACCGGTAGTGGAGTCAGGATTAGAATCCAGGTCTTCTGATTCTCAGGTCGGGGCTCTTTCCATTAGGCCATGCTGCTTGTCAAATGTTTGTGCATTTGAAAAAGGAAAACTCATTCTTCAAACCCCATTGTCAATGTGACAACTAAAGCCTGGCCTGGGTGGGCTTCCTATTGTTGCACCTTGTCTTTCTGGCCGGGTTTTTAGCAGTTCTGAATCTTTTGCCTTGAGATCTTTTGTTTGTTGGGGTAGGGCAGTCAGCATGTTTCAGCCTTGGTGATTGTCTGGGAGAGGAAAGGCAGTATTGTGGTCGATTCTCAGCTAACTGTGCTAAAGGACAACAACCTGAAACTCTAGTCTTACATGGATAAAGACTCCCCACTCCAGCCCTCCAAGAAACTGAGAAGCGGTATGGCCTAGTGAAACGAGCACTAGGCCTACAAGTCAGAAGACCTGGGTTCTAATCCTAGCCCTGCCTCAGTCATTTATTGAGCACTTACCCTGTGCAGAGCACTGTATTAAGCACCTGGGAGAGTACAGTACAATAAACAATCACATTCCCTGCCCACAGTGAGCTTTCAGTCTGGTGGGGGAGACAGACATTAATACAAATAAATAAATGAATTACAGATATGTACATAAGTGCTGTGGGACTGGGAGGGGTGGATGAATAAAGGCAAATAAAGGGAGCAAGTCATGGCAACAGAAGGGAGTGGGAGAAGATGAAAGGAGGGCTTAGGGAAGACCTCTTGGAGGAGATGTGCCTTCAATAAAACTTTGAAGTGGGGGCAAGTAATTATCTGTCAACTATGAGGAGGGAGCATGTTCCAGGCCAGAGGCAGAATGTGGGCAAGAGGTTGGCAGAGAGAAGAGATCGAGGCACAGTGAGAAGGTTAGCATTAGAGGAACAAGGTGTGCGAGCTGGGTTGTAGTAGATTAGTGAGGTGAGGTAGGAGGGGGTAAAGTGGTTTCTGTTTGATGCGGAAGTGGATGAGCAACCACTAGAGGTTCTTGAGTGCGTTAGCATGGCCTGAATGTTTTTATAGAAAAATGATCTGGGCAGTAGAGTGAAGTGTGGACTGGCATGGGGAGAGTCAGGAGGTAGGGAGGCCAGCAAGGAGGCTGATACAATAATCCAGGTAGAATAGGATAAGTAATTGGATTAACATGGTAGTAGTTAGAATGGAGAGGAAAGGGTGGACTTTAGCAATGTTGTGAAGGTTGAACCAATAGTGACGAATATATGGGTTGAAAGAGAGACGAGTCAAGGAAAAAGCCAAGGTTATGAACTCGTGAGGAAAGATGGTGGAGCCATCTACAGTGATGGGAAACTCGGGGAGGGCAGGGTTTGGGTGAGAAGATAAGTTATGTTTCAGACATATTCGATTTGAAGTGATGGGATTACATCCAAGTAGAGATGTCTTGAAGGCAGAAGGAAATGCAAGAGGGAGAGAGATCAGGGCTGGAGATGTAGATTTGTGTATCATCCACATCGAGATGGTAGTTGAAGCCACATGAGCAAATGAGTTGTCCAAGAGAGTGGGTGTAGATGGAGAATAGAAGGGGACCCAGAACTGAACCTTGAGGGACCCCCACAGTTAGTGGGTTGGAGGCAGGAGGAACCCATGAATGAGCGTCCAGAGAGATCAGAGGAGAACCAAAAGAGGCCTGCTGTGGAACTTTAGGCAAGTCACTTAACATCTCCGTGCTTCAGTTTTCTCATTCGTAAAATGCGGATTTGATACCAGACCGTGAGCCCCATGTGGGACAGGACTTTATTATCTTGTCTCTACCTCAATGCTTAGTACAATGTTTGGCATTTTTAGGTGCTTAACAAATATTATTATTATTATTTTTAGTCTAATAATGATAACCCCACAGCACTTATGTTTATGTCTTTAAATCATATATTATAAATTACTTATTTTGAGGCGGGGAGACATTAATATAGACTGTAAGCTCATTGTGGGCAGGGGGATGTATTGGCTAATTCGGTTGTATTGTACTCTCCCAAGCGCTTAGTACAGTGCTCTACATACAGTAAGTGCTCAATGATAATAGCAGAGCCACTTCCCAGGACCTTCCAATAAAGTCTTGGTCCTTTTGCCTGCCTCCCTGCCTCCAGGCCAGGCTGGGCTACACCAAAACAAATCATGCCAGTCAGAGGGGTTTCTCTTTGCAAAGATCTACAGGGAAGATGATCCCTAGATCTTCAGCTCCCTGTTAGCAATGTATCTTAAAGTTCACGCTGGGGTCATTTGCGACATCTCAGTGGAAATGGGAGAGGTGGGATTGGAGGGGTGGACCTGGATGCCAAAGGACCAAAAAAGCTCTTTGAGAGACAGACCCTGCATGATCCAGGTGACGGAGGGCAGTGAAGAAGCTGTGTGGATGAGTGGGAAAAACCACGGGCCTGGGGATTTGGAGATTGGTCTTCTAGTCCTAACTTTGTCCCCAGCTTGCAGTGGTAACTTGAACAAGTCACTTAGCCTCTCTGGACCTCAGTTTCTTCCCCCTCATATAATGAATCCTATGTGGTCAGGGGCTGGGCTAGATTTGATTATTTTGCATTTATATGCCTGACATTTAGTGCTTAATATTATTCCAACCTGTCATAACACATGCTTTCAATATGGATTTTGGGTGATAACGTTAAAAATGATTGTGGTATTAAGTGATTACTGTGTACCAGGTACTATACGAAGTGCCAGGGTAGATACAAAATAGGTTGGACGTACTCTCTGTCCCATGTGGGGCTCACCATCTTAAGGGGAAGGGAGAGCAGGGAGTTTATCCCCATTTTAGAGGAGAAGAAAGGAATGTACCAAAAAGTTAAGTGGTCACACAGCAGGCAAGTAGTGGAACCAGGATTAGAACCCAGATCTCCTGGCTCCCAGCCCCAAGCTCTTTCCACTACGCCAGGATAGTTATAGAAATAGCGGACATCCTTCTGACAATCTGAACCTGTATGGATGCAGCTGGACAAGGTGTTGGAAGAAATGGTTTCGTGCGTGCATGCTGTGTTGGTCACTGTGAAAACAACAGAAATTTTCCTTTGTGAGGGATTGATTCTGCCCGAATGCAACCCCTGTGTTGTAGGAGGACTGGGTGTACCATAATCATGGTAATTCAGGCCTAAAATCTACATGGGTCTGATTTACCCAAAGCATCCAGTTAGCCAGAATACAGATCGGCCTGAAACATGATGGTAATCAAGGCCAAAATGTGCTATTTAACTTGAATTACCTGGGTAGTCAGTGTCCCAAGAGCTTGCTGGTGGATCTCCTCCTTTGGCATTTGCAGATTTTTGCACTTAAACCTTTTATTGCACAGAACATCACATACAGATAGAATTGCGTTCTCACAGGAGTTTGTAAGCCATTCAGAGTACAAAGCTTTTGTGTGCTAATACAAAGGATCATTCGACCAGGTCGAAGAGGAACGCAGGAAGAACGATGCAGCTCCTTCGGGCAGCCCTTTGGGCCCGGGCGATAAGCGAGGAGAATCTGCTATGCATTGTGACTGTCAGTTTCCAGTTCTCTTCTGATTTCAGCACCGCCATGTGTGGCTAATGTTGGCTTTTATGATTTCTTGTGGCTGTGGGTGGCCTGAGGCAAGGCCAGAGTTTTGTAATAACAGCGGCATCCGAAATGCAGGTGATTAGGGCCACCAACTGGAGGCCTGTGAGCTTGGAAGGGCCGATTTGATGGATTTCAGATGCCCTGTAAACACTCCAAGCTGGAGGAATCACCTTATTGTAGAGATAGTGGACCAAAATTGCATTAAGAGACCCGGTAACAAACAGAGCAGGTCTACAGAATGATAAAGAAGTGGACCCAGAAACCATCGGTCAAAAGCAGGCTTTATCTAGGGCAGATGAAACTCTGTGGTGATTTCTTTCTAGTCCCATGGTGGGCAGCGATCCCGAGTATCTGAGAGGTTGTGCCAAACTATGAAGCATGGAGACAGATTTGGGATGGAAGCCCGAAAGGATGAATCCTGGTCTCAGATTGATGCCAAGCTTTGCGCATGGATCTTAAGGTAAAATGCTCCTTTTTCCAGCAATTGTGCCTATCTCGGCCAATTGGCCCTGTCAAATGAGTTATTTTTAGAAACTGGTGAGGCAGAGGGCTGAGGTCATGAAGCATGTTACATGTTTTCACCACTGAGAGGTCCCATCTCGCCTCCATCTGCTTCTCTCTGTTCCACGTCTGTGGGTAAATCTGAAATTTAAGGCCTTGATTTAACATTGAGTGCAGACTATGGCTCTTCCCTGTGATAAAACACACTCTGGTCTTTGAGACTGCGTGGTTTCACTGTGCATTTAAGTTGGGGTATGATGGCAAAAGGAGAATGGTCCATAGCTCCAGCCACTATTGCTTGGGTGATTTAGAAGAAATAATCAGTTTTGGTCTAAATGATCCAGAATTTTTGTGTCACTTAACAGAGAAATTGCAGCTGAGAGTGGGAAGAGCCTTTCCAGTCTCTAGGCCCTACTGGAGTCCCAGAATCCTCAATCTGGTCAGAGGAACCTAGGAGAAGGATTCCAGAGAGTCAGTGAAGTGTCTAGCAGTTCTTGCTGCCGTTAGCCGTCTAGTAATAATGATAATAGTAACGATGGTGGCATTTGTTAAGCAGGTACTGTGTGCCAAGCACTAATGGGGTAGATACAAGATAAGCAGGTTGGACCTATTTTCTGTCTATGTGGGGTTCAGTCAAGGTAGGAGGGAGCAGAATTTAATCCCTGTTTTACAGATGAGGAAACTGCGGCACAGAGAAGTTAATTGATTTGCCCAAGGCCACACACAACAGAAAGATGGCAGAGCTGGAATTAAGACCCAGGTCCTTGGACTCCCAGGCCTGTGCTCTTTCCACTAGACCATGCTGCTTCTCTGTGTGCTACATATCAGGGGCTGGTATCTGCCCATGCATCCAGGCAACAGGATTTGTCAGGAAAACTTTAGTCCCCTCTTTTCAGGGCTGTCAATCAAGTGTAACAATCTTGGTATTCTTAAGCGCTCACCAAGCACTGGAGTTATGCAAGATAATCGGATCGGACCCTGTGCCTGTCCCACGTGGGGCTCACAGTCTAAGTAGGAGGGAGAACGGGTATCTTATCCCCATTTTAGAGATGAGGAAACTGAGGTCCAGAGAAGTTAAGTGACTTGCCCGAGGTGACACAGCAGGCAAGCGGCAAGGCAGGGTCCCTTGGCTCCCAGGCCCGTGCTTTCTCCACTGGGCCATGCTGCTTCAATAGTATCTCCCACTCTGGACTGTAAGCTCCTGGTGGGCAGGGAATGCGTCTACCAACTCTGTTATATTGTACGCTCCCAAGCATGTTATATAGTGCTCTGCACACAGCAAATGCTCAGTAAATATGATCGAGTGTCTGCTGGGCGAGGGACCCAGGGCTACCACCTGCTGGGTGCAGGGCACTGCACTGTCCCTTCTAGACTGTGAGCCCATTGTTAGGAAGGGATTGTCTCTTATCTGTTGCCGAATTGTACTTTCCAAGCGCTTAGTACAGTGCTCTGCACACAGTAAGCGCTCAATAAATACGATTGAATGAATGAATGAATGAGCATTTGGACAGTACCTAAGAATCGAAAAACAGGGTCATTGCCCGTAAGGAGTTTCTCATCTAAGAAGCCCAGGTTTCAGGTTCATGGGCCTGGTTACCAGCAATAGGATTCTGCATTTCTCCTCTCTGCTTGCAGGAATATGAGCAAAAAAGCCCAGTACCTCTGTGTCCAAGAGCTCTGGCCCTTAGGAGCGCCAGTTGGGTTGTTGGGAATCTTTTGGCCTTCCGGCTCAGCAAACGGTAATCCATGCACTCCTTTGTCATTTGTTCTGGGCTTCTCCCTTGGGGACGAGTCTAGTCTTCTTGTTGGCAAGGCTGAAGTCAAGCAGTTTCAAGCTCAGAACATCTGAGCTGAGATTCCAGACCAGCTGACCACTGGTTAGGCCCTCTAAGGCCACCCCAGGTGTACATCCAGCATATCCCCCCACTCCTCCTTCCTCTGTAGTCACCATTGGAGGTGGAAAACAGCCCCACCAATGACAAAGAGGGGCATCCATTTATGGAAAGTTGTCCATATGCTCCAGGAAAGAGGGAGGAGAGAGAAAACAGCCCCTTTTTCTCTCAACCCAACCCAAACCTTGTCGCTGCTCCAGCTGTCTGGACTGGGGCACTTCATGGCTGTGACCTGGCTTTGCCCAAAGTATTACTGTTTTCAAAGTATGCACATGGGCACCACATCAATCAATCAATGGTATTTATTGATCATTAACCATGGGCAGAGCAATGTACTAAGTGATTGGGGGAGTAGAATACAACAGAGGTGGTAGATACGTTCCCTGCCCACAAGGAACTTACAATTCTGTCAATTCCAAGTTATCTGCTCTAATGGAGTAGAGACATGGCCCAGATAATTCCAAAACAGGAAAGGTGGTGCTAGGGCAGCGGTAGGAATGTGTTGAACCCCCTGACCCTCCCTCCTTTAAAATTCAGTAGGAGTAGTCAGCCAGCCCAAGCTAAATGCAAATGAGGTTGTCAACCGTGGATCGATCCTTCTGTGGAGACCTGACACTGGAAGTACAAAATGTGCGAGTGGCCAATATAAGTAAAGTAACACAGGGAGTTGGAAAATGGGTCCCTGTCTCTCCCCTTGTCTCTGGCATATACACATGCACACATTCACGTGCATCCCTTTTGTGATCATATGCCATATATGTCTGAATATAGCCACCTGCCTGTATATCCAGCTCGTCTGAATAATCATGGCTAAAGAAGTGTGTTTGCCGTGGGGATTTCTTAAGCACTTAGTACTCTGCACACAGTAAGCGCTCAATAAATACGATTGAATTAATTTAAAGTTCTGGTTTTCCCCTTGAATCTATCCTTTTTGGATTATATATTTCACTTTTACACCCCAGACATTTTAGAGCGACTTAGCCGTTGACTATAAAAGAGGAATTTTATTCCACCCAGCCAACTTTTATCATTTCTAAAATCAGCCAAATATCTGATGGAAGAAACTGCAGATCTGTGGCCAGAAGACCCAATGCCCCAAAAAACTGACAGTGTTGCTTCCTCCCATCTAGATCCAAATGTTCCACCTCTTCCTTGTTTACAGAGGCTTTCCCTGAATGCATGGTAGCCTCGGGTTGTTCTGTGACTTTCTGCCAACCGGGTAGGAGCGCTTACTTTGGAGAAAGTTGAGTGATGGTCTGCATCCCATCCCTGCACGCTCTTTTGAGTTACTGACCCAATTTAGTGGTTCACTCAATTGTATTTATTGAGCACCTGCTGCGTGCAGAGCGCTGTACTAAGCGTTTGGAAAGTACAGTTCAGCAGCAGAGACAATCCCTGCCCAACAACGGGTTCACAGTCCAGAAGAAGCAGTTGAAAAACTACTGACGAGAACCATGACTAGTGCTGACCAATTTCAAGGTAGCCCACATTGAACGTGACAGTGGACTTGCCAGAAACATTCCGTACCAAGAGAACTTGGCCTGGCAACCCCTCATTTCTAGGATAAAAGATTTTCTTTTCTTACGCCACTCTCTGTGCCCTTCCAAGAAGCCACGCCACCGCTTTTACTTAGCATGTTCCTTAGTGAGTTTACGGATCAGAACCGTAGTTCCACAAATGGATTTATCGTTGATCGGGGGGGGGGGGGGGGGAACACAACTTTTCTAGCCTAACAGAAGATTTGTTCTGCTACTTCGTGGCTCGTGTTTACCATCCTTTCCCTTTCCTTTCCATTTCCCCCGTTGAACGAGTTTCCCAGTAAAAGGTGCCGGCATCCACTCAGTGGCCCAAAAAAAGGGATTTTATTGTGGGGATGCTCTAGCTGAGGATCCGCTCATATCGGCCAGCATCTGGGGGCAGACGATAATCCAAGAAGCTCCACTCAGTCCCCTTTGACCCCGACGTCTTCGCGGTGGGATCTAGACCGCCTGGGTTCTCCACGGGTTCCTGGCCTCTCTCAGAGACCTGTCGTAAGGTGACGTGGCGAAGAAGGAGTTCTTCAACTGGCAGTTGATGAAAAGCACGATGACGGACACGGTTAAGAGCAGGACGAAAAAGAGCACCACGTAGGTCGCCAGATCGGCCTTGTTCATCTCTCCTTCCTTCAGGACCTTGGCCGTTGCCAGAGAGAAGCCCGCAGAGCTCCCGGGCCTCTGCGTAGTATTCGGGTAGAGAGTGCTGGTCTGATCGACCAGGTGCGCTCCTGTCACACCGGTTGAATTGAGGAATTCGCCGTACATGTTCCTGTCTCGGCAAGTTCCAGGCAATCGGGCGGGACCCCTATCCCTCCTCGCCCCCCACCCGCGACTGGACGGCCGATCGGCGATAACTACTCCGCGAGGCGATACCTGGGGCGGCGCCGGCGTGGGGTGCTGGTGATGGCCCGGGCTCCCCGATCGTCTGGCCCCCCGACCCCCGGATCCTTCGGCGCCCGGCCCCCCGATCCTCCGGCCCCCCCGATCTTCTGGCCCCCCGATCCCCTGATCCTCCGACCCCCCAATCCTCCAACCCCCCGATCCTCCGGCCCCCCGACCCTCTGACCCTCCGATCCTCCGATCCTCCCGACCCCCAGCCCCCGGGCCCCCCGATCCCCCGGCCCCGGGCAGACGGTCTGGAAGTCCGTGAGGGTGGAGGGGAGGAGGCGGGCTCGGAGCGCTTTGTCGGAGTGGCCCGGACGGAGCCGCTCGGCGCTCCCCGGGACCAACCGCGGCTCCGGGTGGCCGACGCGGACGAGGGAAGCTTTCTGTAGATCTCTCGGTTCGGCGGCCACACGTGCGCCCGAATCGAAGCCCAGACCCCCCACACACACACTTTGGGTGAAGCCCCTGCCCCTACCCCTACCCTCGGCAGCTCAGTCTCTTCTCCCTTGGCTGCCCTGATGACCCGATCCGGCCCAGCAGCTCGCCGGAGGGGGATTCTCGACCCGAAGGTGCCGAACGCTTTCTTCCCCTTTAAGATGCGGCCCCTCCCCTGCCCCCTCTCTCCCTCCCCTCTCCCGCTCCTCCTCTGCCCCCTTTCTCTTCCTCCTCTCCCCTGGCCCCTTCCGTCCCGCCCTTTCACACGCTTCTCCCCGTCCCCTCACCTGCCCCTCCTCCCGCTTCTCCCTGCCCCCCTCTCTCTCCCAAACACCTCCCCAGTCCCCTCTCTTCCTCCTAAGCATCTCCCTTGTCCCCTCTCTTCTCCCCTGGCCCTTTTCCCTCTCCACCCCCTCTCTCCATCCCATGTACCTTCCCTTGTCCCCTCTCTCTCTCTCTATTCCCACTCCTCCTCCCTCCCCTCCCCCCCCCTCCCATGCACTTCCCCTGTCCCCTCTCTCCCTATACTCCCACCTCCTCACCCCCCTTCCTGTCCACCACTTCCCTGCCTCTTGCCCCTCATGCCCCCCCCCCCCCCATGCCACGCCGGAGGCCCCCTATTCTTCCAGGCAGCGGAGGGCAGACTGTTCCCCAAGCCCAGGAGTTGAGGAGCTGGGACCACATTTCAGAGCAGGTTCCCATGGCACAAGAGCGCCTTCAGCCTTGGTCATCTGGCCTGGAGTCTGAGCTAGTAGCAGAGAGGATGGGATGGCCCTCAGCCTCCTTGGCTTGGATTTTAGTTATGGAAATCATGTCCAGAGGGCAAACACAATGTGCCCTGTGGGTCCCCTCGGCTGGACAATGAGCTTGTCACCTCTCTTTCATCACATTGCTTCTCACTGTTATTTGTTCCTGGGTTGCTGCCAGTGCTCCCATACAATCCCTCACTCCTCTCTACATTTGAAAGTGGTTTCAAAGCCTCAAAATCGAGGAAAGGGTCGAGGCTGGGGGAAGAGAAGAGGTGGGTTTTCTCTAATGCCAACCTAGTCACTGTACCTCAATCTCGTCTATCTCACCTCCGCCCCTCACCCATGTTCTGCCTCTGACCCGGAACTCTCTCCCTCTTCATACCTGACAGATCATCACTTTCCCCTCCTTCAAAACTGTATTAAAATCACCTATTCTCCAAGAGGCCTTTCTTGACTAAGCCCTCATTTCCTCCACTCTCCCTCTGAGTTGGATTTGCACTCGAATCTGTAATCCTTTAATCAATTCATCGATTGGTCAGTGGCATTTATTGAACGCTTGCTGTGTGCACCTCTACAGTACAATAGAAAGGGTAGACATTATCCCTGGCCACAAAGAGCTTGCAGACTCCAAGGGGAGACAGACATTAAAATAATCTACAGATGGATAAGTACATAAGTGCTCACAATGTGATCAACTATACAAGCTGTTGTCACTGCTCCAGGCTCCACCACGGTCAAAACCACGCCCAAGCAGAACCCCATCACCTCCCTGCAGCTCTGGCCCGTTTCCAAGGACAATGTGAGGAGACGAAGCCCCAGCCTATCGGGCTCAGCTCCCGGCAGTTGGGGTGGGGAGCGAGGCCTCCACACCTACAAGGAAAGAAGTGGAGGTGGAGGATAACCCCTTCACTCTCCTCTCTTTCCTTGCAGGTGACCCAAGCAGTCTAGGCTGCACCAGATCCTTTTTTGAGAAACTACCTGCCCTGGGCAGAATATGCCAATATCCTCATGTACATATCTGTAATTTATTTATATTAATGTTTGCCCCAGCCCCGCCCAGACTGTAAACTCTTTGTGGGCAGGGAATATGTCTGTTTATTGTTATACTCTCCCAAGAGCTTAGTACAGTGCTTTGCACATGGTAAGAGCTCAATGATGTCTGTCTCCCCGCTTTTAGACTGTGACCCTGTTGTTGGGTAAGGATTGTCTCTGTTGCTGAATTGTACTTTCCCGCTCTTAGTACAGTGCTCTGTGCACAGTAAGCACTCAATGAATATGATTGAATGAATAGTTACAATTGAAGGAATGAACGAATCAATCAACTAAATGTGCTTCTTGATGAAGGATAGTTGACTGTTAATAGGAACACCACCAGAGCACACATGGGAGAAATCACTCCTCGTTGGGTTGGGAGAGTGGTGGGGGAAGCCAGCAAGGGGATGGGAAGGCTCATCGCTGGCCTCCAGGAGATGGTGATTCATTCAATCATATTTATTGAGCGCTTACTGTGTACAGAGTACTGTACTAAGCGCTTATCATGTGCAGCATGACATAATGATGTTGCATGTCCCATGGGAGGCCCCCTGCAAAATCCATTAGTCCTAAGCCAACAGAGGGCCTTGATTGATGCTGTTTCATTCAATCATTCATTCAATCGTACTTATTGAGCTCTTACTGTGTGCAAAGCACTGTACTAAGTATTTCAGAGAGTAGAATAGAGCAACAGACACATTCCCTGCCCACAACGAACTCCGAGCTTAGAGTCTCGAGGGTGTAGATGGAGAGTAAAAGGGGACCCCAAACTCAGCCTTGAGGGACTCTGACAGAGGGTGGGAGTCAGAGGAGGAGCCCACAAAAGAGACGGAGAGTGAGAGCAGCCAGAGAGATAGGAGGAGATCCAGGGGAGGACAATGTCAGTGAAGCCAAGGCTGGATAATGTTTCCAGGAGAAGGGGCAGGTCCACAGTGTGGAAGGCAGCTGAAAGATCAAGGAGGAGTAGGGTGAAGTAGAGGTCATTGAATTTTGCAAGAAAGAGATCATTGGTGACCTTAGGGCAGTTTTTTGTGTAGTGAAGGGGGCACAAGCCAGACTGGAGAGAGACAAGGAGAGAGTTGAAGGGGAGGGAGTGGAGGTACACAACTCACTTTAGGATTTGAAGAGGAATGGTAGAAGGAAGATGGGCAGATAACTGGAGGGAGCCATGGAATCAAGGGAGGGGTTTTTTAGCATAGAGGATACATGAACATGTTTGAAAGCAGTAGGGAAGTAGCCACTGAAGAGTGAGCAATTGAAGATGGAAGTCAGCAACGGAAGAAGGGAGATGGCAAGTGTTCTGATGAGGAGTGTATTGTACTTCACTGTGCTCAGTACACTGCTCTGCACACAGTATGTGCTCAATAAATATGATCAAATGAATGAATGAGTGAAGGGGTGAGGTTGGAGGGCCAGGTAGAAGGGGTAGATTTTGAGAGGAGGTGGGAGATCTCTTCTTGAGATACTGCTGAGAAAGATGGGAGAGTCAAAGAAGAGGCAAGGGAAGGGATGGACTGGAGATTTAAGTGAGAACACGCCTGATGATTTCATTTTTCTCGATGAAGTACATGGCCAGGTCATTGGTTTCTCTGTGGGGGGAGAGAGCAGTATCAGAGTTGGGGAGAGGTTGGATGGGAGTAAACTGAAAGGTGTGAGTGAGGGGGGCAGGAATGAGGGTCTGTGTCAGGAAAAAAAGAATAAGATGGGAAGGGAGAAGGGTCCCCAAGAGGAGTGGGGAGGTAGGTGGAGGGGTTCTGGGAAGGAAGGACAGGGATAGGCTGATTTGAAGGAAGGTATTCAGGGGACATGCTGGGTTCAGAGGAGTTTAAGAGTTATAGGAGAGGCTGTCAGCAGCAATAACTGCTTAATGCAGTGGTTCCATTGATTAATTGCTGAAATGAATACAGGTCCTTGGGTTCTTCAGAGTTAATGGAGGACTGGGTTGATGTGAAGGCAAGCAACTGTTCATATGTAAAAATCTGGGTTGTTGTCACCAAAGTGTCAGGCAGCCAACCTGTTGTGTGTTCTCCACTGTGTATTCAGGCTGGGATTCAGGGAGAGGGAAGATGAAGGGATGGCCGCTTCTCAGCCGCAGCAGTTGGAGCGAAATCTATGTGTATATTTACTGAACTGCTGTGGGGCTGAGATGAGTATCAAAGTGTTTAAGGAGTACATGGACAGGTACATAGTGGACACAGAGGGGAGGGTGGATAGGGCTTTAGAACCAATGGCAAGGAGATTCTGTTTGATGTAGAGGTGGATGGGCAACCACTGGAGGTTCTTGAGGAGTGGATAGATTTGAACTGAGTGCTTTTTTTTTTTTTTTTAGAAAAATGATCCAGGCAGCAGGGGAGTATGATCTGCACACAGTAAATGTTCAATAAATACAATTGAATGGATGAATGAATGAATCTGGAGAGGGGAGAGAGGGGAGGCGGGGACATCAGGTAGGAGGCTGGTGAAATCAAGGCAGGAGATAGTCAGCATGGTAGTTTATGTGGAGAGGGACAGATTCTAGAGCTATTATGAAGGTAGAACCGACAGGATTTGGTGACAGACTGAGTATGCAGGTAGAATGAGAGAGCAGGCACTTATGAACATGTAATAATAATAATGATGGCATTTATTAAGTGCTTACTATGTGCAAAGCACTGTTCTAAGCGCTGGGGAGGTTACAAGGTGATCAGGTTGTCCCACAGGGGGCTCATAGTCTTCATCCCCATTTTACAGATGAGGTAACTGAGGCCCAGAGAAGTTAAGTGACTTGCCCAAAGTCACACAGCTGACAATTGGCGGAGCCGGGATTAGAACCCATGACCTTTGACTCCAAAGCCCACGATCTTTCCACTGAGTCACACTGCTTCTCTATTATACCCTGCCATTTTCCCTATCTGTATTTATTTCAATGTCTGTCTCCCCCTCTAAACTGTAAGCTTGTTGTGGGCAGGGAATGTGTCTTGTATTGTACTCTCCCAAGCGCTTAATACAGTGCTCCGCAGACAGGAAGTACTCACTAATAATAATAATAATAATAATAATAATGGCATTTGTTAAGCGCTTACTATGTACAAAGCACTGTTCTAAGCACTGGGGAGGATACAGGGTGATCAGGTTGTCCCTGATTAAGACTGGGGCTCACAGCCCAAAGTCACACAACTGACAAGTGGCGGTGCTGGGATTTAAATCCATGACCTCTGACTCCAAAGCCCGGGCTCTTTCCATTGAGCCACGCTGGTAGCTGCAACTGACAGCCTCCTTTTACTGAAGGCACTTCTCCTCCAAGAGGCCTTCCCTAACTAAATCCTCATCTTTTCCCACTCCTGTTTGCATCGTCCTTATTTGCTCCCTTTACTCACCCCTGTCCCCTGGAGCACCTCAGCTCATATATAGAGATCTGTACTTTATTTATATTAATAATGATAATGATGATGGTATTTGTTAAGTGCTTACCATGTGCTAAGCACTGTTCTAAGCACTGGGGTAGATACAAGGTTATCAGGTTATCCCACATGGGGCGCATAGTCTTAATCCCCATTTTACAGATGAGGTAACTGAGGTACAGAGAAGTTAAGTGACTTGTCCAAAGCCACACAGCTGGCAAGGGGCAGAGCTGGGATTCAAACCCATGACCTCTGACCACTGACTCCCAAGCCCGTGCTCTTTCCACAAGGCCATGCTGCTTTGAGAGCAATTAATGTCTCTTCCCCCTCTAGACCATAAGCTCATTGTGGGCAGGGATTGTATCTGTTATATTGTTGTGTTCTACTCTCCCAAGCACTTAGTACAGTGCTCTGCACACAGTAAGCTTTCAACAAATACAGTGGATTGATTGGCAGAAAGGTTTGGCTGGGAAGGAAAGTGAAACTATGATCCACCCAATTTTCGTCTCCCAATCAGTGGTCGTCTATTAAACACACTGCTCCAGTTTGCTCTGGCAGCATAATTGAATGACTGCACGTGGCCATCTTAAATTTGAACTAAGGTGGAAGAGACCAGATTTTGGGGTGCTGAGTGGGTGAGGTTTCTGGAAGCAGGGCTTCTGTGGAGGAGGGATAGTCTGGTCTGAGATTAAGGAAGAGGAAAAGGCAGGAAAGGGAGGCAAAATGGGAACAGAGACAGGCAGAGAGCCCCAGATAGAAAGACAGAATGAGGCAGAAACAGAGAGACCATGGAAGAAAGACAGAGATAGAGACAGACAGAACTAGCTCTCCTGTATTGTTTTCTTGCCTGATTCGCTCAAGGGTTCATTATGGGCAGGGAACATGTCTGCTAATTCTGCTGTATTGTACTTTACCAAGCATTTAGTGCAGTGCCCTGCACATAGTAAGTGCTCAATAAATACCACTGACTGATTGATTGATAGAAAGGCCACCAGCCATTGATTATAAAATGAGCCTATTTTAACCAGAAAAAGACCAAGATCTTAAATTTCATTTTTCCAAAACACTTTGACCTCATTTATCTCCACAATATACCTGTGATATGGAGAGGTGGGTATAAATAGTAATAACTGCAGTATATGTTAAGTGCTTACTATGTGCCAAGCACTATAATAATAATAATAATAGTAATTACGGTTTTTGTTCAGTGCTTACTATGTGCCAGGCACTGTACTAAGCGTTGGGGTAGATACAGCCCGTTGTTGGGTAGCGACCACCTCTGTATGTTGCCGATTTGTACTTCCCAAGCGCTTAGTACAGTGTTTTGCACACAGCACTCAATAAATATGATTGAATGAATGAATGAATACAGGCAAATAGGGTTGGACACAGTCCCTGTCCCATGTCCCATTCTCAATCCCCATTTTACAGATGAGGTACCTTTGGCACAAAGAAGTGAAGTGACTTGCCCAAGGTCACACAGCAAAGCCAGGATTAAAACCCATGACCTTCTGACTCCCAGGCATGTGCTCTAGCCACTACGCCGTGCACTGTACTAAGTGCTGGGGTTGGTACAAGAGAATCAGGTCCCACATGGAGCTCACAGTCTAAGTGGGAGGGAGAACAGGTTCTGAATCCCCATTTTGCAGATGAGGAAACTGAGGCACAGAGAAGTTAAGTTACTTACCCAAGGTCACACAGCAGTACAACATGGAGCTGGGATTACAACCCAGAGCCTCTGACTCCCAGTCCCATATTATTTCCTCTAGGCTACACTGTTTCTCTGGTATCATTGGCTATCATGATCTCAATTCACAGATGAGAAAACTGAGGCTCAGAATGATTTAGTGCCTTACCAAAGGTGCCTTACTGGTAGGACAGGGTGAGAAGTAGAACCCAGTTCTCCTGACTCTCAGCTCCATGCTCCTCCCATTAGACCATGGTCCCTCTTTGAGCCACCTCTCCTCTTATCACTCCGACCCTTCCTCAGAGTTGTGGGAGGAATGGAGGTTGTTCATCCTCATGCAGGAACTGATTGGCTGCCTTCTGAACTGCCAGACGGCTTCCAAAGGGAGGGGAGTTTTTATTTCCCCAAATACCCTCCACTGGCAGTCTACACCTACCTAGCGATGTAGAAAATAAACATCTCTCTTATGCCTCCTTTGCTGCCTCCCTCTATAAGATACCCAGCAGAAGCTGTATTTGGGTGATGGGAATGGGGTGGTTTCTGCCATCACTCATATCACAGCTATTGCACACAGACTAACAACTGACGTTAATGGACCAGAAATAAGCTCTTCATTTTTTTTTTAATAGAGCTATTACTTTGATTTCTCTAGTCCCAGGGAAAGTTCAACTGGATCTGTTCTTCTCCCTCTAGGTCGTTTTGTTCTGACTTGAAGAAAAAAGACACAGAAAGATTTTAGACACCCAGAAAGGACATTTGTGTGCTTTGCAGCCATCACCCAGTGCAGGAAACTAAACAAAGTTCCATATTAAGCAGATACAGAAATGAAATTTACTCACTGATTTTTCCCAAACAGGAGGCCCTATAAAGCACTTTTCAATAAACAAAACTCTGGGTTCTGATCTGCTTACTCATAAGCCTGTCTCCAGTAAAGCAAAATCCTGCCTTCTAATGGGCAGCCTACTATCATCCTAAAACACAACCCTGAGTTCTTCCAAATTTGTGGCCCATTGATGACTATATGAGCTTTCATGACTGGGCCTTCAAATAGCCTCAGCTAAACATCTCCTGAATTAGATGGAGGTGGAAAGAAACATATCTTTCTCTCTAATGTCACCACTTAAAATCTACGCTATTAGCCTCTCCCAATGATGAACTGAAATTGGATTACTGTGGCATATATACTGAACCCCTGCATATATAGCACTGTAAAGGCCTACATATGAGGCTCTGAAACAGCATCATATATATAAGATTTCAAAGATCTGAACAAATACACACACACATATGTAAGCCCTATGTGGGACAGGGACTCTGTCCAACCCGATTATTTGATATCTACCCCAGTGCTTAGTATAGTGTTTGGCACATAGTAAGTGCTAAACAATGTCCATTAATATCATCATGATTATTACTATTATGATTACTATTATTACCACTAGTATTATTATAATCATTACATATATCTATCCAAAACCATATATGCATATATGTCTCTCACCAAAATACTATATATGTCACTCGAATTATTACATTATATATAAGCACTTAGTACAGTGTTCTGCACAGTAAACACTAAATAAATGCCTTTGATTAATCATCTTTAATATGCTAATTTTTATGGTATTTACATACTTACTATGTGTCAGGCACTGTGGTAGATACAAGATAATCAGGTTGGACACAGTTCATGTCTCATATGGGGGGTCTTAGTCTTAATCCCATTTTTCAGATGAGGTAACTCAGGCACAGAGAAGTTCAGACTTGCTTAAGGTCACACACAGACAAGTAGTAGAGCTGGGATTAGAACCCAGGTCTTCTGACTCCCAGTTCTGTGCTCTATCCACTAGACCATGCTACTTCTCACTAATATACCCTTCTGGCAAAAGCTTGGCTCCCTGCAAAAGGGGAGGTTCAGTAATAATCAACAAACATTTGGAAAAAACAGAAAAGGCTCTGTAAGGAGAGCGAAGTACTCTCTAAAGAAGAATCTGCTTCTTCACGCTTAAGTTGTGGACTCCATGTGAGTGCACATTTCTTGTCCTATTACAGTGGCAGTTGAATTATTAATAGCCTTTTCCTAAGGGTACATTCCCTGAGTTTTTACCTGGAATTGACTCCTTGGTGGGCCCATTTTCCAATTCAGTTGTCCAGGACTCAACCAATTTGTAACTCTGATGATGTTTTATTCTAATTCTAGCCCACACCTTGCTTTCTTGTATCCTGAATGCAAATTACCTTTCCTCTTTGGTAGAAAAATGGAAGTTTCCAAGACAGAACAGTGAAATGTTTTGCTTTTCTCCCTAATCTCCAAAGTGTGATCGTATTTCTAGGGAGCAGTTATTTAACTTAGCTCAAACACTAATAACTGGAATGCTTTTGGGAAGCAGCAGCAGTTTTGCATTCAGAGAGATGGCAATGGAAGATCTGATGGAGAGAAGTTCCTAAGGGGAGCATGAAAGAGATTTCGTATCTAATAACATTTTCCTAAATGCTTTGCTGTCATTGGATGGGACAAAACCATTTCTGCAGCCCCATTTTCACTTCTCTAGGACACCTTGGCAACCGCTTAGTAAATGTGGCTGCCCTTAAAACTTCACTGGGGTTCTGAGATGATTTTACCACTGTCAAACATGGTGGGGCTCCTTCCAATCCATTCCCCATTGCTAATAAAGTAAAGCAGGGATGTGTTCTTGCCAAATCCAAATCCAAATTCTTGCCAAATCCAAATTCTTCTTGCCAAATCCCACAGCCTCTACTCCAATCTAATCCTCTTCGACCTCTCAGCGGCCTTCAGTTTTGTTGACCACCCCCTTCCCTGGAAACATTATCCAACCTCGGCTTCACTGACACGGTCCTCTCCTGGTTCTCCTCCTATCTCTCTGGCTGCTCATTCCTAGACTCTTTCATGGGCTCCTCTGATGGTAAACTGCTTCACTGGGGTTGCCACACATGGGAGAGTGGACGTCACCTCTCCACAACACATGCTAGCAGTACTCCCATCAGCCCCTCTTTATCTGGGAGGATGAGGAAGTAGCAACAGCGAGTGCCAAAAGCCAGTCCCTTTATCTTGGACCACTGAGGAAGGAAGGCTGTCTCCCTTTCCATACCCCACTCCCACTAGAACTCCAGCCAGGCCCTTCTTCTTTAATTGGGAGGGTGAGGAAGCAGTGGCAGAGTGAGGTCTTCTTAAGTTCCAGAATTTGGGAAGCTTGGGGCAGTTTCTGGGTGACTGTGGCCACAGCTGTGACTTTGAGATTCTGAGTTTGAAACTCTGCTGCTCTAACCATAATGTCCTATCCCTTTTGTTGTATTTATCATTGTCCTTGTGTTATGTATTTTATTAATAATAATAATAATGGCATTTCTTAAGCACTTACTATGTGCAAAGCACTGTTCTAAGCACTGGGGAGGTTACAAGGTGATCAGGTTGTCCCACGGGGGGCTCACAGTCTTCATCCCCATTTTACAGATGAGGTAACTGAGGCACAGAGAAGTTAAGTGACTTGCCCAAAGTCACACAACTGACAATTGGCGGAGCAGGGATTTGAACCCATGAGCTCTGACTCCAAAGCCCGGGCTTTTTCCACTGAGCCATGCTGCTCCTCAGTATTAGTGTTTTCAATGTTTCATTCTTCCTTAGGTATCTGTCATCTGTTTCCTTTCCCCTCCCCTCCCTTATTCTTAGTTTGTGAGTCCTTTAGGAACGAGAGATAACATCTCATTTTTGCCTTGATATTTTTCCCGGGACTTGGTACAGTGCTCTTCACAAAATAAACAATAAATACTATTATTACTACTACAACTACCACTACTACTCACTCAGCCAAGTTCTGGGGTCTGACAATAAGTCTGAGAAAAATCTACATGGTGAATCATCCAGCACTGGGGAAGCCAACAATTTATATTGGCTATGGAGAGCTAAATGTAGCCACAGATTCTGCTACCTAGGCAGTACATGTGACAATAGAAGTCACTTATCTATGATGTTTTTTCCCCCCTCATTGAACTTAGGAAACTGGCAGCAGCTCCATGTGTGGTGCTTTATCAGCTTCTCCTGAAGTTTTCCCAGACAGGCACCATATATAGCTCTAAGCAGCAGCCTCTAGCAGTAGGATGTAACAAGAAGTTAACGCAGCCCTTAGAATTTCTGCAGAGTCAGGGTTCAGTGAAGGGCACTTCATTTTTATATTATGGTCAATGAATACACATCCAGTGCCAGGACATTGATTTAAAAAGTCATGCAATCTGATGATAAACTCCTGTTGACTAGGTTTCTGTAAAATGTAAATATTTGTCTCTAATAGCCGCTTCAATCAATCAATCAATCAGTAGTATTTAGTGACCACTTACTGTGTGAGGAGGACTATAACAAATGCTTGGGAGAGTACAATACAACAGGCAGAACAATAGGTAATTTTTCCTTGTTCCCCATCCTCATCAGACAGTTTTTGCACAGGGTAAGGACATTTCTAATTTCCAAAAAGCATTTGGCTACATTTAGTCAAATGATTTATAATTTTTTTAAATAATCAGGCTTGGGCATAGGCTTCTGGAGGAGAGAATGCTATAGTCAAAACAAAATTCAGTCTGCAAAATAGTTAAAAAGGGCCCGTTCGGCAAACTGGCAGTTGTAGAGGGATTAGCATTAGTTAATAGCAGCACTGCTACAGGGCTGCTCTTTCTGAACCCTTCCCTGAATAGCTGATGTCAACTAGAAAGCCACTCCAGTTTGGAGTCTGTTTCTTTCTAGCTGCAGTAATTAGGCCTCAATTATGAATATCTGTTTTCTTGAAAACACCACAGCAGCTGTAAACCCCTTGTAATCAAATTTCCAAGTAATTAGAAAAAGTTTAACTGAACACATTTGCCTCTCCTGTGGACCCAGTTCTGATGTTAAACTCAAAATAGCTTATAATGGGTTTGTTAAAGCGGACACACTAACTTGGGAAAAAAAGAACCATTAATCATCTCCCAAGCCGAGCATCCAATTGTGCTACCTCCCTGAATTTTTTATTTTAGGATTATAAAATCTTCCTGCTTGTACCGGTCACCAGGGATTAATCTGCTGGCCTGTCAGCCTCTTCAAATATCACAGTGAAAATTTACCATCCCAGTGAAGGTTGGGTGGAGCTCAGGACACTTATCCTTTCTCCAGAGGTTTGTATGATGCTGGAATTATGATTTTCCAGTCTGGAGCTGCTGCTCAGCTACCTTCAATAATTCAACAAGGAGGCAACGGTATGGAAATGTTAGTCAGCTCTGCATTTGGTATCCAGGATCCAATATTTTTTACATTTTAACAAGTGGAGGCCATTCTAGAGGTTCATTTGATAATTTTCATTTCCCTAAAAATTTATCTCAGGCTGGGCCTCCATGCCAGCAGGGAGGTGCAAATCTTCTGGTTTCAGTCACAGACACACACACACCTACTCACACACACATGTGAAATTTACTATCAACTCTATTTTCTTGAGTACTGAGGACATGTATTACACTCTCTCTGTCCATCCATTCATCCGTCTGTCCATCCATCCATCTATGCAGTCCTCTGCAACTTGACCTCAACTCCTTAAGAGCAAAGGCTGTGTCTGTTCTTTGATTTCCCTAAGGGGCCAGTACAGAACTCTGCATCTAGTAGGGGTTCAGCAAAAGTTTGGGGGGCAGCTGACTGGCAGTAGCTTGGAAAACCCAGATTATTTCCCAACTGTTTTGGCCTCCTTGTTCAGTCTTGCTCAGGAATAGTTAGTGGCTGAAACAATGGTGACTTCATGAAGAGAGTATGGGCCTGGAAACCAGAGAACTGGGTTCTAGTCCCAGGCTTTGCCACTGGTCAGCTAGGTGACCTCAGTGTCACACACATGGGGCTCATCACCTAAGAGGGAGGTATCATGACCATTTCAGAAGCAAAAACTGAGGTCCCGAGCAGTTCAATAACTTGCCTAAGGTCATACAGCAGGAAAATGGCAGAGTTAGGATTAGCACCCAGGTCTCCTGACTTTTAGTTTCACGGTCTATCCCCTAGACCACATGGCATCCCTAGAGACATATTCTACCTGGGGCTTTACAGTAGCTGGAAAAGTCAGGTTCAGGTCCCTCTAGGAAAAAGTCTTGCCCTGGGAGGCAGAGGTCCTGGGTTCTAATCCTGACTCCCCCACTTGCATGCTGGGTGAGCTGGGACAAGAACTTAACTTCTCTGTGTCTCAGTTTCCCCATTTGTATAATGGAGATTCAATTACTGTTCTCCCTCTCCCTTAGACCATGAGACCCGTGTGGGACAGGGACGATGCCCTACCTCATTATCTTATTTCATACCCTAAAACTTAACACAATGCTTCTTTCCACAAAGTAAGCACTTCAGCACTTAGAACAGTGCTTTGCACATAGTAAGCACTTAACAAATAGCATCATAAAATACTATAAAACATAGGAAGTGCTTGAGAAATACCACATTCATTATCATTTTGATTATGTCAGAAACTATAAAATCCACTGCCAGGCATGGAAATGGATCATCCATGGAAGCTGTATTTAAACATCTTACCACCTGCATTGCCAGTGGGGATGAAGAGAGCACCTCGATTCTGTCGTGTTGGGAATTTTGTCCTGCCGCTGATACTCTGGAGGCATCTTTGCTCTCCAAGCCTTCTCCCATCTGGCTCTAGCAGGACGATGGGCTTCCATGTTGTGAGATTGTGAAATTGTAAGCCCCTCCGAGGGACAGGGACCAGATCTAATTCATTCATTCATTCATTCATTCATTCATTCATTCAGTCAATCGTATTTATTGACACTTACTGTGTGCGGAGCACTGTACTAAGTGCTTGTGAGAGTATAATATAATAATAAACAGACACATTCCCTGGGCTGTAGTAGGAGAGTAACCAGGTGAGGCAGGAGGGGGCAAAATGATCGAGTGCTTTAAAGCCAATGGTGAGGAGTTTTTGTTTAATGCGGAGTTTCTTGCAGAGTGGGGAAATGTGTCCTGAATGTTTTTGTAGAAAAATCATCCAGGCAACAGAGTGAAGTATGGACTGGAGTGGGGAGAGACAAGAAGCTGGGAGGTCAGCAAAGAAGCTAATACAGTAATCAAGGAGGGATAGGATAAGTAATGGGATTAATGTGGTAGCAGTTTGGATGGTGTGTTCTCTCCTAGTGCTTAGTACAGTGCTCTGAACATGGTACACAATTAATAAATCTTATGTCTATGTCTTTCCCACAACACTCATTCCTTGCTCACGGCTCCTCCCTCCAACAGGTTGGGAGAAGCACAGTGATTGTTGCCGGCTACATGCAGAACTCGGAATGACTGCTTCAGCCTGAGAGCTTGTTCTGAATTTGTCCTTGCTCTGAATCTATACTGTAGAGGATAAAAGGCTTTCCCTGCAGGTGAAGATCTTTCCCCTTCCCTTTATAAAAAGCAAGACATTCCACTGTGTATGTCTTGCAGCAGTGAGCAGCTCATTTAAGCCTCTTTTGAACATATAGGAACCTCCACCAGCAAAGCCAATGAGTGGAGCTCTAAGAGAGCTTATAATAATAATGATAATTATGGTATTTGTTAAGCACTACTATGTGCCAAGCACTGTTTTAAGCACTGGGGTATATACAAGGTAATCAGGTTGTCCCATGTGGGGCTCACAGTCTCAATCCCTATTTTGCAGATGAGGTAACTGAGGAACAGAGAAGTTAAATGACTCAACCAAGGTCACACAGCAGACAAGTGGCAGAGCCGGGATTAGAACCCATGACCTCTGACTCCCAAGCCCATGCTCTTGCCATTAGGCCATGCTGCTCCTCTAGCTTATGTGGGCTGGCCCCTGTTGGGCATATACTTTGCAAATAAGCTCCTTGTGGGCAAGGAACATGTCTACCAACTCCGTTATATGGTACTCTCCCAAGCTTTTACTACAGTGCTCTGCACACAGTAAGCACTTAGTAAGTATGATTGATTGAAGTAATTGCTTAGGTGGTGGGCACTAGTCTCAGATCATTTTCAAGTTGGTAGTCTCGTGGAAAGAGTATATTCCTGGGAGACAGGAGGCCCAGGTTCTAATCTCAGCTTTGTCACTGGACTGCTGTATGAATCAGGAAAGTTACTTAACCTTTCCATGCTTAGGAAACCAATGTTTGCAAACACTAAACTATCTATGGCCTTCCAAAAAGGCTGGGTAGGGCTGACAGATAAGTTTAAGATGTTAAAAAATGTAGGAAAAAGCACCTCACATGAGCAAACACTGGGTTTATTTGGGGCACCGGGGGAGTTTGGGTAAAATTATTCAGATTATCTTGGTAGCACTAAGGTACTCACCCCATCCTTTCCCTCACGGTACTTATGTACATAACCTTAAAATCTGTTTCTTCCCCTAACTCTAATTTATTTTAATGCCTGTATCCCCAGATAGACTGTTCTATTGTACTTTCCCAGGGCTTACTAAATTGCTCTGCACACAGTAAGCACTCAGTAAATACGAATGAATGAATGTATGAATAGACTGTAAATTACTTGAAGGCAGGGGTAAAGTCTACCAACTCTATTGAATTATACTCTCCCAAATGCTTAGCTACAGTGCTCTACATACAACAAGCACTCTAATGAATAGCATTGACTGATGGACTGTAGATTTGGTCACCTCTAGGCCTTAGAATACGCTGTTCTAGTCCAGGAAAAAGCTTCCTGTTCATGTAAATCCTGCAAATCCTGCCACCCTCCGCCCGAGGACTTGGGGGATAAGCCATCACCGGCCCAACTGATCCAGGTATGCAGTTTAGACTGGCAAGAGGCCCACAGAAAGGACCTCTAAAGCAATGGGTATTGGTTAGCTAATTGGATAACCTCTCTCTCCCTGCTGAGGTGTGACCTAGTTCTTTGCAGCTTGAAAATCCTTCCATCCTTCCTCCCTTTCACCTCAGGACCGGCATCGTCTCAGGGGGCTGTCGAGAGGCTCTGGAGCCGAATGGAGGGGGTGGGCCGAGGGAAGGCGGGCAGTGGTCATCCCCTTTGGGATCCCTTCAGTCTACACATCTCCAGGCACCCCCAGAGCATTTATTTAGTCAGAAGGGCCTGAGTCCTAATCCTGGCTCTGCCACTTGTCCGCTATGTGACCTTGGACAAGTCACTTAACAAGTCTGTGCACCTACTACATACAAGAACACTATTTTGGGTGCCTACTGTGTGTGGAGCATTGTTCTGCTCTCCTACTGTTTGCAGAGCACTGTACTAAGGGGACTATACCAGAAGCAAAGAATTGGTCCCTGGCCCCTAGAGATTTACAGTCTAATCCTGGTAATCTAGATGGTTTGGAATTGCTGGGTCACTATAATAGAAAGCCTATTGCTCTCAGTGGAGCAGATCCAAATTTACATTCTCCTGCAGGGTTAGCTGATGCCTCTGAAATCGTCAACCCTCCAGCTACGTGCTCCAGTGAGTTTATCGATTTTCTGGGGAATTCAGTGCCATCTCTGCTGGAGAATTCACTGGCTCTGGCATCTCTGAGGCACAGGAGGACCCTTGGAGGGTTGTCCCGGGGGTCCCTGAAAGTGAAGACATGGCCCTCATTCGGTGGGACTGACCCCAAAAGGGGTGCCGTCGCGAGTTTCCTCTCCGTTAAGTGAACCAGGTGATCATGCTTCCTGTCACATGCAGGGGACAATATCCCCCCATTTCATGGCCTGTGTCAATACCCAGTTTCCCTGAGATATTCATGTTTCTGTCAAGAGTTTGATTAAAGGGGGCAACTTCTTCCCGATCACCCTCCAGTTGATTGACTGATTGATTCATCCAATCGTTATATATTGAGCGCTTACCGGGTGCAGAGTTGATGCTATTTAGCTTCCAGCAGTGAGTGGCATCACCCTGCACACCTATCTGTCCCCCCATGTTCCTTTGCTCAGAGTCACTAACCTTCCTTGGGAAAACCAGAGAGAAGCCCTGTGTTTTCCAGTAAGAATTAGTGTCCCCATCTGTTGGTTCGAAGTTTAATAACCATCTCACCCTCTGGGTTTTCCAGCATCCTTTGTGGACTCCCCGGCAGGGCTGAGCCACAGGAAATGCGGGCCGCTTCCAGACTGGACTTCTCTTTCAGTCAGTCACTGGTATTTACAGAATGCCTACTGTATGCAGAGCACTGTATGGGATCCTAATGTGTGCAGAGCACTGTACTGGCACCTATAGTAAGCAGAGCACTGGGAAAGCACCTCCTGAGTGCAGAACACTGTACGAGCACCTACTGAGAGTAGAACGTTAGGAGATTACAGGCATATAATTTCCACTTTATCTACTGTTCTCTCCCAAGCACTTAGTACAGTGCTCTGACCACAGTAAGCACTGTAATAAATGCCACTGATTGATACAAATTTATACAAGTCAAAGGGTTTGGATACTGTCCTCAGTGACTGGGTTTTTGTTGGTCTATGCTTTGGATGTCCTTTGTGTTGGTCTATGCTTTGGATGTCCATATTCCCTGTTTGGATGTACTGCGAGTATTTCTTTGCCATTAACCCTCTGCCATACCTGATTTGAAGCACCAGAAGCAGTGTGGCTTAGAGGAAAGTGCACGGGCTTGGGAGTCAGAGGTCGTGGATTCTAATCCCGCTTCTGCCACTTAGCTGTGTGACCTTGGGTAAATTATTTAAATTCTCTGTGCCTCAGTTACCTCATCTGTAAAATGGGGATTAAGTCTGTGAGCCCCAAGTGGGACAACCTGATTACCTTGTATCTACCCCAGTGCTTAGAAGAGTGCTTGGCACATAGTAAGCACTTAACAAATATTACAAATAAAAAAAATTAAAGATAAAGAAGATACTCAAACAAGGTTAAGAAAGTCAGCTCTGTTTCCCCATTTCCCAAAGGGAGTGATGAGGGAAGTTGGAAAAGGGGAGGGAAGGAGTTGGGAGAAGATTCTAATTGATTGGAGCCCCCCTGGGGGCTCACAGCTTCCCCAAGACTTTCACAACTGGGCTGTCTGGCTGTGGAGCCCCTGTCCCCCCACCTGCAGAGATGTGGGTGTTAAATAATGACATTGTTTTCCACTCTGTACTGCCAGATGGTGCTACTTGTCCACCAGCCCGGAGGTCAACGTAGCAGGGCTGAGTGGGCTTCAGCTCCATTAGTCACGCCAAAGAGAAACAGATCGATCCCAAAACCAAAGGGGAAGGGGAAACAGTACAAATAGCATGCTTCAATCTTCCAGGAAAGTATTATCATGAAGAGAGTAAAACTCAGAACAATGAAACAGTTTTGTCAGGCTGAGTCTAGCTAAGGGGTTGGACTCTCTCTTGAGATCCTTGTTCTTGTTCTTGTTTTTGTTCTTCTTTTTGTTCTTGTTCTTGTTCTTCGTCTTCTTCTTCTCCTTCTTCTTCCTCCTCCTCCTCTTCTTCATTTATAGAGAAACAGCATGGCTCAGTGGAAAGAGCATGGGCTTTGGAGTCAGAGGTCATGGGTTTGAATCCCGGCTCCACCACATGTCTGCTGTGTGACCTTGGGCAAGTCACTTAACTTCTCTGAGCCTCAGTTACCTCATCTGTAAAATGGGGATTAAGACTGTGAGCCCCCACGTGGGACAACCTGATTACCTTGTATCCCCCCAGCGCTTAGAACAGTGCTTTGCACATAGTAAGTGCTTAATAAATGCCATTATTATTATTTACTCAATCATATTTATTGAATGCTTTAGTGTGCAGAGCACTGTACTAAGCATTTGGAAGAGTACATTATAACAATAAACAGACACATTCCCTGCCCACAATGAGCTAACAGTCTAGAGGAGGAGTCTTCACTGTGCTGGGCACCAGCTGTGTGCAGGATACTGTACTGGACACCTACTGAGTGTAGAGCCAGTTCTGGGTCCTTGGAATTACACTATAAAAATGGAAGACATGACTCCTATTCTTAAGGATTTTACATTCGAAGTTCACCTCCACTGAATCACAATGGTGAAAATAATCACACTATTAATAAAGATTGTGGAGGTTTTTATGGTATTTGTTAATCACTTACTATTTGCCAGGCACTGTACTAAGTGCTGGATAGATACAGGTTAATCAAGTTGGACACAGTCCCTATCCTACAAAAGGCTCATAATCTTAATCCCCATTTTCCAGATGAGGTAATTGAGGCCCAGAGAAGTCAAGTGACTTGCCCAAAGTCACACAGCAGACATGCGACAGAGCTGGGATTAGAACCCTGGTCCTGATTCCCAGGCTCGTGCTCTATCCATTAGGCCATGCTGTTTCTCTCTTTGTTAAACATTTACTATGTGGAAGCACTGTTCTATGGTCTGAGGGAGCTACAATAAGATCCAACACAGTCCCTGTCCAACAAGGGGTTCACAGTCTAAGAGGGAGAGAGAACAGGTATTGAATCCCCATTTTACAGATGAGAAAATGAAGACACAGAGAAGTTAAGTGACTTCCCCAAGGTCATGGAAATCCCTGAGCAGCCAGGCTGATTCTGCTCTGCAGCAGAGGGACATGGGATGGATCCCAGTTCATTCCAACCCGGGAACAGACGGAAAGAATATGATTTAGATGTTCTACCCAAGGAAAGTGGGTGGAAACTGCCCCAGAGATTGGATGGGGGTGGGGGAGAAAGGGAACTCACTCCTCAGGAACAATCTGCTGGGCCTGCGAGGGACAGGACTTAGTATTCCTTGGGGAAAGAATCAGGGCAGGCTTCCCTCTTCTGGCTTGCTGATTGACTCTCATTCCCAGAGGAGTCTGGGAAATGTTGGTTTCTGCCTTCTGGGAAATGTAGTTTCCAGGCCCAGGTGTTGCACAAATGCCTTACACATGGTTACTTCTGCTCTATCCCTTGTTCTCCATTGCACCTCTGACCACCTGGACATGGGTCACTCCTGGGCTTCCCCAGCATGCACCATGCACTTTAGCATTTAAATCAGATTATCGGTAATCCTCTCCAGAAAATAATTCTCTCCTGAACTGTATCGGTTGAGGGGTAGGAGGAAAATCTCCATCGCCTATTTGTCTGCCTCCTGAGTTCATAGCAACTGTCATCCCCAAATAGTCTCAAATAGAAATCTCTTCTAGGGAGCAGTAGGGGGCTGGAATACAACAGAAGCCAGCTAATTATGGAGCGGAGTCACTAAAATAATTGTGGGTGAGGTTTGGCAGGTCTCTTTGGCTCCAAGTGACCAGGAATTGAGAATGACAATTAGAGGCATAATGCACTAGATGTAAGGAAAATACAGCACTTGGGCAGTTCTTCTAAATATTGATTATGTGTAGTGTAGGTTTTATCCAAACCTTTCAGGATTTCTCTGCTACCTGTTCATGGAGGCAGGGAGGTCACCAGAAGCTGTCTCATATGGTAATGAATTACAGTTGGACAGGAAAGTCAGTTTTCAAACCAGAATGGCCCCTCTGACAGACATGTTTCCCAGAGATCCCAGATGAGCAATTCAGAAAGATAAAAATTCCTGCAGTCCCAGGGTGGTCTTCCCTGGTCAGAATCCATCTCTCCTAGGGGACCTTATGTTTTATTGCCATTGAAATCAAGTTTATATAATGGAACTAGCTATATTTTTGTAGATGCTCTGTGCTTTCTAGAAGAATTTTAACTGCGAACTATCAATCAGTGGTATTGAGTGAGTGCTTACTGTGTGCAGAGCACTGTAGTAAGTGCTTGGGAGAGAACACCAGAAGCAAGACACTACCCCCCTGCCTTCAAGAAGCTGACAGTTTAATAGTGAAGGCTGACAAGCAGAAATTTATAAAGAGTGGGAGCAAGAGGAAGAATAAGTGGAGTAAGAGGAGAAAATAATAGGATGATAGACTGAAAGATTTTCTGATATGCTGGGAAGAAGCTAAGGTTGACTGCCATCTCGAGAAATCTGCCAACAATTGCCTGTTCATGACTTCCTTCTTTCTAGGCAGGGCAGAAGGAAGAATCGATAAGAAATATGCGATGGAAGGAGGAGGATGGAGGTTAGGGTTTGTTTTGTGTGGAGGGTCAAGGAAGGTGAACTACCTCCATTGGAGAAATACTTTGGAGAATGAAAGTGAAATTGGGCAAGGGCTACTCTCTTGGGGGAGAGGGAGAAGGTGGGGGTGGAAGAGGAGGTAGAGTTTCCCTGACAGCTGAAATGTCTTTTTTACTGAAATTTCATCAGAAGGCCAAGATTTGGGGAGAGCAAACAGCTGGGAGTGGGAAGGTGGAGAAACAGAGCAAGGGACTCGTTTGGGAATTTGGTATTTTGTGAAAACAGACTCCATTTTGAATCGCAGGTGCTGAAAATAGAGTTCAGGGAGTGGGGAGGGGGATTAACCAGCCAAGAGAGGCACGTGGGATGAGAGGGGAGGGATGGTTCCTCGGTGGATTTGTTTTCAGAAGTTGCTATTTATTTTATTTATTTGGGCTCCCCGCGTGTTGGCAGCTGAGGAGGCTGGAGCAGGAGCTGGGAGAGGGAACAGATGGAGTGACGGAGAAGGATTGGAGGTGTCTTGCTCAGACAAAGGAACAATAGAATTGAAATACTAAGCAGGGAGTTCTGGAATGCAAGGGGGCTGTTCTTGCAGAACCTTGCACTATGGGAAAATTGCTTTCTAATAACCACACAGCATCTACAAAAATATAGCTAGCTCCAGCAGCAGCATAAACCTTTATTTCAATGGTGACAAAGCATACAGTCCCCCAGGAGACTGTGACCCATCTGGGAATGAGTTGGCTAGAGGGTAGATAGTTTGAAGATACCCCCATGACTGACCTTTTGGGATAAAAATTCCATTCCCCATTAGTCGGTAAGCTCCTTGTGGGCAGGGATCATGCCTACCAACTCCATTGTATTGGATCAATCAATCAATCAATCAATCAAATAGCATCTATTGAGTGCTTATTATGTACAGAGTACTGTATTAAGTGCTTGGGAGAGTACATTCATTCATTCAATTTTATTTATTGAGCGCTTACGGTGTGCAGAGCACTGTACTAAGCGCTTGGGAAGTACGAGTCGGCAACATACAGAGACGGTCCCTATCCAGCAACGGGCTCACAGTCTAGAAGGGGGAGACAGACAACAAAACAAAACATGGAGACAGGTGTCAAAATCATCAAAACAAATAGAATTATAGCTGTATGCACATCATTAACAAAATGAATAGAATAGTAAATATGTACAAGTAAAGTAAATAGAGTAATAAATCTGTACAAATATATACAAGTGCTGTGGGGAGGGGAAGGACGAAGGGTGGGGGGGGATGGGTAGGAGGAGAAGAAAAAGGGGGCTCAGTCTGGGAAGACCTCCTGGAGGAGGTGAGCTATCAGTAGGACTTTGAAGGGAGAAAGAGAGCTAGTTTGGTGGATGTGTGGAGGGAGGACATTCCAAACAGCACAACAGAGTTACCCACAAGGAGCTTACAGTCTAGAGATTGAGACAGACGTTAAAATAACTCATGGTTATGTACTTAAGTGTTGTGGAGCAGAGGTTGGGGAGAATATCAAGTGCTTAAAGGGTATAGATCTATGTGCATGGACAACTCAGAAGGGAGAAAGAGGAAGGGACATGAGGGTTTAGTTGAGAAAGACCTCTTGGAGGAGATGTGATTTTAATAAGGCTTTGAAGGTGGGCAGAGTGGAGGTCTGTCACATAACGAAGAGGAGAGAGTTCCAGGCCAGAGGCAGGATGTCAGCGAGGGGTCATAGGTGAGTTAGATTAGATCGAGGTACAGTGAGTAGGTTGGCAATAGAGGAGCAAAGCGAGCATGCTGGGTTGCAGTAGGAAATTAATGAGTTAAGAAAGGAGAGGGCAAGGTGATTGAGTGCTTTAAAGCCAACAGTAAGAGATTCTGTTTGACACGGGTGTGGATGAGCAACTGTGGGAGGTTCTTGAGGAGTGGGGAGATATAGACTGATTTTTTTTTAGAAAAATGATCCTTGCAGCAGAGGGAAGTATGGACTGGAATGCTTTGCACACAGTAAGCACTTAATAAAGGCCATTGATTGATTGATGGATTGCCTATGCCCATCAGAGCAGCACGCTTTCCACCTTTGCCATTGTAAAAGTGCAAAAATACAAAGAAATATCAAGTCCTCTATGGGAGAGTGCAATGAGGCTGAAGCGTAGGCTGGGCAAGGTAGCAGGATCAGGTCTTGAAAGATGCCACATGCCATATACACATCTGGTTCTTCCTACACTGAATCTACTCGTGGGTCACGCTGAACTAGAACAGACTTGTGCTGCGGGAAGACGGACGAGGAAACTGAACGATTTGCCCGTGGTCATACAGCAGGCCAGTGGCTGAGCTGGGACTAGAACCCGAGTTGTTTGACTCCTAGCTTTATGCTCTTTCCACTGGGCATTGCTGCCCCAGTTTCCACATCTATAAAATTAGTTAAGATCCTCACTCTCCCTCTACCTTAGACTATGAGCCCCCTGTGAGACAGGACTGCTTCCAACACGAATATCTTTTTATCTTCACTCTGTGCTTAGCTTATAAATACCATAGCTCAGTGAATATCACAACCACTAAATAGGTTTTGATTAAGACTCTCAACCACTAAAATAGGTTTCCATCAAGACTCGACCCCACGGCTGGGGCCACAGGAAGAAGGGGGATTTCCAAAGGGGCCAAGGGGACTGGGGATATTTCCACAGGGAAACTGGCATAGAAAGAGTGGTGATGCTCAAGTCCATCACTCCAGGATGATTTCCTTGGCTCATGAGGGAGCTGCTATCCTAACCAAGGGTGATTAAACTACAGGGAAATGCTGAGGCCCCATAACAGCCTCTGGAGACTTTCCCTATCCTTGATTGTTTCCAGCTGACGAGTAGCGATACTTTCAACGAAAACTTTTCCTCCAGGTAGATTTGAACTTGACTCTCTCCCATGCCACAATTTGGTTCAGATGGATCACAAAGGTGACAGGTGGGACCATTTTTGCAGAAGGAGAGCAGGTCTCCTTTTGTCACAAATGCCTCTCACACCCAAATCCAAAGAAAGCTATTTCTTCACATTGAATGTTCTGGCACCTGATATTCCATAATCAACCTCCCATTCCTATGACAGTGGTCTCGAGGTGTGGCTTCTGAAGGTGGATTCCCCTAAGGATGATGTATTTCAACTCTGTAGTTTCTCCCTGCAAATCTGCTAGACCCCAGTACTCTCCCCAAACCTGCTCTTCCCCTTCTCAGATTGTGAGACTTGTGTTGGCCAGGAACTTTCTTTGATCTGATGACCTTGCATCTACCCTAGTGCTTAGCAAAATGCTTAGTACCTAGTACAACAACAATGATGATAATAATGATGATAATAGTAATGATAACCACTTTGAAATCCCATCTCTACCAGAAAACCTTCCCCAATTAATTCCCACAGCCAAGGTTGTGTCATCCCACCAGGACCCCAAGTGTTTATATATTAGCCAATTAATGGTACTTACTGAGTGCTTACTCTGTGCAGGGTACTGTACTAAGTGCTTGGGAGAGTACAATACCACAGAGTTGGTAGATATGTCCCCTGCTCACAGTATCAATTTATATATCAAATCCCATCTATTGATAGCTATATGACTCCATTTTCCTTCATTTATTTATTCATTTATCCATCTTTCCACAATCTATTATTAATTGTCCCATATTCTTCCTCCTTTTCACACTGTTTGCATGTAATTTTTTGTCTTTCTGTTTCCTTCAGTAGATTACAAGCTTCTCGAGGGTAGGGATTGTGTCTTCTGATTTGATTGAACTCTCCCAAATGCCTATACAACGTTATTTACGTCCATATGCACACAATAAATACCATGGGTTGATTGGATAGTGATGTCTCTGAGCTGACTCTATGCTAATATAACTATCTTCACACGGTTGAGAGCTCCTGGTGGAGGAACTGCTTTGCCCCCTTTTCCTCAGCTCCCCTTCCCGCCCCCCACCTCACTCTGACTCGCTTCCTTTGCTCTACCCGCCCTAGAACACTTGTGTATACATGTACATATCTCTAATTCTACGTATTTATATTAATGCCTGTTTTACTTGTTCTGATGTGTATATATTTATCTCTAATTCTATTTATTTATACTGATGCTATTGATGCCTGTTTACTTGTTTTGATGTCTGTCTCCCCCTTTCTAGACTGTGACCCCTTCATGGGCAGGAATTATCTCTCTTTATTGTTGAATTGTTCTTTCTAAGTGCTTAGTACAGTGCTCTGCACACAGTAAGCGCTCGATAAATACGATTGAATGGATGAATGAATGAATACTCCTGGTGTCACGTTCATTGTGAATTCATTCATTCATTCAATCGTATTTATTGAGCGCTTACTGTGTGCAGAGAACTGTACTAAGCGCTTGGGAAGCACAAGTTGGCAACACATAGAGACGATCCCTACCCAACAATAGGCTCACAGTCTAGAAGGGGGAGACAGACAACAAAACAAAACATACACATCATTAATAAAATAGAGTAATAAGTATGTACATATAGAGAAGCAGAGTGGCTCAGTGGCAAGAGGCCAGGTTTGGGGGTTTGGAAGTCAGAGGTCGTGGGTTCTAATCCCAGCTCTGCCACTTGACTGCTGTGTGACCTTGGGTAAGTCACTTCACTTCTCTGTGCCTCAATTACCTCATCTGTCAAATGGGGATGAGGACTGGGAGCCGCAAGGGGGACAACCTGATGGACTTGTATCCCCCCCCCCCCAGCGCTCAGAACAGTGCTTGGCACATAGTCGGCGCTTAACAAATGCCAACAATATTACATTACTATTATACGCCAGCACTGTGGGGAGGGGAAAGGGCCGAGGAGGAGAGTGGGGGCAATTGGGAGGGAAGGAGGAGGAGGAGCAGAGAAAAAGGGGGAGCTCAGTGTGGGCAGGCCTCCTGGAGGAGGTGAGATGTCCCCCCACCCCACATTCATTCATTCATTCATTCAATCGTATTTATTGAGCGCTTGCTGCGTGCAGAGCACTGGACTAAGCTCTTGGGAAGTCCAAGTTGGCAACATCTAGAGATGGTCTCTACCCAACAACAGGCTCACGGTCTAGAAGGGGGAGACAGACGACAAAACAAAACCTGTGGACAGGTGTCAAGTCATCAGAATAAATAGAAGTAAAGCTAGATGCACATCACTGACAAAATAGAATAGTACTGGATAGCTATTGAGCACTTACTTTGTGCTGAGCATTGTATACTGAGCATTAACGAAGGTCAAAATTGTCAGGTTTGTCAAGGTAGTGGAGGTGGTTGTGTGAGTCCCAATGGGGAGTGGACAGAGTTATGTATGGACTAGTGGTCCATGCTGGTGGGCGTGTTAGGGGTGGAGAGGGGAGAATAGGGGTTGGAGTGGTCCATTTTGGATCACTGAAGGGAGAGCCAGTGATGGAGTAGAGACTTAGAAAGGGAGTTGGTTGGCCCTCAGGTACTTAGTTGGTCCATAATGTGTCACTGGAGGGAGACTAAGGCATGGAGGGGAAAGTGTTAGTAATGTAGGATGGTCTATGCTGGATCAGTGGAGGGAGAGCTAGGGAAGTCCCCTCTAGGTGTTAAACTTGTTGTGGACAGGGAATGTGTCTACCAACTCTGTTATATTGTACTCTCCTTAGTACTTAGTGCTCTGCACACAGAAAGTGCTCAACAAATACCATTGATTGATTGATTGATTGGAGTTGGATGGCCCATTTCAGGTTACTGAGGGGAAAATCAAGGGTGGAGAGGGGAGAATTACGGGTGTAGGATGGTCCGTCCTTAACCACATAGGTGGGTATAGAGAGAGAGCTAGAGGAGTCCCTTCTAGACTGTAAGCTCATTATGGGCAGGGAACATGTCTGCTAATTATGTTGTATTGTACTCTCCCAAGTGCTTAGTACAGTGTTCTGCACATAGGAAGTGCTCAATAAATACGGTTGATTGACTGATCAGTTGATTGACATACAGGGGGGCAACATGTGTTCTGGTGCTCCTAACAGAACCAGAGTCCTCAGCTGGATGGATCAGCAATTGCAATACTCATTTTCATTGCCAGATGAATGGGAATAAGTTAGGAGGAATAGGAAATGGAAATATGGGAGGCTTGTCTATCACCCCATTTCTCGTGTCCAGGTAGGGCACAGAATGACGTGAAAGGGGAATGGATTAAAACTGCAGCTCGGAGGCTCATCACCTCTGTTTGGGGATCTGTAGACTTGCTCCCCAAATTCCCTACCACCTGGTCATTTTGCAGAACTAGAAGTGATCTCTCTGCACAAAGCAAAAGCAAAATAGAAGTAAGAAACACATTTGTGACTCATCACATTACTTCTATTTTCCCCCCACCCCCACCCCTTGCAGAGGAAGAACAGTGAACATAAGGCCAGGATGCCAGGGACAGCGGGGAGGGCAGAGATGTACTGCTACATACTGCTTGGGGAGTTGGGGGAGGGGCGAAGTGGCACTCATCTCTTTGTTAGCTGAGCAGGGACAGCACTAGGCGGCAATGCTACATCTCTGCAGGGCAGTGAGGGACTGTAACAGTCTTCCACACCCAGAGACCCTGAAAAGTTACTCAGGAAAGGAGAGAAAGAGAGAGAGAAGAGAGAGGCGGGGAGCAGGCAGAGGCAGAGGAAGGCACACCACAATAATCCTCTCCAAGCGCTCCCATTAGAATCTCACAGTCACAGACATGAGGAAGAGAGGCTTCTGTAGCCATCTGCAGACAGGCAGAGTTCGAAGCCCTGATTTGATTTGGGTCCAATCCCCCTGAGGGCCTGATGCAGATAATTGGATGCATTTGCCTGGAGGGATTGTCAGTACCGAAAACAGGATGTGAAAGAAGAAATGGTCCCACCATGACTTGGCCTGTATGACTTGAGGAAAGCATTTCCTTTCCTTCCTTGGACTTACTGAATTTGGTTACCTGCCATATTCTTCACCATCATCATCAAGAACAATATTTATTGAGCTCCTACAACATTCCCAACTCTGCATTAAATGCCTTCTATGCACAGGACACTTTACTGGGTCTCACAATAAAGGAGCCATGGACTCCGACTTCTTCTGAAATCCCACCTTCCCAGGAAGCTTTTCCCCCATACATTTTCTTTCTTCGCAGGGGACATCCTCCCGTCAATCATCTCTGCACTTTTGTACCGCCTTGGCACCTTTGTCACTCCATCTTGTTGCACTTTGGTACAAATTGTTTTAGCTCTTCTCCTGTTTTAAGCAATTCTTCCCATTTTTAAATTCTTCTATGACTCCTTCTCCTGATAGACTGTAAGCTCCTAATGGTCAGGGATTGGGTCTTCTTCTATTGTACTTCCCCAAATGCTTAGGACAGTGATCTGCATTCTGGAGGAGCTCCAGAAATAAGATTACTGGATTGTACTAATATCTATTCATTCATTCATTCAATCGCATTTATTGAGCACTTACTGTGTGCAGAGCACTGTACTAAGCGCTTGGGAAGTACAAGTTGGCAACATATAGAGACGGTCCCTACCCAACAGTGGGCTCACGGTCTAGAAGGGGGAGACGGAGAACAAAACAAAACATATTAACAAAATAAAATAAATAGAACAGTAAATATGTACAAATAACGGTCAGTCAACAAAAATAAAAGGTGAGAAAAGTTTTAGACAACTCTCTGAACCTTACTGAAAGGATTTAAACAGTTGGCAATAAATAACAATGAGAAAAAGCATTACCAAGAGCACGATTCAGAGAGCTAGAATATTAGAGTCTCAAAATTCAGGGACAGATCAGGAAGAAAGAGTACAATAACCATTCAGTTGTGTATTGATCACCTCAGAATGCTTCAAAACCGGCAAGGCTATTAACTAGAATGAGAATTGAGGTTGTACATGGGGAATTGCCCCAAGACCCACAGCTGACAAGTGGCAGAGCCAGGATTGGAATGCATGACCTCTGACTCCCAAGCCCGTGCTCTTTCCACTAAGCCACGCCGCTTCTCTTTAATGGTATTTGTTCAGTGCTTACTATGTGGCAGGCCTTGTAGTAATTATTGGGATAATAATAATAATAATGGCATTTGTTAAGCACTTACTATGTGCAAAGCACTGTTCTAAGCGCTGGGGGGATACAAGGTGATCAGGTTGTCCCGCCTGGGGCGCACAGTCATCATCCCCATTTTACAGATGAGGGAACTGAGGCTCCGAGAAGTTAAGTGACTTGCCCAAGGTCACACAGCAGACATGTGGCAGAGCCAGGATTTGAACCCACAACCTCTGACTCCAAAGCCCATGCTCTTTCCACTGAGCCATGCTGCTTCTCTATGAGATAACTAATTGTGTGCAGAGTACTGAATTCCCACTGTATGTACTCAGGACACTGTGTGTAGGGAACTGTAATGGGCACCACCAGTGTGCAGAGTAGTGTGTACATAGTAGCTACTATGTTCAGTACACTGTTCTAGGGATCTTCTGTGTACAGGACACAGTATTGGGCAACTACTGTGTGCAGAACTGTGCTGGATGCCTACTATGTGAAGAACACTGATTTGGGTACTTGTTGTGTGTAGGGCTCTGTGTCGGGTGCTTACTGTGTACAGAGCACTGTACTAGAAACCTGCCATGCGAAGAGCATTGTATCAGGTGCTTGGGACTATACCACAAGAGTAAAGGAAGTCATTCCCATCCTCAAGGGGGAAGTCCAAGCAAATGGAAACTGCATCTAATCAGGAAGTGAATTTGTCATCACAAGTTAATGTATATGTGTGTCTCATATACATTGAACTGTACTTGGACTGGTACAGTTCAAGATGGGCTCAGTTGCCCAAGAGCCCAGAACAGACTGCAAGCACAGGAAACAATCCTGGATACCTCTCTAGTTTATGATTGATAGTTAAATTCATATGACCCACTGCCCCTTTAAACAACACCCAGATTCCAGAGTACGAAACAGCGTAACAATAATATTTGTGGTATTTAAAAAGTGCTTACCACGTACCAAGCGTTGGGGTCAGTACTATTCAATCAGATCAGACGCAGTCTGTGTCCCAAACAAGGCTCCCAATCTGAGGGGGAGGGAGGGCAAATGTTGAATCTCCATTTTGCAGATGAGGAAACTGAGGCAGGGAAGTCAAGTGACTCAGTTCATTCAATTGTATTTATTAAGCTGCTACTGTGTGCAAAACATTGTATTAAGCGCTTGGGAAAGTACAATACAACAATAAACATTGACATTCCCTGCCCACAATGAGCTCACAGGCTAGTTGGGGATGACAGACATCAATACAAATTAATAAAATTACAGATATATACATAAGTGCTGTGGGGTTGCGGGGGGTGAAGGGCAAAGGGAGCAAGTCAAGGTGACACAGAAGGGCGTGGGAGATGAGGAAAAATGGGGCTTAGTCTGGGAAGGCCCCTTGGAGGAGATGGGCCTTCAATAAGGCTTTGAAGGTGGGGAGAGTCATTGTCTGTAGGATTTGAGGAGGGAGGGCGTTCCAGGCCAGAGGCAGGATGTGGGCCAGGGGTCGGAGGTGAAACAAGTGAGATCGAGGCACAGTGAGAAAGGTTAACATTAGAAGAGCGAAGTACGCGGGCCAGATTGTAGAAGGAGAGAAGTGAGGTGAGGTAGGAGGGGGCAAAGTGATGGAGTGCTTTAAAGCCAATGGTTAGGAGTTTTTGTTTGATACAGAGGTGGATAGGCAACCCCTGGAGATTTTTGAGGAGGTGGGGTGACATGTCCTGAACGTTTTTGTAGAAAGATGATCCGAACAGCAGAGTGAAGTATGGACTGGAGTTGGGAGAGACAGGAGGTTGGAAGGTCAGCAAGGAGGCTGGTGCAGTAATCCAGGAGGGATAGGATGAGTGATTGTATTTACATGGTAGCAGTTTGAATGGAGAGGAAAGTCTGGATTTTTGCGATGTTGTGAAGGTGGGACTGACAGGATTTGGTGACAGATTGAATATGTGGGTTGAATGAGAGAGATGAGTCAAGGGTAACACCAAGGTTATGGGCTTGTGCGACAGGAAAGACGGTGGTGTTGTGTACAATGATGGGAAAGTCAGGGAGAGGACTTGCCCAAGGTCACACAGCTGGCAGGTGGTGAATCCAGGATTAGAACCCAGGTTTCCTGACTCCTATTCCTGTGCTCTTTCCAACCAAAGCAGGGTAGCTTAATGAGGAGCAGCATGATCTAGTGGAAAAACCGTGGGCCAGGGAGTCAAAGGACCTGGGTTCTAGTCCCATGTCTTCCACTGGCTTACTGTGGAACCTTGGGCAAGTCACTTAATTTCTCCGGGCCTCAGTTTCCTCACCTGTAAAATGAAGATCCAATACCTGTTCTCACTCAGACAGCAAGCCCCATGTGGGACAGCGACTGTGTCTGACCTGATTATCTTGTATATACCCCAACACTTAGTACAGTACTTGGCATGTAATAAGTACTGTACAGTCATTGTTATTGTTATGCCACTCCACCTCTTCATAACTATAGCAACCATGTAATGATACTAGATCTTGGGCTATCTCGAGTCTCCTGTGTGCTGGTGATGATTTAGGTGGGGGGAGTCTAAATGAAGGATTTCAAACTCCAGAAGTTTTTCTATGTGTCAGGAAAACAACCTGAAGAGAACAGGAGAGAGAATCAATTGGTCAATCAGTGGTAGTTATTGAGTGCTTACTGTGTGCAGAGCACTGTACTAAGCTCTTGAGAGAATACAATACCACAGAGTAGGTGGACAGGGACCTTATATTCAAGAGGGTGAGCTTCTAATCTAGAGAGAGCAGAGGAAGGTGGCATTGGGCCTGGCTGTTGTTGGGAAAAGGGTGGCAGTTGGGACTGGCACACTTTCTGTCATCTGCATGGAGAAAGGGAGAAGAAAGTGAAGGCACCAACATAACCAACCACTGGCTGCATGGTTCAAGATATCTTATTCCTCTGAACATCCTCCCCATGTGAAGTGCAGGACACTCACCAACAAAGAGAAGCCATCATTAGCCTCTATTAGAGGATGTTTACCCTCAAGTTCCTACCGAGCAAATTCCCTGTTCTCTTCCAATCCAAGGCCACAGCTCAGGTGTGTGAGAGAAAAAAGGAAGAGAGCCAGATTTCTGATGATAGATCAAGCTTCAACAATTAGGGGGAGAGAGAGAAAGAAGGAGAGAGAGAGAGTGGGGGGAGCCAGGGGAAAGGGAATCTGAGTGGTCATTAAACTCAGACAGAATCAGGGGGACTCAAAGGAATATTTTCACGCTAAAGTCAGAATTGCCTTAGATGTTTCTAAGCTTCTAATAAAATCTGAAATAATCTGTATCCATCTGGTCAGTAGAGCTCCATGTTACTCTAATTTGGGTTCTGTTATTTGTCTTATGCTGTTGAGTCGTGACCGACCCATAGCGATACCACGGACACATCTCTCCCAGAACGCCCCGCTCTCTATCTGCAATCGTTCTGGTAGTGTATCCAGAGAGTTTTCTTGGTAAAAATGCGGAAGTGGTTTACCGTTGACTTCTTCCGTGCAGCAAACTTGAGTCTCCTCCCTCTACTCTCTCCCGAGTTGCTGCTGCCCAGCACAGGGGAGTTTTGACTTGTAGTGGATTGCCTTCTACTGGCTAGCCACTTTTACAAAGCTTGAAATTCTGCTCCTCCAGCTACAGTGTCCTACTGATTTTCATTTTTGTCTTTATATTGTGCCAGTGTTTTGTTTCATCAGTCCCCCTCCCCCTTTTTATTTTTAGATTGTGAGCCCCCTGAGGGACGGGGACCATGTCTCATTCCCTCATTCCCACCTGTATATTCTTCCCCAGCACTTAGTACAGTGCTTTGTACACAGTAAGTACATCATAAAAACTATTACTACTACTACTCTCTAAACAAAATGAGTCAATGATACACTGATCATAAGACTGTAAACTCCAGGAAAGCAGAACTCTCTTTTCAGTTTACATTCCATCTTTCTAAAGTGCTTCTCACACAATCAACTTGCAATTCTGCACTCTGCATGGAAGGTGTGCTCAGTGCAGGGCTCTGCACACAGAGGCGACACAGTATGGCACACAGAGGGGACACGGTACGGCACTCAGCAGCAGTGGAGTTCTGAACTCTGCACACAGGAAGGGGTCTCTACAGTGCCCAGCACACAACAGGTGCCCAGTACGAGTGTTCGGCATCCAGAAGACACTCACCAAGTATTATGGAATGAAATCAATCCATCAATCAATAAATCAATCATACTTATTGACAATCGAAAATCCTGGTTTCATTCCACAGTGTCATTTTTTAGCAAGTAAGAGAGGGTCAAAGTTCTTGTCCAAGGCTGTTGTCTCCTGGCTGTCAGTATCAATGTCAGATGACTTGTAGCTGGTTATGCCTGCCCCTTCAAAGCATTTTTTTCTGCCTGTCCTGCTTTCCACAGCTGCTTAATTTCACCTGCCACCCCCACCCCCTCCGCCCTTTGCCCCCCCGCTAGTTGGTTTGTCCAGTGAGAGATTCACCAGGAACGAAGCGAGGCTGTGGTGGTGCACCACAGCGAGTCACAGTTGATGCGCCTTCTCTGACCCCTTCCCTTTTCCCACAGGGAGGGTAGCAGGCATGTGAGAGGACCCATCTCATTCTTTCCATTCTGAGTTCCCGTCTGGGGGGAATACTCATCCGGCCCTATCTGCTCATCCAAGTCAAAGGCACTTGAAAGGCAGGGATTCCTCCTCTTTCCACCATGTAAACTCCCCTTGAGACAGGCAACTCAGCTAAATCATTAGTAATTACTTATTTTGTATCCACTGTGGGCAGAGCACTCCATTAGGTGTTCCTTTTCTCAGGAACTTTCAATGCAGAGGTGGGGATGAGGCAGGAAGGAATCCAAACATGAGAACAGGACACGTTCTCATGAAACAAAATGCCTGAGTGAATAGAACATAGGGCTGGGAGTCAGGATGCCTGGGTTCTTAACTAGACTCTGCCATTTGCCTGCTGTGTGACCTTGGGCAAGTCTCTCAATGCCTCGGTTTCCTGTTCATTCACTCAATTGTATTTATTGAGCGCTTACTGTGTGCAGAGCATTGTACTAAGCTCTTGGGAGAGTACAATATAATAATAAACAGACACATTCCCTGCTTATTCTCCCTCCCTCTTAGGTTCTGAGTCACATGTGCAAGGCAAACTTTGACCTCATTATCAGTATCAACCACAGTGCTTAGCACGGAGCTTGGCAAAAATTAAGCACTTGACAAATACAATTATTACTTTCAATGATAATACTATTCGTGTTATTTTTATTATTAATAACAATAACAGAGATTTAATAAAGAACAAGTGACAGAGTGTGTAAACATACAAAAGACACACAATAAAGTTGAAAACCACGAACACAGCATTAAAGTATAGCAACATTGGAAAGGGAGATTGGAGTAATTGGGCAGAACCAGGAGGGGTGACTCTGAGAAGACTCCGTGGAGAAGATAACTCTGGGGCAGATAGATGAAGTAGACAACGTGGCCTAGTCGAAAGAACAGGGGCCTGAGAGACAGAAGACCTGGGTTCTAATCTTCCCTCTGCCACTTTCCCACTGTGTGACCTTGGGTGTGATCATTTAGCTTCTCTGTGCCTCTGTTTCCCCATCTGTAAAATAGGGATTTGAAACCTGTTGCCCCCTCCACCTTAGACTATAAGCCCTATCTGGGACAATGTCTGCACCCAACCTTATTGTCATGTATCTTCCCCAGGGCTTAGTAGTAGAAGCAGAATTGCCTAGTGGATAGAGGACAGGCCTGGGAGCCAAAAGGGCCTGGGTACTAATCCCGATTCTGCCACTTGTCTGCTGTGTGACCTTGGGCAAGTCACTTCACTTCTCTGTATCTCAGTTACCTCATCTGTACCTCATGGAGATTGAGACTGTGAGCCCCATGTGGGACAGGGACTGTGTCCGACCCTATTTTCTTGTATCCACCCCAGCACTTAGGAGAGTGACTGGCATATAGTAAGGGCCTAAAAAAATACCACAATTGTTATTATTATAGTGGTTGGCATATGGTAAGAACTTAACAAAGACCCTAATAAATCGTAATTGAGGTCCCCTAGACTGTAAGTTCACTGTGGCTAGGCAAGGTGTCTACTAACTCAATTGTACTGTACTCTCTCAACTGCTTAGTACAGTGCTCTGCACACCTTAAGTGCTCAGTAAATACCATTGATTGAGTGACTGATTCAAGATTCTGTGAGGAGAGTCACATGTCCAGCTGGTGCTCAATAAATATTGGTCACAGGTGGCAGAGCCCAGATACAGTTTACCACCAGAATTGCTTATCTGGGATATGGATGAACGATCATCAGGCAGGATAAACACTTCCTCCGGGGCTGAAACCAGCCACCCTGGGGCACCGCCTCCTTCTCGGAGGACAACAGCTGCTATAGTTCCTGAGAAACATTAGGCTATTTAAAGATTGGGGCAGACATGAAGTCCTTCTGGAATTTTTCGTTTCTTGCCCCGAAGGTTTGGCTCTTACTACTGCCTTGTTTCTCTTGGTTACATAAGTGAGAGAGAAAGCTGGAAAACAATCTTCAAATTAATGCTTAGAACAGGCAGCCTTCCAGAGTTAGGTCAGATGGATTTCTACCCCCCACTTCCCTCTTGAAACACTGAGGAGTATGAAAATATTGTATTTTGGGGTGGGGGTGGGGATTTCAGGTCAAGTTTGAAGAAGTTCATCATCTTGCATTGTGGCCTGGTACATGGGCCTGTGAATCAGAGGCTTTGGGTTCTAATGCCAGCTCTGCCACTTGCCTACTGTGTGACCTTTGACATGTCACTTTAATTCCCTGTGCCTCAGTTCCCTCATCTGTAAAATGGGGATTCAATACCCATTCTCTCTCCTACTTGGACTGTGAGACTCATATATGACCTGATTATCTTGTAACCTCCCCAGCGCTTAGTACAATGCTTGACATAAAGTAAGTGTACAACAAATACAGAGGCAGTGTGGCCTAATGATAAGAGCATGGGCCTGGGAGTCAGATGACCGTGTTCTAATCCTGACTATGCTGTGTGACCTTGGGCAAGCCACTGAACTTCTCTGAGCCTCAGTTACCTAATCTGTAAAATGGGGATTAAGACTGTAAACCCTATGTGGGACACGGACTGTGTCCAACCTGATGATCTTGAATCTATCCCAGTGCTTAGCACAGTTCCTGGCACCTAATAAGCACTTAACAAATACCATTAAATCAATTATGATAATGATAATTATTATTATGGCTGCTAGATTAGGAGCTATTAGGGTCACATCTCCTCCACAAGACCTTCCCCAATCAAGTCCTCTTTTACCTAGCTCCCTCTCCCTTCCGTGTCATCTATGCATTTGGATCTGTGACCTCTGGGCATTCGATTTTCTCCCCACCCTCGACCCCACAGCACATATGTGTATATCTTTAAATTATATATTATAAATGATTTATTTATAGTAATATCCGCCTCCCCCTCTAGACTGTAAGCTGACTGTGGGCAGAGAACGTCTGCCAACTCTCCCAAGGGCTTAGTACAGGGCTCTGCACATAGTAAACACTCAGTAAATGCCATTAATGATGAGGATGATGAGTTCTAATGTTTCCCTCCCCTCTCTTTTCAATCATCAAGCCTACATATTACCTATCCTAAAAAAAACCAACCTTTCCTCTGCCTCTCTGCACCATCGAGCTAATGAAGAGCCATCTCCCTCTTATCATGACTGTTCCAACTCCTTGAACAGGTTCTTTGCACCAGCTACCTCCATATTGTCTCCTCCAACACCCTCTTTGTCAAATATTTTTATGGTAGCAGTTAAGCACTTTCTCTGTGCCAGGCACCATTCTAAGCTCTGGGGTAGATACCAGGTAATCAGGTTGGACACAGTCCCTGTTCCACATGGGGCTCACAGTCTTAATCCCCATTTTACAGATGAGGTACAGAGAAGTGACAATCCAACTTCTGCCCCTTCCACCCCACTGAAGAGGCTCTCTCCACCAACCTCCTTCAAGCCAAATCTGAAGGCCTCTACTCTATCCTAATCCTCCTCATCCTCTCAGCTGTTCTTGACACTGTGGACAACTCCCTTCACCTGGAAACATTGTCTAACATTGGCTTCTCTGACACTGTCCTCTTCTGGTTCTCCTATCTCTGACCACCCTTTCTTGGCCACTTTGGCCAGCTCCTCCTCTATTGCCAGTTGTAATAGCAGTGGTTGTAATAGTAATTGTATTTATTAAGCACTTACTGTGCGCAAAGCACTGTACTGGGGAAAATATACAGGTGGGACTTAGACATGGTCCCTGGCCCTCAAGATGCTCCCAATCTAAGAATAAAGGGGGCAAGGGGACAGGTGATGAACACATAAAGGTGAAAATAGAACCACAAAGATACAAAATCAGCAAAAAAGATGAGGACAGGGATAAATAAAGTGAAATGAAAGCAGCAGGGTTCTGTGACTAGAAGAGCAAGTTTCTGGCCCCTAGTGGCTCAGAGTTCTTGACTCAACTACTGCATCAGCCTCCTCATTAACCTCCCTGCTTCCAGTCTCTGCCCCACCAGTCCGGACTTCACTCCAGTCACTTAGCCCTAGTGACTGCCACAGGTGTGGCCTTCCACATTTTGTGAGGTGGCAGGCTGCTGCTGTTGCCTCTGTCCTTCCTGCAGAGATGGAGCAGGGGTGGGTGGAAGGTGCCCTTAGGATGATATGGGGGCAGGGGTGGTCAGGTTACCAGCAAAGTGGCCCATCTACGAGGGGGACTGGGAGACTGAGGTGGACAGAGACAGCTTCTATCTTTCCCAATGAGATGGAGCCTCCTTATCCCCCACACTATCTGTCTATGGAGAGGTCCCTTAAGGCTTAGTTCAGGGTCCCTTTCTATTCTCCACCTTCACCCACTCCCTTGGAGAACTCATTGACTCCCATGCCTCTGTACACTGATGATTCCCAAATCTGCCTCTCCAGCCACAGCCTCTCTCCTTTTCTGTAGTCTCAATTTCCCTCCCGCCTTCAGGACATCTCTACTTGGAAGTCTTGCCGACACCTCAAACTTAACGGGTTCAAAACTGAACTACTCATCTTTCCTCCCAATCTTCTCCTTTAGCAAACTTTCCCAACCTTGTCGATAACACCACCACGCTCTCTGCCTCTTAAGGCTGCAACCTGGGCATTGTCCTTTATTCCTACCTCTCTTTCAACCCTATTCAGCATGTCATCAAATCTCGTAAATTCTACCTTCACAACATCTCCAGAATGCAAACATCTCCAGAATACACTCCATCCTCCCCATCCCAACTACTACCATGCTGACCCAAGCACTTGTTATATCTTGACTCAATCATTGCATCAGCCTCCTCACTAACTTCCCTGCTTCCAGTCTCTCCGCAGCCAGTTCAGACTTCACTCTGCCATCTGGATCGTTTTTCTAAAATATTGTTTTGGGCAGATCTCTTCTCTGAAAACCTCCAAATGTTGCCCATTCATCTCCGCATCACACAGAAACTGTTCACCATTGGCTGCAAAGCAGCGAATCAGGTCTCTCCCCACACTTATCCGTGCTCGTCTCCCACTGCAGCTCTGCTTGCGTGCTTCGTTCCCCTCAAGCCAACCAGTTCACTGGGCCTCGTCCTCATCTCTCTGCCCACCGACCTCTTTTTCATGCCCTTCCTCCTGCCTAGAACTCCCTCCAGCTTCACATCCTGCCAACCACTCTTCTCTCCATCTTCAAGGCCATTGTATAATCATATATCCTTCCAGAGACCTCTCCTGGTTAATCTCTCATCTCCCCATCCTATCTCCCCACCTCTTGCTACTTCTGCACTTCCAAGCACCATCCTCCAGCCCTGCAGCACTTATGTCCATGTCTTTAAACTCCTGTTTCTCCTAGGTGAAATTTATTTCAATTTCTGTCTCCCCCACTAATTCGATTGAACTCTAACAAGTGCCTAGTTCAGGTGTAAGCCCAATGTGCGCAGGGATTGTCTCTTTTTTGCTGAATTGTACTTTCCAGGTGCTTAGTACAGTGCTTTGCACACAGTAAGTGCCCAATAAATGCAATCGACTGAAATACGATTGAATGAATGCTCATTACTCAGTCAGTAAATCCCATTGATTGACTGATGATTGACTTGGGGGCCAGATCTCACATGGAACTAGAAGGAGGTCATTGCAGCTTTCTGCCACAGGGTGCAGGCCAGGTGAAGGCTTGTGGGGGGGGGGGGGGGTCCACTTGTATGGCTTATCGGTCACCCTTAGAGAGGCTGGCTCCCCTGGATACCTGGTTATGATATCAGCTGGAGCCCAGTCACTCTCAAGGAAGGCTCGGACATATGGGGTGGGTGGTGAGGAGGAAGATTAAAACACCAAAAAGAAGCAGTGTGGCTAGTGGATAGATCACAGGCCTTAGAGTCAGCACGTCGTGGGGTCTAATCCCTGCTCCGCCGCTTGTCTGCTGTGTGACCTTGGGCAAGTCACTTCATTTCTCTGGGCCTCAGTTACCTCATCTATGAAATGGGGATTGAGACTGTGAGCCCCATGTGAAACAGGGACTGTGTCCAACCCAATTTGCTTGTATCCACCCCAGCGCTTAGTACAGTGCCTGGCACACAGTAAGAGCTTAATACTACAATTATTATTATTGGTAGTAGTAGTAGTAATCCAAAGCAAGTGCTAGAATGCAGTTTTCTTCAGTCAGTCAGTCAGCTGTATTTACTGAGTGCTTACTGTGTTCAGAGAACTGTACTAAGTGCTTGGGAGAGCACAGTATAACAATATAACAGACATACTCCCTGCCCACAAGGAGTGTATCCCCTAACCAGTGGCAGGCGAACATTACTCTGCATCCTCTAGAGCTCCCCTTGGATTTTTCATGTGCAGTGTTCTGCACACAGTAAGTGCTTAATAAATACTACCACTACTATGCAAAATGGATGACCTTCTCCAAGCGTTGCACTTGGGCCAATTGAACCATCAATCAGTAATATTTGCTGAAGGCCTACCGTGCCTACGGTTCTGAGCACTGTACTAAGCCCTCAGGAGAGCTTCTAACGAGAGAGTTAGAAGACATGATCCCTGCCTTCAAGGAGCTTAGAGTTAAAGCAGGAGAGACAAATGCTAAAACAATTTGTAGAACTGAAGAGAAAATAAAGATTGCATTGTTAAACAGGAAATGCTTTAAATAGTTGGGAATGTTAGTTAATAGATTCAAAAGTGCTACAGGTGGGTTGTGAGAATATAAGTGCAAAGCTGATATAGCTATGACTCACAGAGAAAAAAAATTAATTGGGAAATGCTCCCTGGAGGTAGTGTGATTTCAAAAGGGTTATGAAGAAGGAGAGAGCTTCTGTCAAATTTGGGAGGGAGTTTCAGGCGGGAACAAGTCTGTTGGAGGTGAGAGAGATGAGAGCATGGGGAAGGAGTAGGTTAGCTTGAGAGATGAGAGTAGGGGCAAGGAGTAGGTTAGCTTGAGAAGAAGAGTCACTGTGAGCTGTGAAGAAGAGAGTAGATAAGGAAGAGGAAGAGAGCTGATGGAGTGCTTTGGCGCTCAATGTTTTGGAGTTTCTGCTTGACGCAGAGAGGAATGCGTAACTATTGAAGGTTTTTTGATGAATTGGGGAGATATGTGCAGAATCTACATCTTAGATCAGTGCTCCAGGAAGTGGAGAGAAATATGGATTGGAGAGGGGAGAGGCTGGAGGCAGGGAAGGCCAAGAGATGGCAGATACACCAATCAAGCTGGAACATGACAGACTACTTGAGCCAGGGTAGTGACCATTTGGGTGGTGAGAAAGGGGTGGATCCTGGAAATGTAGCGGAGGATTTAGTGACAGACTGAATATGAGTGTTGAAAGAGAAGGAGAAGTCAAGGAGAGTGCCAGTGTTGAAGATGACAGAGATGGGGAGGGTGATGTGAGAAGACAGTAAGATGACGGAGAAGATTTGGGAGGGAAGGACAGATCATCAGGTTCCTGACTGACTCTCATTTTAAGTAGGAGGGAGAACAGGCATTGAAACCCCATTTTACAGATATAGAAACCGAGGCCCAGAGAAGCCCCAGGCAAGTGCATTGTCAGGATTGAAACCCAGGACCTCTGACCTCCAGGCTCCTACTCTGTCCAATAGTCTGTGCTGTTGCTGCTGGAGAAGGGAGTAGTTAGTGTCAAGGGCAACTGAGTCGAGAGGAATTGGATAGAGTAAAAACAGTGTAGTGAAGGAAGCAGAGATCCGAGGCATTGTGTGAAGATAACTTGGGTGATAGCAGGGGGGTGGAGTGGGATCCAGGGAAGGTTTAGATTAGAGCCTCAGGAGACCCAGGATTTAATCCCAGCTCTGCCACTGATTTTGGCAAATCTGTTAATCTCTCTGGGCCTCAGTTTCCTCCTCTTTAAAATGGGGATAAGATAACTGCTCCCCTTATTTCTTAGACCATAAGCCCCATGTCCAATCTCCTCTCCGATCTCCCATCCTCCTGTCTCTCCCCACTTCAATCCATACTTCACGCCGCTGCCCAGATCGTCTGTGTCCAGAAACGCTCTGGACATGTTACTCCCCTCCTCAAAAATCTCCAGTGGCTACCAATCAACCTACGCATCAGGCAGAAACTCCTCACCCTCGGCTTCAAGGCTCTCCATCACCTCGCCCCCTCCTACCTCACCTCCCTTCTCTCCTACAGCCCAGCCCGCACCCTCCGCTCCTCTGCCGCTAATCTCCTCACCGTGCCGCGTTCTCACCTGTCCCGCCATCGACCCCCGGCCCATGTCCTCCCCCTGGCCTGGAATGCCCTCCCTCCACACATCCACCAAGCTAGCTCTCTTCCTCCCTTCAAAGCCCTACTGAGAGCTCACCTCCTCCAGGAGGCCTTCCCAGACTGAGCCCCCTCCTTCCTCTCCCCCTCCTCCCCCTCCCCATCCCCTCTGCCTTAACTCCTTCCCCTCCCCACAGCACCTGTATATATGTATATATGTTTGTACATATTTATTACTCCATTGATTTATTTTATTTGTACATATTTATTCTATTTATTTTATTTTGTTAATATGTTTTGTTTTGTTCTCTGTCTCCCCCTTCTAGACTGTGAGCCCACTGTTGGGTAGGGACCGTCTCTATATGTTGACAACTTGTACTTCCCAAGCACTTAGTACAGTGCTCTGCACACAGTAAGCACTCAATAAATACAATTGAATGAATGAATGAATGAATGTGGTACAGAGGCTGTGTCCATTCTGGTTTTCTGCATTTACTGCAGTGTTTAGTTCTGTGCTTAGCACAGAGTGAAGGCTTAATAAATATCCTAATTACTGGGGGGTAAAAGCAGAAAGCAGGGTGAGTCCTGATGTCTTTGGCAATTACAACTCTGAATCCCTCCCTGCCTCTGGAGGCCACACCTCTTCTCAACCTCTCCAGGTTCTTAGTCTGTGCTAAGGAGTCTGTCATGGAGCTCTGGGGGTGCTAGACCTGTTTGTTTGTAATTGGAGAGTGTTGGCGTCTGAGCAGATCAGCACCACCGTGCCAGGCTGTAACAATCTGACATTCCTCCTTGGCCCTGTGGGCCCAGATCCCCTGAGGTGGATACCTGGAGCCCCTGAAGGAGCCTTCTGGAAACGGGGATAGGAGGGCTCCATTTCCTGGTGCATTTGGGAAGTGCCCTCTCGGACTCCTAGGAAACCCTGTGAAGGGTATGTATGTGGCAGGGCACTAAAGAAGATGCTAATTTCTAGGATGTGAACAGCAGGTCTTTAGGTGGGCCTCCTGTTGATGAATGGGGTGATTTGTCAGAGCAAAGCCATCACCCTGCTTCGTGGTGTTGTTCTAGTGATAATGCTGATAAAGGAATGGGTCCTGGAGAGCTGTAAATTCATCAACCTGTTCAGGTGTTCATCGGCTGCCCTGGAGGCTACAGCAGGCAAAACTGAGCCTCCCCATGGAGAGTCTCTATAGTCTCCAGGGCCAGGAGGGTCCTGCACTCCCCAGCTTGAAGCACACAACATGACCTAGAGGATAGAGTGTGGGCCTGGGATTCAGAAGGACCTGGGTTCTTGTCCTGACTCTGCCACTTTGGGCAAGTCACTTCACTTCTCTGGGCCTCGGTTACCTCAACTGAAAAGTGGGAATAAAGACTGTAAGCCCCACGGTGTACATAGACTGTGTACAACCCGATTACCTTGTATCTACCCCAGCCTGGCACATACTAAGTGCTTAACAAAAAACAAAAACAAAATAAAATAAATTAAAGCAGACACTGTTCCTCCCTGCCCTGCAGCCAGTCACGTGGTTCTGCTGTGCTGCTCAGGGTCAGGGGCTGGGAGGGGGCTTCCCCAAACTGCCTGATGGGTGTCTAAGACCTGCTTCTGCCCCCACTCATGCTCCTGCTCTCGCTCTGCCCTTGGCAACCTCACCTCCCTCCTTCCCCCCTGACTCTGAGAACTGTGGTTCCAGCGTGGGTGGGGACCACCCTTAAGCCGGACATGGGAACTGCCTCCCTGAGCAGAAGGGGTGAGAATTATCCAGTCTGAACCGTGTGGAGTGAGTAGTCTGAGTGGTGTGGGCCCGGTTCCACCAGCACTGCCCCTCAAGTTCTCTCTGGTCCCTTGGGGGTCCCCAAGGTGGGGCCCAGGACTGCAGCCTTCTCGGATTAGGAGTCCACCTTCCTGCTCAACAGAGGCAATGTCTTGCATAGTAGGAGGAGGCTGAGGATTACTGGATCAGCCTCCTTTCTGATCTCCCATCCTCCTGTCTCTCCCCTCTTCAGTCTATACTTCACACTGCTGCCCGGATTATCTTTCTACAGAAATGCTCTGGGCATGTCACTCTCCTCCTCAAAAATCTCCAGTGGTTGCCTATCAACCTTCGCATAAAGCAAAAACTCCTCACTGTTGGCTTCAAAACTCTCCATCACCTTGCCCCCTCCTACCTCACCTCCTTCTACAGCCCAGCCCGCACACTCTGCTCCTCTGCCGCTAACCTCCTCACCATGCCTTGTTCTCACCTGTCCCCCCATCGACCCCTGGCCCACATCCTTCCTCTGGCCTGGAATGCCCTCCCTCCACACATCTGCTCTCTTCCTCCCTTCAAAGCCCTACTGAGAGCTCACCTCCTCCAGGAGGCCTTCCCAGACTGAGCCCCCCCTTTTCCTCTGCTCCTCCTCCCCTCCCCACCGCCCCCACTACCTCCCTCTTCCCTTCCTCCTTCCCCTCCCCACAGCACGTGTGTAATTTGTACATATTTATTACTCTATTATATTAATTATGTGTATATATCTATAATTCTATTTATCTATTTTGATGGTATTGACACCTGTCTACTTGTTTTGTTTTGTTGTCTATCTCCCCCCTCTAGACAGTGAGCCTATTGTTGGGTAGGGACTGTCTCTGTTGCCAAATTGTACTTTCCAAGCGCTTAATACAGTGCTCTGCACATAGTAAGTGCTCAATAAATACGATTGAATGAATGAATCCTCCCTCCTCCTTCCCCCTTTTCTCCGCACAGAGAATGTTTCCTCAAAAGATACTGGATGTTATTGTTTTAAGTTTCCACTTTCATTAAAAATTGGAATTAAATCCCTTCCTCCCCATCAGGAGAAACTCTGAGACTTCTGCATTTCCCTGACAGATAGTGCAGTCCAGTTCTCTGAGTAGAGCTCTGGGTGCTGCCAGTTCTGGGAAGGATATCCAGGAGTAATCATTTATCCCAGGGGAATGGGATAGCATCCAGCTGCAGATAAGAACGCTTTTTTCAGTACAATTTTAATCATCTCTGATGTCTCCCAAACCTCTGTTCTCTACAGCCGTCTGCACGCAATCCTCCAAAAATTGCCAGCTTGGCACAGGAGAGAGAGGAGGAAAGATAAATATTTGTTCAAAGTTGACCGAATTGAAACTTACAAATGCAGCATCAGCTGATGCACTGCTTGGGCCTAGGCCTTGTGATTGTCTTTATCCAGGCCCTTCGGATTAATTTCACCTTGACACTCATTTTTTTTTTTCCATTTCTTTGGTAAAAAGGAGGGGGAAGAGACCCTGAAGATCCCACTGACCTCTCATGGATGGTATTTCAAACTTCTGTCCACAAATAATTCTCAGTAGTACTTGAGGATTCTGTTTTTAACTCTGCTAGTTCAACCTGGCACATTAGCTCCCCTCCCTCCTTGATCCTTCTTCTTGTAACCCACCTCTGATCTTATCTCTCTGATCTCCTTCCACAACCCAGCCTGTGCCCTTTCGCTCCTCTAATGCCAACCTACTCACTGTACCTCCATGTCATTTATCTCACTGCCAACCCCTTACTTTTATCCTGCCTCTGGCCTGGAACTCTCTCCCCCTTCATATCTGACAGACCACCACTCTCCCCACCTTCAAAGCCTTATTAAAATCACATCTCCTCCCAGAGGTCTTCTAATAATAATTGTGGTATTTGTTAAGCACTTACTATGTGCCAGGCACTGTACTGAGCACTGGGGTAAATACCAGATAATCAAGTTGGTCACAGTCCTTGTCCCACACAGGGCTCACAGTCTTAACCCCCATTTTAAGATGAGGTAACTGAGGTGTGGAGAAGTTAACTGACTTGCCCTAGGTCACACAGCAGTCAATTGGTGGAGCCAGGATTAGAATCCAGGTCCTTCTGACTCCCAAATCCATGCTCCGTCCACTAGGCCATGCAGCTTCTCTGACTAAGCCCTTATTTCCCCTTCTCCCTCTCCTTTTCATGATGCCTATGCACATCTGTACCCTTTAAACACTTGATATTCACCTCATCCTAACCCCCACAGCACTTATACACATATACGTAGTTCAGTTTGATGTTTTTCTCCCACTCTGAACTGTAAGCTCCCTGTGGGCAGGGATTATGTCTACCAACTCTGTTGTATTACACTCTTTCAAATGCATAGTACTGTGTTCTGCACACGATAAGCACTTGATAAATGCCGATTGACTGAATGATTGATTGATTGATTGACTACCTCCCAGCCATTGTTCTCTCCCAGATGCATGTCTCCATGGTCACAAACCATGCCTGTTTCCCAGGGAAGACCCTGACTATTGTCACAGAGGATGTGGGGGCACAGTAATGTCTTCTGCTGCTGAGAGGGCACTTACAGCTATGCTAGTCAAAGGCCACAGATCACACCAGGGCCAGAACCAACCATCCTTCAGTGTGAGTTGGCAATCAAGAAGCAGTATGGCCTAGTGTAAAGAACATAGGCCTGAGAATCAGAGAACCTGGGTTCTTCCCATGGCTCTGCCACTTGCCTGCTGTGTGATCATGGGCAAATCCCTTTTCCGTCTCTGGGCCTCAGTTTTCCCATCTGTGGTATGGGGATTCAATGCCTGCTGTCCCCCTTACTTAAACTGTGAGCCCCATGTGGGACAGGGACTGTTTTTGACCTAGTTATCTTGTTTCTACCCCAGGGCTTAGGCCATGTTTTCCAAGACTCGGCCCTTCCCCTGTCTTTTGAACGTCTGTCCCAATCTGCACTTTCTTGGTTTTAGAAGGAAGCTTTGATTCTGCCTAGCAAGTAGCAGCTGAAGCATCAGGGGTCAACCAGGTGGGAAGCAAGGACATACTGGGGCTCCCATACAGGGGAAGGGGATGCTAGACTGCTGGGGGGCTGGACAGAGACACCAAGTGCTCATCTGAATCGTGGCTATATGGGAGAAGCTGAGTCGTCTCGGTGGGCGGTGGGCCCCCGAGCAGCTCCTCCACCCACCAGACCGGACTCGCTGGGGCTGGGTGACAGTTTCCCAACTTGTGTCCAGGCCCCTTCTGCAAGACTGGGCTCGCCTTGGGTAGGGTGGAAGCTCTGGGAAATATCCCAGCTTGCGTCTAGGTAGCCATTGGAACTGCAATGATCGGAGAGGCAGCTAAGAAACACTCCTCCACAAAATACTGCATGTGAAATCCCCCCGTTGTGCTCTGGGCATGGCGGGACGTGTCATGGCATGTGCCATGTGGGAGGTTGTCCTTGGAATTCTTGCCTCAGAGCAGCCAATTATCAGCAATGAGTCCTGGGCACAGCACACCGTGAGGTGCACACAGAGCCTACATCCAGGACTTATTTAGGCCAAAGTTCTAATTCTTGACCTTGGAGTCATGTCCTAGCCTTTGTGGGCCACATTAAAAAGCTGCCTTCCAGACTCTCTGCTGGGCTTGTCCACCCCATGGAATGCCCACAGTGATTTTTTGGTCATAAACGTCCCTAGTGATGGTGTGGCCTCACCCTCAATGTGCAGATCCAGGACTGGAGCCCAGATTTTCTGATGCCCAGAGCCAGCTCTTTCCCCTGGGCGTGTGGCAAGGCTTTTCACAATTGAGTGCTAGAAGGTAATTCAGAATCTTTCTGTCACGAGCAGTGCCTTGTCCCTCAAACTCCGACCACTCTCATGAGCTGATTACTCTGATGGCATTTACCCCAGCACTTAGCCCAGTCCTTGACACATAGTAAATGCTTAGAAAATACTATGATCATCATTATTATTATTATTGTTAACAACTATCCTCATCCTCCACTCACCTTGAATTTTCAAAGACCCATGTTAGAGTTCTGAGTGTCAAGGGCAGTGATAAATACATTTGGAGTTTTTATTGACAGTATGGAGGGCCATAAATATTGTCTGCCTCCATCCCTGCCAAGAGCTTATCATCAATTCTATTTCTGAATTTCTCTTTACTCATCTTGACTGGGTTCTCATCCCACATATCTTCTGTCTTCTAATTAAAGCCGCCTTTGGCTCAGGGAAGGGGAATGTCCTAAGAACATGCATTTAAAATAAGATGGGCTCTGGAAGTTTTAAGTTTGGTGACATCTCATTCAGAAAATAGGGTGTATACTAATTCAGATTTAGGTTAATATTTATGTCAATCAATCAATAGTATTTATTGAGTGCTAACTTTGGGGAAGCAATGTACTATGCCCTTGGGAGAGTACAATACAACAGAGTTGATCGGTATGATCCCTGCTCACAAGGATCTTATAGTCTAAAGGGGGAGAGCAATCTCTCTGTTACTACCTTCTACCTTCTTGCTTATTTTAATATTCCTTCTGATCTGTAGCCATGGGAATACTACCTACCTGTTATTCTGTGTTCTTCCTCCTCCTTCCACTACTTGTAAACCATTACTGCCTATCTGTCTCCCCTGCTAGACTATTCATTCCTTGAAAGAAGGGAATCTGTGTGGCACTCCAGTTGTATCACTAAAATCTGTCAGTCCCACCTTCACAACATAGCTAAAATCCACCCTATACTCTCCATCCAAAGTGCTATCACGTTAATGCAGTCACACATCCTATCCTCCTTGCTGACCTCCCAGGATCCTGTCTCTCTCCACTCCAGTCCATTCTTCACTCTACTGTAGAAAAATGATCTACAAAAACGTTCAGGACATGACACCCAACTCCTCAAAAAACTCCAGTGGTTGCACATCAACCTCCGCATCAAACAAAAATTCCTCACTATTGGCTTTAAAAAACTCCACCACCTTGCCCCTCCTACCTCACCTCACTTCTCTCCTTCCACAACCCAGCCCACACACTTCATTCCTCTAGTGCTAACCTTCTCACTGTGGCTCCATCTGGCTTGTCTGGCTTGCCAACCCCTAGCCCATGTCCTGCCTCTGGCCTGGTACATCCTCCCTCCTCAAATCCAACAGACAATTTTACTTTCCCCACTTTCAAAGCACATCTCATCCAAGAGTCCTTCACAGACTAAACCCCACTTTTCCTCATCTTCCACCCCCTCTGCATTGCCCTAACTGGCTTCCTTTGTTCTCCCCACTCCCAGGCCCATAGAATTAATGTACAGATCTGTAATCTTATTTATTTGTATTGATGTCCGTCTCCCCCTCTCTAGACTGTAAGCCCATTGTAGGCAGGGAATGTGCCTGTTTATTGCTGTGTTGTACTCTGCCAAGCACTTAGCACAGTGTTCTACACACAGTAAGTGCTCAGTAAATACGATTGAATGAATGAATTCTCCCCAGGGTTTCTCACAGTTTTTTAGTTACAGTAGGTGTTCAGTGAATACCATGGATGAATAGGTTGGTTGGGCTGACAGTTTTCAATGAAGCTAAAGTTATATAAATATTTCTATATAATGTAATGCGTAATATATATTTATATTATAATGATAAGGAGGAGGATGGTGATTATGTTGATGATGATGAAGTTGGGGTTCAGAAGGAAACATATCAGCATAGCTCAGTGGAAAGAGCACAGGCTTGGGAGTCAGAGGTCATGGGTTCAAATCCAGGCTCGCCGCTTGTCAGCTGTGTGACTTTGGGCAAGTCACTTAACTTTTCTGTGCCTCAGTTACCTCATCTGTAATGGGGATTAATATTGTGAGCCCCACATGGGACAATCTGATCACCTTGTATCCTCCCCAGAGCTTAGAACAGTGCTTTGCACATAGTAAGTGCTTAACAAATACCAAAATTATTTATTATTATTATATGTGTCGTAATACTCAACTATGCATATATGAGGCATGATATCCTTTAGCTCCCCCTAGTGGCTATTCCTTTTACTCTTTGAGAGTTATTTTTTATGGTATATTTGTTAAGCGCTTACTATCATCAATTATATTTACTGAATGCTTACGATATGCAGAGTACTGTACTAAGCACTGTATGTGTCAAGCAGTGTTCTGAGGACTGGGATAGATACAAATGAATCAGGTCGAACACCGTCCCTATCCCACCTGAGGCTCACAGTCAAAGTAGGGGGCAGAAGACGTATTGAATCCTCATTTTACAGATGAAGAAACTGAGGCAAAGAGACGTTAAGTGACTTGCCCAAGGTCACACAGCAATCAAGTGGTAGAGCCGGTATTAGAACCCAGGTCCTCTGAACCCCAGGCCCATGCTCCTTCAACTTGGCCACACTGCTCTCAAATGAACGTCATCTCCACAACTTTCCACATAGATAAAATCCCAGTGTCAGAAGCCCCATTTTGAAACCCAAAGGCTCATAGAGACAGTAGCATGGGCAGTCCGAGGGAAATAAATGGATGAGACTCTGGGATCAGTTTGACTTTGCCTTGTAAGAGGAGAGAGAATATTTTAGATACATATCTAAACCTCCAATGGCTACCGATCAATCTGCGCATCAGGCAGAAACTCCTCACCCTGGGCTTCAAGGCTGTCCATCACCTCGCCCCCTCCTACCTCACCTCCCTTCTCTCCTTCTACTGCCCAGCCCGCACCCTCCGCTCATCCACCACTAATCTCCTCACTGTACCTCGCTCTCGCCTGTCCCGCCATCGACCCCCGGCCCACGTCATCCCCCGGGCCTGGAATGCCCTCCCTCTGCCCATCCGCCAAGCTAGCTCTCTTCCTCCCTTCAAGGCCCTGCTGAGAGCTCACCTCCTCCAGGAGGCCTTCCCAGACTGAGCCCCTTCTTTCCTCTCCCCCTCGTCCCCCTCTCCATCCCCCCGTCTTACCTCCTTCCCTTCCCCACAGCACCTGTATATATGTATATATGGTTGTACATATTTATTACTCTATTTATTTATTTATTTATTTATTTATTTTACTTGTACATTTCTATCCTACTTATTTTATTTTGTTGGTATGTTTGGTTCTGTTCTCTGTCTCCCCCTTTTAGACTGTGAGCCCACTGTTGGGTAGGGACTGTCTCTATGTGATGCCAATTTGTACTTCCCAAGCGCTTAGTACAGTGCTCTGCACATAGTAAGCGCTCAATAAATACGATTGATTGATTGATTGATTGATATCTTTATGCCCATTATTTCACTTAACTGTAACCTATTCTAATGCCCATCTCCCCTACTAGATTGCAAGCTCCTTGAGGGCAGGGATCATGTCCACTCTATCATACTCTCCCAAGCACTTAGTTCCATACAGAGTACTGAACTAAATGTTTGGGAGAGTATGATAGATACACTATATATGATTGATGGAAGGATTGAGTGAAAGACTGGTTCCCTCTCGCTGGACCAAGCTATCCGTTCTGGGATGAGCCACTTTCTCCAGAAGCTAAAAAAGAAAACAGTCCAGGGGGGATTTCACTGCTCTTGGCTTTCAGCTTTTGGGGGCCTAGAAAAGGTACATCTAGTGGGGGCCAGGAGGAATGGTGAGGAAGGGTGGGAGAGGGAACGACTCCAAAGATGGGAGCAGGAGTTCCCAAAAGACCTCCCCTTTTCCAAAGAGTCCTCTGCTATAGAAGCAGAAGGAGTTCCCCTGGCATCCCCATGTCTTTGATGGGCTTCCCGCTCTGCTGTGAACCTCCTCACCCCTGGTACATGCCTAAGGTCTTAACTCATAAGCCCCTGTGATCATGTTCATGCGACTCTGTCAGCAACATCCCATTCTCTGCAGCAGAGGGCTCACCAGCTCAGCCCAAAAGAGCCTTAGATTGTCCCCGGCATTCAACTATTCCCAAAGAGACCTCAGAAGCCAGGGAAGACCAACCTCTGTCCACCCCCATGGAATGCCCAAGGTGATTTTTTGGTCATAAACTTCCCTAGTGATGGTGTGGATCTGGAATGTGCAGATCCACGATTGGAACCCAGATTTTCTGATGCCCAGAACCAGCTCTTTCCCCCTGCTCCTCCTGTTTATGGGTGTGAATGGAGGTATGGGTGGGAGAGGGGAAGGGGAGGAGTAATCAGATGAGGGATGGATGGGATGAACAGGAAATTTCAGGTGAAACTGGAGACATCTGGGACGCAGCTTCTAGAAAAGTTGGAGCACCCCCATAGAGATAATTGTCACTCTCAAAAGACTTAGGTACAGTTCAGTCTTGAGGGAGGGGGGTAAGCCAAATGATCTCTCTGGGATTCTCTCAGGTCTGAATCTTGGGCATCATTCAATTATAAGCTCCTTGAGGACAGGGCTTGTGTGCACTGCACACAGTAAGTGCCCGGGCCAGAGCTGGCAGTAGATAGTGCAACACTGCATACATAGAGGCACAACAGGCAACAGAGGCAACAGCAGGTGCCCAGTACAGTGCTCTAACCATGGTAGGTGCACAGTTCAGTGGTCTGCCCACGTTGGGTGTCCAGTTCAATCTCTGCACACAGAAGGTGCCACGCATGACGTTCTGCATCCAGTTAGTATGCAGTACAGAGGCCTGGACACACTAGGCTCCCAGTACAATGCTCTGCACACCCCAGGTGTCCAATACAATGCTCTGCATCCTGAAAATGCTCATTACAGTGCTCTGCACGTAGAAGGGACCTTGTACAGTGCTCCTCAATAAACTCTATTGATTGATTCCATCCAGCCATCTGTCCTGCTCTACGCAATGAATCCAGAGATGATGAGACAGACAGGTACAGACTGATCTTGGCGCAGGTGTGTCCAGGCCCCACAAGCACCAGAAGCTCTGCCCGGAGGACCAGGCCAGAGTTCACTCAAGATGAGACAGAATATTCTGAGGTAAATCTTTTTTTGTTTCATTTTCAGTTAAAAATAGTACAGTATACAAGATGATCTTATTAAAGGTAAAAATACATGATCTTGATCCTTTATTTCTAAACAGATCTACCTACAGTACAATTTTGTATTTTGATTCTTTGTTTTTACAAATATAACTATTTTGCTATTAGGCTCTCTGTGTTCTCATCTGGCACTTAAGAATAGATCACAGGTCAGCTCCCGGTTCTGCTTGGTTCTTCCTTTTCCGTGGATAGCAAGAGGGGGCAGTCAGGCCACAGATCTGCTCAATTTGAACTCTCAGTGCCCGTGTCCGGTTCAGAAGCTGGAAGATGAGCTTTATAAAGCTCAGGCGGCCAACTTCTGCTCCCGGAGTAGGCAGGGGTCGGGGCCTAGGCCTAACTCGGGGGTATCTCGGGGAGGCTGTGCAATGGAGTCTTCGGCTTGAAGACAGCGTGGTCTCGAGACGTGACGAACGCAGCTCGGAAGCTGCCCCGGCCCCTCGGTTCCTACTCACCTGCTTTCCGGGAATGGGTCTGGGTGCAGAGGATGGGTCTCCCTTCCGGGGACAGGCTGCCCATCCACGTTCAGGTGTCGTGCCCCTGCTGGGATGTGAGGCGATCCTTTTTATATCCAAAAGGGATCGATCAGTGGTGCTACTGCACCTGGTTCGGCAGAGGAGCAGCTGGGGCCGGGCCCATCCTCGGCTGCTCCCACAGCCCCCTGCCGCCCCCTGCCGCCCCCTGTCCCCGGACACTGGTGGAAGCAGCCAGGGCCGTCGGCCGGGTCAGTCGTCCTTGGTCTTATTCATTGCAAAGTGCTCTCTGTTCAAATTTTTCCCAAATTTGTCGCTGAGCTGCTGGATCAGGCCGGCCAACTCCCCAGTCGCCTGGGACTTTTCCTCCAGAAGCTCGTAGCGGAGACTGGAGATATCCTGCTTGATCTCCTTCAGCTCCCCTACAAGAAAAAACATGGATGTTGGGAGACCAGAGCCACACCACTGGCATACTGGGTCAAATTGGGCAAGTCACTTTAGACCTCCGAGATTCAGCTTCCTCATATGGAAAATGGAAATAAGATCTCTACTCTCCCTCCCTCTTGGAGTGTGAGACCTGTGTGGAATGGGGACTGTGCCTGATCAGATTGTCTTCTATTTGCCCCGGGGCTGAACACAGTGCTTGGCACAGAGTAGGCCCTGAACAAATAATTTAGCTAACTCACTGGGTGGGCGGTTTTGTTCATGTGGGCTGGAAGCAGAAAGGAGGAAGAGCTGTGCTGTCTAATGAAGACAGTTGAGCTGATACAAGTCATTTCTTCTCTTCCAATTTGAATCCCATTAGCCTGAAAACCTGACCCTTCTGTTGGAAGAGAAAACCTGTCCTGGCCAAATTCAGCAGAAAGGCTACTTGCCTTCATTGACTTCGTCATTCTCTCTATCCACCTGGGCCTTCAGGACGTATCTTTTGATAAGCCGCTTCATGATTTTCTGAAAGGGGGATGAAAAAGGAGACATGATGCCGCTTTTAGGGGGTCATGTGATTGGAGGGGTGGTCAGCGCTGTGGTTTGACCTCATTTCTCTTACGGGCTTTGGAGCCAAACTCCCAGGGAAAAAGGGGGCCCTCCTGCCCTGTTTCCACCCCCGCCCCCACTCCTGAGCTTGGGTGGGCAAGGAAGTGGCTGAGGAGCCAGAAGAAGAGGATCACTGGGAACGCTCAAGGGCAAAGCCAAGGTGGGAGCTCAGGAAGGTGGCGGGTAAGGAGGGAGAAAGCCATGTGGAGCACACTCCCCCAAATCCCAGCAAGCAATAAGGGGGATGGTGCAATCCAATTAACTGACATGGAAAAATGGCTCTTAAAAGGGATTCCCCTTGGAGGGAACACGCAAACTAAGCCAAGGAAGGATGTCAAAATAGGGGAGCATAGTGTGGCCCAGGGGAAAGCACATGGCATTGGGAGTCGGGAGACCTGGATTTTAGTTCCAGCTCTGCCACTGTCCTGCTGTGTGACCTGGGGCAAGCCACCAGATTTCTCTCGGCCTTAGTTTCCTCATTTATAACATGGAGGCAAAGATCCCTGCTCAACCTGCCTCTTAGACTGTGAGCCCCAGATAGGGATAGAGACTGTTCACAATCTGATTTTCCTGTACTTACCCCCTTACTTAGGACAGTTCTTGGCTCCTAATAAGCACTTGACAAATACCATAATTATTGACTATAACATAGAAAGTATTAATGGGTAGCAGGAAAGGGAATGAAGATGCTAGGGGATATGGTGCCTAGGAAAATGATATTACTTGGCCCTGATTCTAAAGCCTACTTCCCTACAATCCCCAAATCCAAACAAGGAACATGGGTTCAACCACAGTGTGTGTGATGGCCTGGGCAAATCCTGGTTTCTTTGCTGCCAAGGAGACATTACTAAACAGTAAAAAAATTCCCCGATGAAGGGGCCAGGAAGTAAAATAGGGGTAGGGACAGCCTTTTGAAGATGGTCACTGTTGCTATGTTGCCACTGAGGGAACACTCAAAACCGTCAGGTATATGAGACTGGGGTTGACAATTCAGGATCATCCTGTGAGGTGTGAGGATTTGGACTGGGACCATTGGCTCTGGCATCTTCAAACCCCAAACCTCCTGTCCATAAATGTAATGGGAGGAACCGCTCTACACGGTCAACCTGGAGATGCGAATTCCGTTTCAGGCTGGACACTTGGCCGCATATCTGTGTCTCAGTCCTGCCTCAATCACTCTGTGCCCCGCTCCCTCAGGAGGGTTGGTTGGGGGAGTTCTTTGCAGACTGGAGAAGAGAATCACTAAAACATTGATGGTGATCATTTTTACTGGTCCTCCTCTCCCTTGTCATCAATTTATATTTTAACAGAATTTGCGCTCCCACGTCCTGGACTCTGGCCAGAGCAGCAGAGGCAATCCTAGAAGCAGACATTTTAAAGTGGCCTGGCTAATAGTTCCAGGAAGTGACCAGCCCCCCTCCCCCAAGAAGTGCCGGGTGGTCAGTGGAACTGATTTTTTTCAGGCTGTGATATGAATTGATCCATACCTTGGCCTAGTAGGTGATGGCCTAATTTTAGGGCCGTTCTAAAGCATTAACTCCAAGATCGTTTCAGTGAGGAGAATGCTTCAAGTAAACATTAATTTCTCAGGGCAAATAGCCTGGAAAACATGAATGAAATGATGACCCGAGTGCCCCACCTATTTTTTCTGGAAAATTGGATTCCTATTCTGGGGTGTAGGAGGAGTAAATTTGATATTTACATTCCCACCCTGAGGTTCTGACAAAATTAATTCTCATCAGAGGTACAAATATGAACCCTAAGGATCCCTTTAAATGCAAAATGGATTCTCCATACATCCTGTGCTGAAACAATGCCAGAGCAAACATGTTCACACTCAGCACAAACTCTGCATGAAACTAAGCTGAAGCAAGGGTGTTTTTGGTAGGGAAAAATAGCTTTTTTCCCCAATGGGATGAGAAGCGGATGAGATAAACAATGCAGACAGATGACCAGGAAGTTGATCTCTCTGCCCAGCACAGGGGTGATGAAGGGTATGCAGGTACTGGATAGGGAGAGGAGTCAGCGTCAGGGTCTGGGTCCCAGATGGGGTGATGGCCAGGATCAGGATCAGTGTCACGGTTGGCAGTTCTCACACACACAGGAGAAGGGAGAGTGGATGTGGCAGCTGAGGCTCAGGCAGAGCTGGGGACATTTTGGTGGAGAGCTGATGGTGGTCCCAACTCCATCCCTTAGCCAGGCTGTGTGCTTAAGGGGACACCCCAAAGACAAAAGAACTAGCAGAGATTGCTGATGGAGATGAAACACTTTGTTTCCTGAATCTTCCTAAGGAAGAAGCAGGAGGATCAGAACTGGACACATACAGGAGACTGAACACATACTGTATGGTGAAGATGGCCAAGGTAGCAGAATCCAGTGGGAAGCAATGTTGCCACCTGAGAAAACACAAATGGAGGAACATTTTGGGGCACGTGGAAAATCATTGGGATCTAAGCCAAATTATTTTTGGCAGTGGGTCTTAGCAGATATAAATGTTGAAGGAATGTATATGCTAAGTGGTGAAACCTAGCCACTTTGAAAATCTAGGATGAGAATTGGCAAGGATGGAAAGGGGGCTGTTCCTGTTGGGGCTCTGAGAAGGGAAGGGTCCAGGTAAAGTCTGTGGATGCTTGACCTGCAATGCTTTGGCTAAGACTCACCTGGTTTCCATGTTCTATTTACATTGGTCTTTTTATTACTGATGAAGGACTTGGTTTTATGAATGGAAGCAGGCTAGGGTGGCCAGCTATCCGGCTTCATACCAAGGGGCCAGTCTGGTTTTCATCCGGGCTGTCCCCGATCTGGCACAAATTTGGCATCAGGTGCCTCTATGTCCTGCATTTTGATTTTAAAAGCCCGACCTGCATCCCTTGGCTCCTATTTCTGAGTCTTGCAGCTCAGAAGTGTTGGCTGTGTTCACTTGGACCTGGGAAAGAATGCATCCACTCTGAAGTAAGAAAGGGGGCAGTGGTCCCTCCCAGAGAAAGGCTCTAGTTTCAGGGGGACACCTCGGATGGACTTCGGCAAAAAAGATTCAAGGATGTCATTATGTTTAACTGAGTGTTCAGTACAGTGCATATGATGTCACCTGCATCTTCTTGCCTGAAATCCAAAAGGACAGTCAGTGGCACTTTTAACACCAATCTACACCCAGTTGGTGGATTTAGAAAGAGTTCAAACTAAGCAAAGGATGCTGTCGCCTCACAATGAACTGCCTGCCCCTGGCTCTTTCCCAAGAAGGAAGAGGATCTCATTGGGTGGGGAAATGGAGCATTTCAGAGGTGAAGATAGCTTTGGGGCTCGATGCCTTATTGGGGAAGTAATGCCCAGGCTCTTTGTTCAAGGATAAATCAAGCCAAGAAACACCTCAACTATCTGGTGGCTGACCAGAAGTCAGTAAATGATGCTCCAGTTCTGACTGGAAGAGCCTTGAAATCCCAACCCTAGGGGCCATCAACCAATCAGTGCTATTAATCGAACACTTCCTGTGTGCACAGAACTATACTAAGCACTTGGGAGAGTATAATATTACTGTGTCGGTAGACACGTCATCTGCCCAATGTTGACCTCAACATTTTTATCCTTGGGAGGCAGTGCCATTTAGCAATAAAAGCACCCAGGACTAAGGAGACTGAATTCCGGGCCTAGCTTCAGCCCCGATGAAGTCGTGTGGCCTCTAGCAAGTCATTTATCCTCTCTGTGCCTCAGTGGCCTCGATCAATGATTTGGGTACCTACCTGTTGCAACTGGGGACATTGAGAGGAAAGTGAGATGAGGTGCTAACATATATCAGGGGACTGTGAAGTCTTTAGGAAGTGGCGTATGAACACAAGGGAGTATTTCCTTTCAATAATTATCCATTGCCTAGAGAGATGTTGTTCTGAAACTTTTATATTTACAATTGGATGGTGTACTCTTTCTAATCTAAAGCCTCCACACTTGGATCTTTTTATCTTCTGGCCTCAGTTTAGCTGATCGAATCAATAACTAACTCCTGGGGACAGACCATCTTCTCTAATAAAGAGGACTAAAGCGTATTACACTGATTAAAGGGGAAAAATGGTGATACAGCTATTGGAAGGAGTAAACAGAGGATGAAGAACCCAACAAGAAAGGTGATTAGCTGGTTGGCTTGGATCAGGCACTGGGACTCCAGACACAAATGACCCAGACGGTAGGATCGTGGGTAACCCAAGTGACCCTCCAGTCTCTGGCAGCAATCAATCAATCAATCAATCAATCAATCGTATTTATTGAGCGCTTACTGTGTGCAGAGCACTTTACTAAGCGCTTGGGAAGTGCAAGTTGGCAACATATAGAGACGGTCCCTACCCAACAGTGGGCTCACAGTCTAAAACTGTCTAAAAGACAGAGAACAAACCTAAACCAAAACAGATCACTGCCAGATTCTTATCACACCTCCCAAATGTAGTATCCTCCCATATCCTCTTTTCACCCCTGTATGGGGGGCAGGGACACCTTGGGACTATGGAGGTGGCTGGGGAATCCACTGGACTATAAGCTCTTTGAGGGCAGGATCTGTTGCAGTCTTTTAGACTGTGAGCCCACTGTTGGGTAGGGACTGTCTCTATATGTTGCCAACTTGTACTTCCCAAGCGCTTAGTACAGTGCTCTGCACACAGTAAGCGCTCAATAAATACGATTGATTGATTGATTGATTGATTGCAGCCACCCAAATGCTTAGGGCCATTCTCTGCCCACAGAAAATGCCTTATATAGTGTTCTGAACAGCACAGGTGCCCAATACAGTCCCCTCAAAAGGTAGACTCTCAATAAGTATTACTGATTAATGGACATTGAACACAAAGTTTGACTAGCAAGAGAGGATCAGGTGGACATGTGGCTGTTGAAAAGTAAAAGTACTTGGGAGATTTTTGAAAAAGAAAGGGAGAAAACAACATCCAAAGTTTTCAGTATGTTGAAGATTTGTACTTCCTAAGCACTTAGTACAGTGCTCTGCACACAGTAAGTGCTCAATAAATACGAATGAATGAATGAACTTGGAAATGAGATGCAGCTTGGCCTAGTGGATTGAACACAGGCCTGGGAGTCAGAAGGTCCTGGGTTATAATCCTGGCTCTGCCACTTGTCTGCTATGTGACCTTGGGCAAGTTAGTTGACTTCTCTGGGCCTCAGTTCCCTCATTTGTAAAATGGGGATTAAGTCTGTGAGCCCCATATGGGATACGGACTGTGCCCAACCTGATAACAAATACCATCATTATTATTAGCTTAGATACCCCAGCTCTTAATACAGGGTCTGGCACATAGTATGTGCTTAACAAATACCATATAAAAAAATGGGAGAGGAGATTGGGAGGCTGTTAACTCAGAGATGGATCTGAAATAAAACCTCCAGAAAGGATGAGAGAGGGAGCTACATGCTAGAGAGTCTGTGGTGTAAGGACAAAAATGAAGCCAGAGCACTGTGCATGCCCTCTAGAAAATACATGAGATTTTTCTGCACATCTTTCAGAGATCACACAACCCTTCATCTCCCTGTGCCAAGCCCCAGGGCTCCTTCCTTCCTGCTGCTGCAGTTAAGGTTGAACACCTAGCACAGTTCAGCTGACACTAAAGATGTTGATCTCTACTTCAAAGGTCCTAGGGTGAGAAAACCTAAAAGTCTCAGAATAGAAGCTGGAGAGTCCAGATCCCATGGCCCAATTTTGCTCATCTTTAACCCTTTAAATACTCTCTCCTGCCACTGTACCGAAGGGAAAAATCATATGCGGGGGAGGTGATGGGAACTAGCTAGAAGCCTTCACTGACCCAAATATTCCACCCATAATTTCTGGGGATCTTTGCATTCTATTTAAAACAATTTCTACCCAATGTCCCAAGGTGAGCAGAAAAGTAGTACTCTTTTTCTTTCTGATTTTCACTCAACTATTCCCTGGATCTTACATGATTAGAGAAAAGCCTAAGCTTTTGGAGGGATGGGTTTCTTAATCACAAAATTAAACCCTGAGAACTGCTCAGCTGGTTTGTGAAATAGGAGGGTTATTCGGTTATCACACCACAGACACAATGCAAGCCAAATCCATCATTGCTTTCCCTGAGAAGATCTCGTTTGGATAAAAGTCCTACAGTTTCAAATCTCTCTGGGTGCCTCCAGTCAAAGTTTCCAGCCTTTTGTAAATTCACAGCCTGTAAGGACAAGCTAAAGTTGGCGGAGTCTATAAGGCCTCCTCATTTAAGGTGAGGGGGGGCCGGGGGGGGGGTGTCAGGGGAGCCAACAGCCTAGAATGATCTTTATCAAGGGTTCTTCCTGAGCTCAGACTCTGCTTTCATGTGAGCAGTCACTGCCACCCCTCCCCCAAATGCCTGCTCCCAGGGGCTTTCGATTTGTCAGTTAAAAGGCTTTGAACATCAGTCATTTTTACCCATGCTGTTGGTAAAAAATAAGCTGCAGCAGTTGGCAACCCCACTTCCAGTTGATCCATAAGCATAACCAATATGGGGAATTATAATCATGGACTGTGGGGCAGAAGAGATGGGGAAAGTGGAAGAGCATGGCAAAGTGGATAGAGCACAGGCCTAGAAGTCAGAAGGGCATGGGTTCTAATCCTTGCTCCGCCACTTGTCCACTTGTCTGCTGTGTGACCTTGGGCAAGTCACTTCACTTCTCTGGGTCTCAGTTACTTCATCTGTAAAATGGGGATTTTAGCCTGTGAGCCCCACGTTGGACTGTGTCCAACCCAATTTGCTTGTATCCACCCCAGAGCATGCCTGGCACATAGTAAGCACTTAACAAATACCATTATTATTATTATTATTATTATTATTATTATTAATAAGAATGATTGCCTACTGGTGAATTTTTTTATGGCATTTGTTAAGCACTTACTATGTGCAAAGCACTGTTCTAAGCGCTGGAGGGGATCAGGTTGTCCCACGTGGAGCTCACAGTCTTAATCCCTATTTTACAGATGAGGTAACTGAGGCTCCAAGAAGTTAAGTGACTTGCCCAAGGTCATACAGCAGACATGTGGTGGAGCCAGGATTCAAACCCATGAACTCTGACTCCAAAACCCATGCTCTTTCCACTGAGCCACGCTGTGGATTGCCTACACTCAGTAATTTTCCGGGGACTTGTATTTAAACTTGAGGAAAAACTTGTGGGGAAAAAGTACAGTCCAGAGGACCTGAATTCTCATCCCCTCCCTGCCACTTGCCTACTGGATGACTTTAGGTAAGTCACTTAACTACTCTGGGCTTCAGTTTTCTCAACTGTAAAATGGGGTTTTAATACCTTTTTATTGATTTTTTTGATTGATTGATTCATTCATTCAATCATATTTATTGAGCACTTACTGTGTGCACAGCACTGTACTAAGCACTTGGGAAGTACAAGTTCAAGTACAAGTGATGTTATCTGTTAAGCAAAAGAAGCAGCGTGGCCTAGTGGACAGGGCCTGGGCCTGGGAATCAGAAAGACCTGCGTTCTAACCCCAGCTCCACCACTGGTCTGTTATGTGACCTTAGGCAAGTCACTTCACTTCTCTGTGCCTCCCTTAGGTCATCTGTAAAATGGGGATTAAGACTGTGAGCCCTTTGTGGGACAGTGACTGTGTCCAACCTGATTAACTTGAATTTACCCCAATGCTTAGTACAGGGCCTGACACATAGTAAACCCCTAACAAAAACCATAAAAAGCAAATGCTTACTATATGCTAGGGCCTGTACTAAATGCTGGGGTATCTGCAAGTTAATCAGGTTGGACACAGTTCCTGTCCTACAAAGGGCTCACAGTCTTAATCCCCATATTACAGATGAGGTAACTGAGGTCCAGAGAGGTTAAGCGATTTGCCTAAAGTCACACAGCAGACAAATGATGGAGCCGGTATTAGAACCCATGTCCTTCTGACTCCCAGGCCAATCTTCTCTCCATGCTGCTTCTCTAATACCTATACTCCCTCCTACCTTCGACTATCAGCCCCAGGTGGGGCAGGGATTGTGTCCAACTTGATTAACTCAAATCTGCCGCAGTTCTTAGAACCTTGCTTGACACATAGTAAACGTGTTGTGGGCAGGGAATGTGTCTGTTTATTGTTATATTGTACTCTCCCAAGTGCTTAGAACAGTGCTTTGAACACAGTAAGTGCTCAATAAATACTATTGAATGAATGAATAAATGCTTAACAAATGCCATAATGATAAACAGACACAGTAAATTGGGAGTTCATCTCCAAGACAAAGTTGTCCTCTTTTTTCCATTAGCAAAAAAAGTGTGTCCTTGAGCCTTATCCTGGCAGGAAACACTGATTTTTTTTACCTGGTCAGGTACCCAAAATGCTTAAATTGGGCAGTGAACCCAGCTCTCTCTGTTTTCAAGATTTAGGTTAGAATTTCTCCTAGTGGCAGGATATCTGCCTCTCGGATATACTGCTCAACAATCAGTTTCTTTTGTTCTGCCTTCAATCCTGGACATTTTAGTCATTTCCCTTTGCCCTTCCTTCTTTTTACCATGATGCTGAGCAACACTTTCTCTTTGTACTTTAAAGGATGGGAGAACAAGGATGGATAAAGTCAGAGGTCACGCTCCATTTCTCTGTATGCATTTGACTGTATCATAGAATCTGTCCATCCATGATCTTCTGACTCAAGGAATTATAACTAACTTGATATTTTCTCTAGATTTGCATTTCTCCTAAATTAGAAAGAAGCGCTTCATCATGCCTCCCGAGCTATTTGCAAAGCCACATGAGGATCTGAAGAAATGTCTGTCTGATTGTAGTTCACGGAGAAGGAAAATAGCTTCGACTCTGTTCCCACAACTGGCTAGGCCGTGTGGGCTGGAGACATTGTAATGATGTGGTCAGCGGTTGGTCTACTGGAACAGTATTCTGTTCTGACAAATGATGTGTTGCTGCTGGTTAATGTCCATGGTGCCAAGGCACCAAAAAGTGGTAGGGGGGTGCAGCAATGCTGGGGTCCTGATAAGACTCCAGGAGGCCACATGAGATGGAAGAGGGCGGCACTGTGGCCCAGTAACAAGAACAGGGCTTGGGAATCAGGACACCTGCATTCTGGTCCCGGTTCTATCTCTGGCCTGTTGTTTGATATTGGGTAAGTTGTTTAAGCAATTTGGGCCTCAGTTTCCTCCTCTGTAAAATGGGGGTAAAATATCCATTCTCGCCCTTAGACTGTGAACCCCATGTTGGGCAGGAACTGTGTCTGATCTGATTATCCTATATCTACCAGGGTATAGCACTGTATTTGGTATCTAGTAAGTGTTTAATAAGTGCTATTATTATTATTATTATTAATTAATGTCAAGCAAAGGTATCATGGAATCAGTCCAGCCATGATCTTCTGACTCAAGGAATTTTGTTAATAATAATAATAATAATTATAATAATGATAACATTTATTAAGCGCTTACTATGTGCCAAGCACTGTTCTAAGCACTGGGGAGGTTACAAGGTGATCAGGTGGTCCCATGGGGGGTTCACAGTCTTAATCCCCATTTTACAGATGAGGTTACTGAGGCCCAGAGAAGTTAAGTGACTTGCCCAAAGTCACACAGTTGTCAAGTGGCGGAGCCGGGATTTGAACCCATGACCTCTGACTCCAAAGTCCGGGCTCTTTCCACTGAGCCACGCTGCTTTAAGTTAACTAACTTGCTATTTACTCTAGATTTCCATCTAAAGCACTGTACTAAGCCCTTGGGAGAGTACAATACAATAGAGTTGGAAGACACATTCCCTGCCCACAACAAGTTTACGGTCTTTATGGGGAGACAGTAATATAAATGAATATGTTACAGGCATGGACATAAGTGCTGTGGGACTGAAGGTGGGGTGAATGTCAAGTGTTCAAAGGGGACAGATCCAAGTGCTATTATTATTACTATTATTATTATTGTATTCATTATGAGATGGACAAGACAGCATGAGGGTCAACTCCATGGGGAGATGAGGATTGTTTTCTCCACTGGTTTTCAACTAGAGGTAAGGGAGCCATGATTCTCCCTAAGGATTTTTGGACTAGTCACCCAGTTTCACCCAGATCTTTATTCACACCTGAGAGCTTCCAAGAAGGGCGAATGAAAGAACCAAAATTGGGATTTGCTGACCAGAGAGTTATAGGAAGTCTGCCCTTCCCCAAGATCTAGCTCCACCTCCATCCCCTCCCATGCTTGAATCTGAAAATCAGCACTCAAGTGAGAATATTTCCATCCATTCCATTCCCGCCTAAACCGTCCATCTGCAGTTCTATCAGCTGAGAGCTACATCTACTCTTACTGGGGAGCTGGGCTTTTGAAACCCTACATCTCTGGTGGTGTCTGCTTTGCAGCCCGATGGCTAAGTTACCTGGTATCTTGTGGGCTTGCTGAAAGTGTTTTTCACGGTAAAGTTTTCAGAATTTCGGGCACTGGCCTGATAACGAGACTTCTGCAATGACAGACACATTAGGATTTAGATGCAACCAGTCACCAGCCACACTTTGCCTGCCTCTGCCCAGTCAGAGCAAAGTGAAATTCATGCCCAAATAGCAGGTTGGCAGGCCTGCCCATCTGGAGTTTCAGTGATTTTGCAGCAATTCCCGACCTGGGTCGGGGAGGGGTGGGGGTCTCTTTTCTGGCCAGCCTCCCACCTCCACCCTCTGGGCATTGCTTGGGCACAATTTACCCCACAAAGCAAGGGGCATACATAAAGGCTCCATCACACTTACCCTAAGTTTGGAGTTCAGCATGCCCATTTCCAGGTCATTTTCACAGCTTTTGGCCTTAGATTTGCAGAGTTGTATGAGGCACATTTTGATTCTCATTGTGAGATAATAAAATGACTTGGGACTTGGCACTAGATTGAAGGGAGCTGGCAGCGTCCTTCCTTCATCAAAATAGGATAACCAGAGCTTGGCTCGTGCAAACTTCCATTCCACATCTGCATCCTCCTGGTGGGGGGGAGGAGGGAGAAACACACCGTCAGCTTTTGAAAGCAGCAAACCAACATGCTCACCCCACCCATGGATGGCAACAGTTGCAAGTGTGGAGTGGAAAAAACTCTAGCTGTAGAGGAGGGAACTAATTGTTCAGCTTGGGAAAGGGCTGAATTCTTTAAGATCAGAAGCTCCTCAAAGACAGAGGATGTGTCTTCTATATCAGATGTCTTCTTCCAAGTGCCTAGAATAATGCTGTGCATATAGATTGCTCCCAGGACAGTGCTCTGCAAACAGATTGCTCCCAGTCCAGTGCTCTGCACATAGAAGGAGCCACTCAGGTATACTACACAGGGTAGGAGCCCATTCTGGTGTTCTGTACACAATAGGCAACCAGTACAATGTTCTACACGCAGTAGGCATCCAGTACAGCACTCCATCCACAGTCAGCTCTCAGTAGGTGTAATTGAACACATTTTTGAAGCTTTTTTTTTTCTCACAGGCATTGAATCGAACCTTCTGGCTTGGAGAGAACAAATGATTTCATAAGTGAAATGAGGGGAGCGTATCCAATCCAAAGTTTGGGCTTGTGACAGATACCAACAGAACTGTACCAATAGCTATCTCTGCAGAAAAGTAATGTGGTCTATGGGTTCCTCACAAAGAACATTTTAAAAGGAGGTCCATCTCTCTGAATGGAATCTTTTGGAAGCAATGTGGCCTAGTGGCCTGGGTGTCGGAGAACCTGGGTTCTAATCCTGCCTATACCACTTGCCTGCTGTATGACCGTGGGCAAACTACTTAAATTATCTGGGCCTCAGTTTCTTTGTCTGTTTAAATGGGGACTAAGTACCTGTTGATGATGTTGATGGTATTTGTTAAGCGCTTGTTATGTGCCAAGCACTGTTCTAAGCACTGGGGTAGATACAAGGTAATCAGATTGTCCCATGTGGGGCTCACAGTCTTAATCCCCACTTTACAGATGAGGTAACTGAGGCACAGAGAAGCTAAGTGACTTGCCCAAAGTCACACGGAGCTGGGATTAGAACCCACGACCTCTGACTCCCAAGCCCAGGCTCTTTCCACTAAGCCATACTGCATCTCACCTATTCTCCCTCCCACTTAGACTGTGAGTCCCATGTGGGACAAGGACTGTGTCTTATCTGATTATCTTGTATTTACTCCAGTGCTTAGCACGGTGATTGCTATATAGTAAGCACTGAACAAATATAACAATTATTATTGTCATTATTATTATTGTTGATAATTCTCATGGGACACATCACGCTCTTGCATGGAGAGGACCCAAACACCACCCAGATGGAATTATACTTACATGAGTGACACTGCTGCTGGCCTTTGATACCCAAATTTTCCATTAACTCTGTTTTAATAATTATGGTATTTGTTTGGTATTTACAATGTACCAAACACTGTAATGACCACTGGGGTGGATACAAAATAATCAGTTCCCACATGGGGCTCACCATCTGAGTAGGAGGGTGAACATTTTGCAGATAAGGGAACTGAGGCACAGAGAAGTTAAGTGAATTGCCCAAGGTCACACAGCAGACAAGTGGCAGAGCAGGGATTAGAACCCAGATCCTCTGACTCCCACACGCATGTTCTTTCCACTAGGTCATGCTGCTTTACCTTTCTGAATAAAAGACAGCTATGTACCCTATATATGAATTCTTAAGCAGCATGGCTCAGTGGAAAAGAGCATGGGCTTTGGAGTCAGAGGCCATGGGTTCAAATCCCAGCTCCACCAATTGTCAGCTGTGTGACTTTGGGCCAGTCACTTAACTTCTCTGTGCCTCAGTTACCTCATCTGTAAAATGGAGATTAAGACTGTGAGCCCCTCATGGGACAACCTGATCACCTTGTAACCTCCCCAGCACTTAGAACAGTGTTTTGCACATAGTAAGTGCTTAATAAATGCCATTATCATTATTATTATTATTAAGCAATTAATCATCGGACCTAATCTTGCCAACAGAGTGCACTAGTCTGTAAGATCCTTGTGGACAAGGATTGTGTTTACTTACTTTATTTTATGACTGTACTTCTCCAAACACATTGTGCAGCTCTCTGCTCACATTAAGTACTCAATAAATGCCACTGCATTTGTTCTAAGATCTTGGGACGGTTTAACAGCAATAAGGTACAAATTCCTGTGTCCAAGTTAATTCCAATATAGTGGGGGCGACAGACAAAAAAGATATACAGATAGCGGGGGTGGAGATGTACATTTAAAATTTAACAGTAAGTAGTTCAAATAGAGTGGGATGAAATGGCAGAATAATTAATTGAATATACAAATGAAAATCCATATGAAAATATACCTATTTGCAGAATGCAGGTACCTGGAAAAAATGAAATGTGAAAGTGCTAAATATGTGTGTTGGGTTAATGAGTTCTTTGGGGAAGAGTTCCTGAAAGAGTTCCTTCTAGACTGTGAGCCCGTTATTGGGTAGGGACCATCTCTATATTTGCCAACTTGTACTTCCCAAGAGCTTAGTACAGTGCTCTGCACACGGTAAGTGCTCAATAAATACAATTGAATGAATGAAAGAATGAAAGGAGTGTGTTTTAGGCTGCCTTTAAAGATGGGAGCTGTGTTTAGGCACATTTGGTGGCAAGGGAACAGTGAGACTGAGGGAATGGAGAAGGGAGAGTACAAAAGGTGTATTTCTGAATTGTACTTCCCAAGCATTTAGTTCAGTGCTCTGCATACAGTAAGAGCTCAATAAATACGATCGAATGAATGAATGAATGAGAGTCGAGAGTGCAGTACAGTAATGCCAACCAAGTCTCTGTACCTCAATCTCGTCTGTCTCACCAGTGATCTCTTGCCCACATCCCTGGTTAGAACTCCCTCACTCTTCATATTCGACAGACCACTGCTCTCTCCATCTTCAAACCCTACTAAAAGCACGACTCCTCCAAGAGGCCTTGCTTGAATAAGCCCTCATTTTTCCATCCTATATGTCATCCAATCAATCAATCAATCAATCGGGTTATTGAGTGCTTACTGTTTGCAGAGCACTGTACTAGGTACTTCAGAGAGCACACTACAACAAGGTTGGTAGACACATTCCCTGCCTACAACAAGCTCACACTCTAGAGAGGGAGGCAGACATTAACATAAATAAATGAATTACGGATATGTACATAAGTGCTGTGGGGCTGTGGGAAGGGTGAATAAAGGGAGCAAGTCAGGGTGCCTCAGACAGGAATGGGAAAAGAAGAAATAAGGGCTTAGGGAAGGCCTCTTGGAGGAGATGTGCCTTCAATAAGTCTCTGAAGGAAGGGAGAGTAATTGCTGTGTGACTTTGAGCAAGTCACTTAACTTCTCTGGGCCTCAGTTATCTCAACTGTAAAATGGGGATTAAGACTGTGAGCCCCACGAGGGACAACCTGATTATCTTGTATCTACCTCAGTGCTTAGAACAGTGCTTGGCACATAGTAAGCACTTAATACCATCATTATTATCTGTCAGAAATGAAGAAGGAGGACATTCCAGACCAGAAGCAGGTCATGGGCAAGAGGTTGGTGGCGAAGCAGATGAGACTGAAATACAGACAGTAGGTTGGCAATAAAATAACAAAGTGTGTGGGCTGGGTTGTAGTAGGAGAGCAGTGATGTGAGGTAAGAGGGGGCAAGGTGACCTAGTGCTTTAAAGCTGATGGTGAGGGGTTTCTGTTTGATGCGGAGGTAGATGGGCTACCAATGGAGGTTCTTGAGGAGTGGGGAAACATGGACAGAATGTTTTTGTAGAAGAATGATCCGGGCAGTAGAGTGAAGTTTGGACTGGAGTGTGGAGACACAGGAGGCAGGGATGTCAGTAGGGAGGCTGATACAGTAATCTAGGAGGGATAGGATAAGTGCTGGCTTTAAGGTGGTAGCAGTTGAATGGAGAGGAAAGGGCAGATTTTAGCAATGTTATGAAGGATGAACCGACAGGATTTGGTGATAGATTGAATATGTCGGTTGAATAAGAGAGAGGGGTCAAGGATAATACCAAGATTATGGGCCTGTGAAACAGGAAGGATGGTAGTTTTGTCTACAGACAGGGGAAGACAGGGTTGGATGGGAAGATCAATGGGAAGAATCCCAGACTGAGCCCTCACTTTTCCCTATCCTCCTCCTCCTCCCCTCCCCGTCGCCCCACCTCCCTCTCTCTGTCCTACCCTCTTCCCCTCCCCAAAGCACTTGTATATATTTGTACATATTCATTACTCTATTCATTTTATTTGTACGTATTTATTACTCTATTTTATCAATGATGTGTATATAGCTATAATTCTATTTATTCCAATGGTATTGACACCTGTCTACTTATTTTGTTTTGTTGTCTGTCTCCCCCTTCTAGACTGTGAGCCTGCTGTTGGGTAGGGACCGTCTCTATATATTGCAAATTTGTACTTCCCAAGTGCTTAATACAGTGCTCTGCACACAGTAAGCGCTCAATAAATATGAATGAATGCATGAATGAATGAATGAAGATGAGGAGTTCTGTTTTGGACATGTTATGTTTGAGGTGAAGGCAGGGCATCCAAGTAGAGATGTCTTGAGGGCAGGAGGAAATGCAAGATTGCTGAGAGGGAAAAAGATCATGGCTGGAGATGTAGATTTGGGAATCATCCACACTGAAGTGGTAGTTGAAGAAATTAGAGCCAGTGAGTTCTCCAAGGGAGTGGGTGTAGTTAGAGAATAGAAGAGGACCCAGAACTGAGCCCTGAGGGACTCCCATGGTTAGAAGATGGGAGACAGAGGAGGAGCCCACGAAAGAGACTGACAATGAGTGACCAGAGAAATAGGAAGAGAACAAGGAGACGAGTGTCAGAGAAGCCGAGGCTGGATAATGTTTCCAGGAGAAGGGGGTGGTCAACAGTGTTGAAGGCAGCTGAGAGGTCAAAGGAAAAAGACCATTGGATCTGGCAAGAAGGAGATCATTTGTGACCTATGAGAGGGTGGTTTCTGTGGAGTGAAGGGGACAGAAACCAGATTGGAGGGGGTCAAGGAGGGAATTGGAGGAGTGGAACTTGAGACAGTGGGTGCAGACAACTTGCTTAAGGAGTTTGGAGAAGAATGGTAAGAGGGAGGTGGGGTGACAATTGGAGGGAGCCGTGGGGTCAAGGGAGGGTTTTTTAAGATTGGGGAGAGAAGGACATGTTTGAAAGCAGTGGGGAAGAATAATAATGATGGCATTTGTTAAGCGCTTACTATGTGCCAAGCACTGTTCTAAGTGCTGGGGGAGATACAAGGTAATTATGCTGTCCCAGGTGGGGCTCACAGTCTTAATCCCCATTTTACAGATGAGGTAACTGAGGCACAGAGAAGTTAAGTGACTTGCCCAAGGTCATGCAGCTGACAAGTGGTGGAGCCGGAATTAGAACCCATGACCTCTGTCTCCCAAGACTGGGCTCTTTCCACTGAGCCATGCTGCTTATGAAGAAGGTACCGGAGAGCAAGTAGTTGAAGATAGTGGTCCGGGAGGGAAGAAAGGAGGGGGCAAATGTTTTCATAAGTTGTGAATGAATGGGGTTAGATGCACAGGTGGAGGGGGGTTATTTTGAGAGAAGACAGGAGATCTCCTCTTGAGATACTACTGGGAAAGATGGGAGAGTTGAAGGAGGGGCAGGAGGAGGGAGGAACTGACGAAGAGCAAGGAAGATTTTAGGGAGATCATGGGAAGCAGCGTGGTTCAGTGGAAAGAGCATGGGCTTGGGAGTCAGAGGTCATGGGTTCCAATCCTGGCTCTGCCAATTGTCAGCTGTGTGACTTTGGGCAAGTTACGTAACTTCTCTGTGCCTCAGTTACCTCATCTGTAAAATGGGGACTGTGAGCCTCACGTGGGACAACCTGATCACCTTATATCCTCCCCAGCACTTAGAACAGTGCTTTGCACATAGTAAGCGCTTAACAAATGCTATTATTATTATAATTGTGGGGGAAGAGTTGAGTTCAGTAGAGAAGGTGGTGTTGAGGGTATCATTTTGGTCATCAAGGGAAGGTAGTTTGGCTTTGGAAGCTAAATGGAGCACGGTGACTTGAGAAAATTGGATGGGGTCAAAAGATCAGAGGTCCCTGTGTTGGAACAGCACAGATCTGTGGGGAGGAGGCATGTGAGAGAGAAGGAAGATGAGGAGGTTGTGGTCAGATACAGGGATTTCAGTGTTGGTGAGGGTAGAGATTGTACCATGACTAGAGATGATGAGAATGAGTGTGTGATCAAGTTGGTGAGTAGGCGAGCTGAGGTCGAGCAGGAGGTTGGTGGAATTGAGGAGTGATAGAAAGCGGACAGCGGAAGGGTCATTTGGAACATGTATGTGCCAAGGATCAACGTAGGGATGGAGAAAGAGAGAAGACATTGCCTGTGCACTCAGGTGCACTTAAGCACCCTTAAAGCACTTTGTTAATCACTCCATCCCCAGCCCCACATATCCTTATACTCTGCCATTTCCCCTGTCTGTAATTTATTTTATTCTCTACCAACTCTGTTGTATTGTACTCTCCCAAGTGCTTGGTTCAGTGCTCTGCACGTGGAAAGTGCTTAAAAATATCATTGATTAACTAATCAGTTAGAAAGTGAGCTTGGGAAGAATAAAGGATCTGAACTGGGGAGCAGTAGGACATAGAGAGCCACCACGTAGGATGGGGAATGTTGGTGCAGAGGCTTGTAGCCAATGATGAGGAGATTCTGCTTGGTGCGAAGGGAGATAGTTAACCACTGGAGGTTTTGGAGGAATGGAGAGATGTGTGCCAAATGACACGTCAGGAAGGAGATCTGTGTGTAGGATAGATTGGAAGAGGAGAGGGCGGAGGCAGGAAGATCAGGGAGCAAGCTGATAAAATAAGCCAACATCACATACACAGCCCATGCCTCAATTAGATTGATTCCCTGGTTATTAGGTTTTCAAAGTGAGATCCTGCAAAGTAAGCATTTGATGGTCATTTCAAGTATGATGCCATGTCTGCTGTCTTTCAGAGCCTGCCACTAAGCACAGGGAAAGCCAGGTGAGAGCATGGATGACTCAATGAAATCATCTCCAGTACTGCAAAAACAACTCATGTGCATGCCCTGCTGGCAATAGGATGCAATTCCTCTAGTGATCTGAGTGTCTCTTGGTTTTATGAGCAGCCAAAGGGCAGTGTTCCTTCCTAAAAAAAACCCTTAACTGCTTATGGTTTACAGAAGGGGTAAGCACTCTACTCTGTGGCATCCAGTGGCATCCTGGACTCATTAGAAATTTGTGACTGCCGAGATACATGCTAAAGATTTAACTGGCTGTTTGGCATATGATCCATTGGTCAGAAACACTAAGGCATTTATGAGGCTAGTTTCAGTTCCTGTATATCTCTACCTCAAGGGACTACTGATTCTATGCTTGGCACGGTAAGTGCAATTATTGATTTTGTGTTGTTTTGGTGACAACCACAAAATCAATAATCTTTTCACTGGTTATCTTCCAGGTCTTTATTCTGGGTTGGGTCCTTCTAGACTGTGAGCCCACTGTTGGGTAGGGACTGTCTCTATATGTTGCCAACTTGTACTTCCCAAGCGCTTAGTACAGTGCTCTGCACACAGTAAGCGCTCAATAAATATGATTGATTGATTGATTGGGTAGAATCAAAGAACCCCCAGTGGCCTGATTATCACAATAGATTCTGTGCAGGAATATTTCTGCTTTCTGTTTATAACAACGCCAAAAATACCTCATTCATTCATTTGTTCAATCGTATTTATTGAGTGCTTACTGTGTGCAGAGCACTGTACTAAGCACTTGGGAAGTACAAGTTGGCAACATATAGAGACGGTCCCTACCCAACAGTGGGCTCACAGTCTAGGAAGGGGAGACAAAGAACAAAACAAAACATATTAACAAAATAAAATAAATAGAATAAATATGTACTAATGAAATAAATAAATAGAGTAATAAATACGTACAAACATATATACATATATACAGGTGCTATGGGGAGGGGAAGGAGGTAAGGCGGGGGGGGATGGAAAGGGGGAGGAGGGGGAGAGGAAAGAGGGGGCTCAGTCTGGGAAGGCCTCCTGGAGGAGGTGAGCTCTCAGAAGGGCCTTGAAGGGAGGAAGAGAGCTAGCTTGGCCAATGTGCGGAGGGAGGGCATTCCAGGCCAGGGGGACGATATGACCTCACCATGTCAGTAGTACTGTAGTCATCATATAGGGATAGCTTTTTCTTGTTGGTCAGTAAATCATATTTATTGAGCACTTACTGTGTTCAGAGCACTGTACTAAGTGCTTGGGAGAGTACAACAATAAAACAAACACATTCCCTGCCCACAGTGATCTTACAGTCTAGAGGGGGAGAAAAACCTCACGAAGAACATAATTCAAGACCTACCTTGGAAGCCTTCCAATTGAACAGCAAGTTCAAAGTTCAGAGCAGGAAACTAGGCCTGATCAGATGTGGGGGTGAGCACAATAACCGTGTCCTGTATGTAGAATGGACCATGTCAACTGGTCTTCCACAGTGCTTTGTACCTTTCAGGGTACCTCCTTCAAAGTTGTAATTAGAGGAAGGTAGATCACGGGGTTCAGATCTCAGGACATCTTTCTCATCTGATAATTTGGGGCAAAATTTCTTTGGCCCAGGGTTTTAAAAAGCCACACTGTACAAAACTTCCACATCTCATGCCCCAGCACTTCCCTGGAATGGGATCTGATGTTACCACTCTAGGCCTCCTGACTAAGGATTAGTTGGGAGCCTGATACTGCACGGCAACTGATAAACTCAAGATAATGGGAACCAAGGCATTACTTAGGTGGCTACAAACACACTTATATGTGTGTGTGTGTTGTATATAGCAATACAAATAAATATAGAATATACATTTATCATATGTAGTATACATATATGTGAATATATATATGAATAATATAATTTTTGTTGTAGCTGTAACATTTAAAAGAAAAAAATTAGATTTAAAGGATTGACAGAGGTAATTTACCATAAAACATCACAACGTACAACATTCAGACAAGAAGGGAATGAATCAGCAATTATATTTTCCCATATTCAATGGTTCTTCCTGCTCCAATTATTGTTCTATGTCTGCCTTCCTATTAGAGTGTAAGTTTCTCTTGGGCAGCAAATGTACTCTTGATATACTCTCTAAATCAATCAATTAATTAGTGTTATTTACTGAGCACTTAATGGTACAGAGCAGTGTACTAAGAACTTGGGAGAGTACAATACAACAGAGTTAGTAGAAACATTCTCTGCCCACAAGGACTCTTAATATAGTGTGTCATACTCAGTAGGTGCTCAATAAATATAAATGATGTATTGATTTCCTTGACTTTAGTTAGAGCTGCAGAAAGCTCCCTCTAACCTTCCCCCTAAGGACAGGTGACATTCCACGTTCCTTGTTAGCAGGCAGGTTTGGCAAAGGAGTATTTAAAGTGCTGCCCATTTGTCAGGAGAAGAATTCTCATTGTTCTGTGTGGACTTGTAATGAAGCTAAACTGCTTAGACTTATCACATTGCCTGTCACACTTCAGGTGACATGAACAGAAATTAAACCCTGGGAGAGATTGAAAAATCAATTAGCAGACCTTACCTCAATTTCCTGATAGGAGTTGTTGATCATGGCTATTAACATATTGAGAAGCACAACCACCATGGTAACATTATAAACACCGTAGAGGACGTAGCCGATATTCTCAATGAACTTGTGATCATACTTCAGCACCACTGATATCACTTCAGACAAGCCAAATATTGACCAGAATAAGGTTTTAAAGCTCTCTTCTACCCTATAAATTAAACAAACAATCCTTTTATTACGGACATGGTCCAGAGTTAATCATAAAAAATGGGAGTTTTGCCAGGGCAAATAAATTGCATCTCTGCTCCTTCCCTTTGATTGTATCATTCATCCCAGGGGACTCTTGGTGCCTATGTCCTGATCCGATAAAGTACGTGACACCTTAAGAAAGTGATAAAACAGCTCTGGGTCATTTTAAGAGACAGCATCTGTTGTAATAATTTGTTATCTCTTTTCCTGGCTGCCATGCTATTTAATCTTGCCTTTTATTAAAACCACAATTCAAAATGAATATCTGGTCATATCATTGAGCTCATAACCCTTCTGAGTATATTTCCAGCAAGAAACATGATTCCTTTTGTTCAAGAATACCCTGCTGGCCTCTTTAGTATTAATTCAATATAGGTACTGTGACATCAAGAGGGGAAAGGAGAACCAACTCCAGGCACAGCAAAGAGCACCTATAGACAACATAGGACTAAGTCTCGGGATTCAGGCTAATCTGTCTTTCAATCAATCAATCATACTGACTGAGCATTTACCATTTGCCTAACACTGTACTAAGTACTTATCAACAGATGAATCCATTTATGTCCAACGGCCTTGCTTTTCTCCTGATGTGGACATGGCAATTGATCCCAGTTTTCAGCATTGTGTGAGGCTTTGTTTGACTGTATCCTTACAATGCTAACTCTGTTCTCCTGTCTTTCAGTTTCCCAATTTTGACTCACCATGCAGCAGCTGTTTGGGTAGCCTTCTGTTGTTATGTCTCACCAGGAGGAGTTATGTTGAAAAGAGCTTCAATCATAGAAGACTATCAATAAGCCAGTCAGAATTAAGGAGTGATATTGCAAAAGAGCATTCAAGAAGAGAATTATGACAGGGACTGGCTGTACTATGTTCTTATGGTGAAGAGGAATTAAATCTGCATGAGGAAACTGAAAAGCTTGTGAGAGTGTTCAAATTTCTAGGTTTAGAAGGTGGAGAAGGCAAGCTAAAATCAATAAGCCCCCTGTCAATCTTCCTTCCTCTACCCTCTGCTGAGCAACCCTACCTGAAGCCCTCTGTACTCTGCAGTGACTCACATTTTCAGTCTCAGGGTACAAACAGTCATTTAAAGTGACAGAAAGTGGAGGAGATAAGGACTAAGGTAAAGCCCTATGAGTGAAAGGGAAAGCAATTAATCCAATTAAACAGGATCTACATGGAGCTTGGATATGTCAGGTCTTTATAAAACCTGAGCAGAAATATGTTTGGTACCCAAAGCTGGATTTAGAGTAAGAGAAGAGAAATCATGTGGAAAACTGTGCTGAGAGGCTTGACTCCATTTCCCTTCCTCTATATATGTGGAATGTGGTGTGAGCCAGATTTTTCTGCCATCTGAGGGAAAGAGTGCATTTGTGTGCTATAAAGCGGAAGGAGTTTTACTATTTTCCTGCTAGAGATTTAATGCATATCTATAAAACTACATTAAAGTCTTCTCTCCAGAGCCACAATCAAATGGAGCCTCTCAATGAAGGAAAGGGCCTCTTTGCAGGCTCTGGGCTCCTTAACTTTTAGGGGTCTCTCTGGACTTCGTCTCCTCTTGTGAATCAGCATATATTTCCTATTAAATAATAAGTACTTTAAATCAACCTAGTCCTAGAACCTTGAGGGGCTTAATGGGAAAATAGCAAATTATTGATAATAATAATAATAATAATAATAATAATAATAATAATAATAATAATAAATAATATTATTTGTTAAGCACTTACTATGTCCAAAGCACAGTACTAAGCACTGGGGAGGTACAAAATAATCGGCTCCCACATGGGGTTCACAGTCTAAGTAGAAGGGAGAAAGGGTATTGACTCTCCATTTTGCAGATGAAGAAACTGAGGCACAGAAAAGTTAAGTGACTTGCCCAAGGTCATACAGCAAATAAATGGCAGAGCCAGGATTAGAACCCAGGTCATCTGACTCCCAGGCCCGTGTTCTTTCCACTAGGCCATATTACTTCTCATCTTTGATGAGGAATCTTTTAATTTTTCCTGATATCCTAAATTCCCCTTGCAATGAGGTTGTTTGACTTGTCAGCTTTCTGATGCTGACCCAAGAAAGAAGCTTGGCAAGATGCAATGTAGGGTTTTTATAGTCCCTTAGATTGTCAGCTTCCTGAAGGCAGGGGCATGTGTCTTCCTTCTGTTGTACTCCCCCAATCATTTAATGCAGAGCTGTAAATTTGGTGGCTCAGTAAATGCTATTATTTGATTAACTGCTTTTCATCACTTCACCCGAATTTATGGAGCCATAGGCTCTGCAGGTGCTCACTAAATAGAGAATGATAATGACGGAGATGAAGATGACAGATGTAGAGTAGAATGGGATCACCACCCCACCAGTTTCTCATCTTCCCTACCAAATGTTCCTTTCTCCTTAACTTTCTCATCATTGTAGACAACACTACCATCCTCCCCGTCTCTCAAGCCCACAACCTTGCCCTAATCCTTGGTCCCACCCTCTCTTCCAACTCCTATATTTGGCCTGTCTCCAAATCCTTTCCGTTTTTTCCTTCACAAAATCCACTCCCTCCTCTTCATCCAAACTGCCACCTCCCTGGTCCCTCTGGTCCAAACACTTATCACATCCCAAATTGACTCTTTATCTAGAAATGCTCTGGGCATGTTACTCCCCTCCTCAAAAATCTCCAGTGGCTACCAATCAATCTGCGCATCAGGCAGAAACTCCTCACCCTCGGCTTCAAGGCTCTCCATCACCTCGCCCCCTCCTACCTCACCTCCCTTCTTTCCTTCTACAGCCCAGCCCGCACCCTCCGCTCCCCTGCCTCTAATCTCCTCACTGTGCCTCGTTCTCGCCTGTCCCGCCATCAACCCCCGGCCCACGTCATTCCCCTGGCCTGGAATGCCCTCCCTCTGCACATCCGCCAAGCTAGCTCTCTTCCTCCCTTCAAGGCCCTACTGAGAGCTCACCTCCTCCAGGAGGCCTTCCCAGACTGAGCCCCCTCCTTCCTCTCCCCCTCGCCCCACCTTTCCATCTCCCCGTCTTACCTCCTTCCCTTCCCCACAGCACCTGCATATATGTATATATGTTTGTACATATTTATTACTCTATTTATTTTTTTATTTTACTTGTACATATCTATTTTATTTATTTTATTTTGTTAATATGTTTGGTTTTGTTCTCTGTCTCCCCCTTCTAGACTGTGAGCCCACTGTTGGGTAGGGACTGTCTCTATGTGTTGCCAACTTGTACTTCCCAAGTGCTTAGTACAGTGCTCTGCACACAGTAAGCGCTCAATAAATACAATTGATTGACTGATTGATTGACTACTGCATCCAGCCTCCTAATTGACCTTCCTGCCTTCAGTCTCTCCTCAGTCCAGTCCATATTTCACACTGTTGTCCAGATCACTGTCCTAAGATGTCATTCTGCATGCATCTCCCCAGTTCTTGAAAAATTTCACTGGTTTTCCTTCGATCTATGCATTAAAAAGAGATTCCTCACCATCGGCTTTAAGGCATGAAATTAGTTCTCACCACATTACCTATCCTCGCTCCTCTCCCAATACATCCCAGCCCACACTCTTTGGTCCTCTCCAGCCAATCTTCTCACTGTGATTCATTCTCATCTCTCTCACCAAAGACCTCTTGTTCGTTCCCTTCCTCCTGCTTGGAACTTCATCCCTGATCACATCTGACAGACCACCCCATCTTCAGGGCCCTTTTGAAATCATATCTCCTCCAGGAGGTCTTCCCTGATGACTCACTCACCTTCCCAAACCTATTTCCCTGCTGTCACTTCAGCACTTCTGCATCACTCAAGCACTTGGGTACTCATAGTACACAGTATATACTTATATACATATCTTTATAGTCTACTGCTTCCCCTTATGATTATTATGGTATTTGTTAAGCACTTGTTATGTGTCATGCACTGCTCTAAGTGCTGGGGTAGATAGAAGTTAATCAGTCCCTCTTCCACATGGGACTCACAGTTTAATTTACCTTAGTGCCTGTCTCCCCAACTGCATGGTAAGCTCCTTGGGGGCAGGGATCATATCTAACACCTCTATTGTACTCTCCCTACATCTCTATTATACTCCATGCATCAGCGCTCAGTAAATACTATTGATTGATTTCTCTCATTATATTGCTTCCTTCTCCCTTTTATCTCTGCCACCCCTAAACAGAGACAACCGTACTGTTCACATGCTACTTCCAGCCTCTCATGGGCTCTATCTTGCACCTACAAAATAGTTTGCGATTATCTAGTGAGTTGCAGCAAAGGCCTGAGGAGAGGAGACCATGTCTCATTGTTGCCCAGGGAAAGATAGTAGGACCAAGGTGAGGGGTCAGGAGGTCTGGGTTCTAATCCTGACTCTGATCGACTGGCTGTGTGGTCTTGGACCAGATGCTCAACTTCTCTGTGCCTCAATCTCTTCAGTAGAAAATGAGGAGTAGCAGTAGTAGTTATAGTAATATTTATTGAAGACCTATTTGGTGTGGGGAACTGCATTAGGCTCTTGGGAAGCACAGAATAATGAAATGGCACATCCTGCCCACAAGGAGCTTATACTCTATTGTGCGGTGATAGCAAATTAAAGGGACAGTGATTGAGGCCTAGATGAAAGACCTGACCTGCATCCACTGTAGTAGAAATAGTAATCACATTTACTAAGTGCTTACTGAATGTAGAACACTGTACTAAGCTCTGGGCGCACACAAATGGAACTTAAACACTGTCACTGTCCCTTGGGGGACTCACAATTTAAGAATATCAAGAGTAATAGCAGCAATAACTGGAGCAGTGTAATAATAGCATCTAAGCGCTTAGTATTTAGCTGCTCCACAGGGGCCCTTCTCTACTTGGGACAGGGAACTAGGAATGCGAAAGATAAGGAATAATTATTAGCCACTACAGCACCACACAATAAAGCATGGTCCAGTGACTGCCATTTTAAAAAGAGAGTTGCCTCAGCACATCACATCTAAGTTTTGCAGGTCCCACTGCAGAAAGCCCCTTGAGTGAGACCCTACTGGGGCAGGCTATATCCAGCAGAGCAGAGCCATTCTCAACCAGCAAGGATCTGCAAGGAGCTTAGGATGCTTTCCAGAGGATGGAACTGCAAGCAAACATCCTAGTGTAATGTGATGCAGGTAAACTTTTGTATCTAGGCATCTGTTAGTTTGGATGAGAATCTTAGGAGTGCAGTACTGCACTCTGCACACAGAAGTCAGCCATCCAGTGTTCCTGTAAGCTCCTGCTTACATACAGTAAGTGCCCAGCCGAGCAGTCTGTGCAAAGTCAGGGCTCAATAAATACAATGAAACGAGTGAGTGAAAATTTCCAAGGAGGACATTTCACGCTGTATTTTAGCTGCCAGCAAATAGGAATAAAATTATTTGACTCCTGTGTAACTCCTGAGTGTCAAAGGCAGTGTTTGTGATCTATCCTTTGAGCAATAATAAAGCCAGTCACAGCCTAGGGACTCAATTGCCTTCTACCTTGCTATGGAAAATAGGAAAATCTAATTGTGACAAATTCTGCACAGACCTCCATTAAAACACATCCCCAGGTGACACAAAATGTTAAGAGACGGATTTGCTCTGATTAGAAAATGTGAAATAAGCTTTATGAGGCAGACTCAGTTGGGGAGCACAGTGTCATTCTAGTTGCGTGGAGCAGACGGGCTTTTTCTCCCGGAGGAGAACAAAGTTGGGATGATGATGATGATGACGATGATGGTAATGATGATAATAATAACACTAATAATAGTAATATTAATATAAGTGTTGTATTTGTTAAGTGCTTACTATGTGCCAAGTACTGTGCTAAGCACTGGGGTAGATACAAGACAATGAGGCCCCACATGGGGCTCACAGTCTTAATAGGAGGGAGAACAGGTTCTGAATCCCCATTTTGCAGATGAGGGAACTGAGGCACAGAGAAGTTAAGTGACTTGCCCAAGGTCATGTAGCAAGTAAGTGGCAGATCTGGAATTAGAACCTAGGTCTTTTGACTCCCAGGCCTGTGCTCTTTTGGCTAGGCTGAGCCACTTCCCCACCCTGGCCAGGGCTGTTTGGGCAAAAACAATATTGATTTTCCCAAACCCTAGAACCCAGGGAGTTCTGCTTGGCAGCAAAGCATCCTGCTCCATTTCTGCCCACCATGAAAGGCACTTGTTGCATGAGGTCACAATCGTTCTGGATCACCTTGAGGTTCGGAGTCCACCCCATGGACCTCTGACCTTGTTCTTCCCAGGTTACTTCAGGCCTGACTGTCTGATTCGTCTTTGATGACCTCCTCTTACTGTTTCAAACCAGGAGAGGTATCAGGCCCCAACCTGATTTAGCAGAGGAAGCTAATAAAGGAGTAGAGAGGGGTGGAGGACACTTTCAAATCCCCTTAATGGAACAGCCGTTTTATAAAAGACTGTGCCAGAGACGTGCTAATTGGTAGTCTTGCCAACATTATTGTGGGCATTGGGGGTGGGTTGACATTTCCCACCTTGAAAGCTTCGGCCGTCTCTCCCTTTCTCCCTTCACTGCCCTCCCCTCAGTCCTCGGTACTGAGTGGCAGAGAGACAGAGGAATGCAAAGATCTAGGGACAGAAGAGCTGCCAATCTAGTCAGCAGCACTGAGCCCCAATATGAGGCCCAAAAGCCACGCAAGTGGCTTTGGTCTCAAAGTGTGGTAAGTGCAGCAGGTTGATCGAAAGCCATGCTGACACCTTGGTTCCTGCATCACTGCAGGGGCAAGACAAGGGGTTCCGGTGGTCTTGCAGCTTTGAGCCAAACTTGGTTTTATCCATGGGGCAATTTCCTAGCCCCCATTCCCTCAGGCCCCTGGCTTGTTGACTGACTATGATTCCTGTCTGTAAATAAAGTCTGTCCGCCTCCACCATTATACCATAAGCACCGTGAGGCCAGGGAATGTGTGTATCTTGCTTCCATTTGTCTCTCCCACGTGCTCATTACAGTGCTTCACCCTCAGTAGGGGCTCAATAAAAAAGGTATTCTCGGAGTTGCGATTTCCAGGACCATGTTGTGCTGGTGCAAACCCAGCCACAAACCGGCCCATCAGGGTGACTGCAAGGGCCACATGGAGGCAGCAGAGAAGAGTTCGAGTGTAGGTTACGTAAGGGACAGACACATCCCTCCAGTAGGGCTGAAGTCAGGTCTCTGCCTATCCTTACTGGAGCCCCAAACACACTGGAGAATATCATCTTCTTTATATCCATCGATTTTTTTAATTAGAGAAAAAGATTATTCTGGAGTGATGAGCAAACTCTAAAATCATGTCCACAAGGAAAATGACATTATTGGCCAAGATTCCTTCAATCCCCCTTGCATTCCTGGCCTATTGACCCTTTCCCTATTCGGTGAAATACCATTCATTCCTATCTATCACAGTTCAGAAGCTCCTAACAAAGATGGTAAGAACGAACATGCCTCTGTCCCTTCCTGTTTATGAACATGTCTTGAAACTCTGCTGCTTATCCCTCCCTGTAATTTATTTTCATGTCTGTCTCCTCAGCTATATCGTAATATCCTTGAGAGCAGGGATCAAGTCTCCTGACTTCAGGAATGCTCTCAGCTGCTTACTACAATGTTCTGCACAGAGTAAGTGCTCAATATAAATATTATTGATTGATTGTCAGCAAATATGGACTCTTTGGGAAAGGGCTCCCTATTCAAATGGCTCAGAAATTGGCATAAGGGGACAGAGATGGAATTTTTTGTTTGGTTTGATGGCACATTGCCTGTAGCCCTGCAGCTCCTCGGGGATGCAGAAGGGGATGATTGCGCTGATCTTGTTCCTGGGAGAGGGACCATGCACCTGTACAGGAGCAAAAGGCAGAAGGGAAGGAAATTTGCATGACAAATAGGACAGGGAAGAATCCCTGGGTGAGCCCCTCTCAGGACCCTCTCTTCTTTGTTTCCAGACTGGGGAACTCTGATTCTGTTTTTAATTGCTAAAATTCACTGATTTATCAAAGAGCAATAAAACTCCCAACTCCTGAGGCCTGAATAGAGGCCTGCTACCAACCAAATGCTGCTACCTTGGCAGCATATATTTAATGGTGCACTGATAGACAGAGAAGTAGAAAATATAATTAAGTGATTTGCAGAATTTGGGAGAATGTGACATCAGGTTTCTCACTGAATTGAAGATTGATAAAGATATACTAGTGTCCAATCTTGTATAAAGCAATGAGAACTGAACCCAGCAGAGAAGAAATATCCAGCTCCTTGACCTGTTTATCCAGGGTCAAATGCAAAAAAGAATAGCAACAAGAGGGTCCTGGAATGCAATCAGCTGGGCAGCATCGAGGCAATTCTCGTGGAAACACAGCTCCACTGGGTGGGTTGTGTGAGGAGAATGGCCTCTCCAGGCAGCTGCCAAGTGGCTGATTTAATGGCTCCATATACAAGCCAAAAGGTTCAGTGAAGAGACCCAGTGAAGCATGGCCTCAGGCAATGTAATGGAGCAGTGGACCATTGAGGCAGATGGCCTCCAGGAGAGGAATTGCTCTCCTCAAACAAAAGCTTGGGAAGATCAGAATGAGAAGAGGCTGCGATACCCATGTGGGACAGAGACTGATTATCTGCTCCAGTGCTTAGCACAGTGCCTGGCTCATAGTAAGCCCTGAACAAGTACCACTAAAAAAAAAGGCAGGCTAGGAAACAGACTGGCAATTCAGTCAGTCACTAAATCCTGTTGGATGTGTACTTGTCATATCTGGTTTCAACAACTGCATCCTTGCTGACCTCCCTGCCTCCAACATCTCCAGTTCATACTTCACTCTGCTACCCAGATCATTTTTCTAAAACATCATTTAGAATGTGAATGTCTCTCCATACCTCGAAAACTTCAATGGTTGCCTGTCTATGTCCACATCAAAGAGAAACTCCTTACCAGTGGTTTCAAGACACTCAATCAGCTCTCCCTTTCCTACCTAACCATACTCACCTCCTACTACAACCAAGTATGCACACTTGGCTCTTCTAATACCAACGTACTCACTGTACCTCTACCTCATTTCTCTCACTGAGTACTGTGTGCTCTCCCCTCCCCACTCCTTTTGGGCCTGAGGAGAGAGATGCTGCCAACAAGGTAGCTGCTGCTTCTGGTCCACACCCCTATGCAGCCTCCACACCCTGGGGCCAAAGCCCATTCTGGGGTTGGGGGTAGGGCAATGCCACATGTAAAGGAGGCATCCTGCTCCAAGAGGAACCTGGGAAGGGACAGCAGAGAGGGGATGAGCAATCCCCTCCACATCATGACTCTGGTTAATCTGTTGCTACTCCTCTGGACATCTTGGGCTGGAGAGTTGGGCTCTGTCAGTCTCACTGGGGTCACAGTTAAGTGGAGAGTTTATTCCAGATGTCTCCCAACATAACTCTCAGCTTACTTAAATGCAGGATGGGTTCTGGCATGGGCCCTTCCAGGGCCCCAAGCTGCCCAGATGGACTGTGGCACATTTAGGGTGGGCAAAGGGATGCAAGTGGAATCTTACTCCCTCTCCATCCTGTTCTAGCAAAGGTGCCATCCTGGGTACACTTACCCAGAGCTGGGCTAGCCCTAGGCTGCCATAGTCTGCTCATCACTGCTGACAAGAGTCCCACCTGGCATGTTTGACCAAGCTGGCACCATGATGGTCTCAAGCCCAAACAAGGGGACCTGATTCTGATCCCCGAGCTGGGGTTAAGAAGGCTAAAATCAGCTTCAAGCACTGGGATCAACAGTCAGAATTCTCAATTTTCCATCCAAGGTAAATCCAAGCCCAGGACCTTTTCTTGCTGTATAGGCATCCAAAGTTCTTCCCACAAGACCTTGCCAGCAGATAAGTTCTGAAAGAAAATGTCAGTGTGTCTACCAAGAAGAGGAAGTAATTCCTTTTTGGCAGCATGGCCTAGGGAAAGGGGCATGAGATTGGGAATGAGGAGCCCCAGGTTCTGGGTCTAACTCTGCATAGGCCTGTTCTGTGACCTTGTACAAGTCATGTCACCTCTCTAGGCCTTAGTTTTTTCATCTGTAAAGTGGAGATAAGACACCTGCTCTTCCTTCCTCTTAGACTGTGAGCCCAGTGTAAGGCAGAGATTGTGGGCGATCTGATAATTCTGTCTTTATCAATCAATAGAATTTATTGAGTGCTTCCTATGTGCAGGGCACTGTGCTGAGTGCTTGGGAAAGAACAACACAACAGAGTTGGTGTTTGGAGCTCAGGAAGTGCAGAATTGATAGTCCACTACTCAGAAGGGCCCAGGAGGCCAGAATCAGAGCAGAGTCCACACCAAACCCAACAGCATAATGCCATCTTGTGCGGTCCAGGGGAGTCCCCTTTGCGGCTCCCGGCAGGTACTCACGTTGTGAATGCCGGGTTGTATTTTGCACCAAGGTAGTAGGAATACAGGTTGAACATCCCAATCATGAAGGCAACAAACACCATGATAAAAATGACCATGAACTTGAAGATATCCTTCACCGTTCTTCCCAAAGAAATTTGCAGAGGTCCAAAGCTCTCGTTGGCTGGAAGAATGTAAGCAATGCGGGAGAAGCTGAGTACCACAGCTATGGCATATAGTCCTTCTGATATGATTTGAGGGTCAGAGGGTAACCACTTGTTCCTGGCTAGAAGAAAATTATATACATTGCCCGTTAGTGACAACGTCCTCGCCCCTGAGTTGGAAATTCATATTGACAAGATCAAGAAAGATTAGATCTGGCAGCACATGGACAGTTTCCTATGGCAAGAGCCTGGGGCCCTCAACACTTTCCCTTTAATATACCATAAAGCAAAGGCAGGGTAAGAAACACTCAGGAGAACAGGCAGGGGAGAAGAGCGGTGATAAACCCATGGAGGGACCCTCCTCCTCCCACCTAAGGAGAGAAAGCCCTTAACCTTAAACCCTTAAGAAAGCCTGCAGGGTCGTGTCATTCCACCAGAGGGCGCCTCTTCCCCCTCCAAGTCCAAGTCTGGAGTCTAATCATTCTCCAGGCGGAATCCACACTTCACGTCTTTTAATTTCCCCCCAAATTGATAAGTTGGAGGGAGGACTCAGAAATAGCAATCAGAGCAACCGGGAGATTCTAAAAATTCGACATTTTTCAAGGCGAGGAAAATGTGGATTCTTTGGCTTTGCCCTGTGGCTTTTTATTAAAGGAACCTAGGCTGTGGGAGTCTGGAGGTGTAAGGGAGTGAGTGGGTGGGGAGGGGAGAAAGAAGAGTTGGAAGCATCTTTAGGATGTTCAATCACTTCCACTTTAATGCCTGACCATCCTAAACGTGACCCATAGAGGAAGCCACTTTGGTTTTGAATTTCTGGGAGAGACATGATTTGTGCCCAGCTGGCTGAGAAGGCCGGGATGTTAGAAACTGGACATCCAAGGGTCCTTTCTGATTCCTGTCCCTGCCCCTGCATGCACCTCTGAACTTTCTGATTTCGGACACTCCAGGCCCAATTCTAGCCCTACCCACCTTTCTAGCTAACTCCTGACCTATCGTGATGTCTCCCCAAGTCTGCCAATGAACAGACTTGCCCTGACTCTAGCAGGGTGCTGGTTCCTCTGGGGGCTTATCTGCACCTCATCTTCCAACTTCCCTAAGAGCAAACCCCTAGGAGCCTGAGCAGCCCCTCTTCTGAGTAAAAGCCCTGGGTCCATCCAGCCCAGGTTTCTGCCTTCTAAAACATCAACGAGGGATGCCTGGAGGAAGCGTCTGACGGCTCACCTGTAGCCCAATTTACAGTTCCAGTCCAGAAATCTGGTTTGATTGAATCAATTTTGTGGGTGAGTTTCATTTTGTTTCAAAGACATCAAGTTTATAGTCTATTATCATATTAATCAAGGTTTCCAGCAAAAAGAGTAGCATCAAATTCCCTGCAATGTTCTGAATTATTTAGGCAAACATGCTGTTTCTTAGTGTAGAACTGATCTATTCACTTCTGTGCTACAGAAAAGAGTTTCTATGTTCACTTGGGAATAAAAAGTTCAGGAAACAGGTTAATACATTTTGTTTCCCTAGTAATGAATCTCGGTTATGTGGCTCTTTATCATGTCAAAGTCAATAGATATACGTGACCTTGCATCCGGCTAAGGGACCGATCACCCAATCGCATCTAGGACTCATAAATTTGATTTTTTTTCTTTGTTTTCGTATCCAGGCCCAAGAGTACAGCAAGACACACCTTAGCTTTAGATGCTATATACGTCTTTAATTGAAGGAAACAAGGAAACATTTTAAAGTGGTGTGGCCTATTGGATACGGCCCAGGCCTGGGAGTCAGAAGGACCTGGGTTCTAATCCTGGCTCCGCCACTTGCCTGCTGTGTGACCTTGGGCAAGTCACTTCACTTCTCTGGGTCCCAGTTACCTCATCTGTAAAATGGGGATAAAAACTGTGAGCCCCATCTGGGTCATGGACTGTGTCCAACCTGATTATCTTGTATTTACCTCAGCACTTAGTAAGTGCCTGGCACATAGTAAGCACTTAGCAAATACCATTAAAAAAATATTCCTTTCCGTTTTAGAGTTTCTGAGTCCTGGGCACATTAATGGTCAGCTAGGATGATTAAAGAAAGACTCCCAATCCAGAAGTTCAAAAAGAAAAGTCAAATGAAGGGAGTATTCTGTGCCCAATAAATTTATAAGCGTGGAAATTCTACATTGGAAAACCATTCAGGTCCATATGAAATACGGTAACTAAAACTTTGTACTGGCTTAGAAAAATCAGGCTTGTGCCCTCTGGGTTAGCCAACACCTTAAAATTTGCTTCTTGTCATAAAAGCCACTTTTAATGATCTGTCAGGCAATAAACCATTCCCGGGTCACCAGCTTCTTCGATGAAGCAGTCTCTAATAGGATTGTTAGGTAACGCTTCTAAGTCTGATAACAGAAACTGGGAATAGCTGAAAAACCACAGGGTGTCTTCCCATCCTCTCTAATCCTGGAAGGAGCAGCCCCTTAATGTGTTATCTGCCTCCCTTCTTTCTTTAAGTTAACCTTTCCTGGGACAAAAATCTCTCCCCGGGCACCACAGCCAAATTGGGCTGGGCTTGGGGTGGGGGCATCCCATCCCCTCCAAAGTTCACTCGATCATCACAGTTGGGCTCTGGTTGAGAGCAGAGGTGGGGCCCATTAGAGGGCAGACTTGACCAAACGTTAGAGTGGGAATCAAGCGCTTGCTCTAAACATTCCCCAGATGGACCTCGAACAAAGGAAACGAAGCCATAAGATGGCCTGCCTTCAGTGGGGGAGAAAATGTGATAATAGAGCCTTAAAAATACATGGCATCAATAAGCCATTTCAGAAGGCCAGCATTGCACTCCCAAGAGAGGCTATTCAGGGAGTTCAACTGTCAATCAATCATAAGGTCAGTTTGGCTGCCGCTGTGTGGGCTTCCCCTGAAGAACTCTGGATACTTCATGCTGCTGCCCGGATTATCTTTGTCCAGAAACGCTCTGGACATATTACTCCCCTCCTCAAAAACCTCCAATGGCTACCGATCAATCTGCGCATCAAGCAGAAACTCCTCACCCTGGGCTTCAAGGCTCTCCATCACCTCGCCCCCTCCTACCTCACCTCCCTTCTCTCCTTCTACTGCCCAGCCCGCACCCTCCGCTCCTCCACCACTAATCTCCTCACTGTACCTCGCTCTCGCCTGTCCCGCCATCGACCCCCAGCCCACGTCATCCCCCGGGCCTGGAATGCCCTCCCTCTGCCCATCCGCCAAGCTAGCTCTCTTCCTCCCTTCAAGGCCCTGCTGAGAGCTCACCTCCTCCAGGAGGCCTTCCCAGACTGAGCCCCTTCTTTCCTCTCCCCCTCGTCCCCCTCTCCATCCCCCCGTCTTACCTCCTTCCCTTCCCCACAGCACCTGTATATATGTATATATGGTTGTACATATTTATTACTCTATTTATTTATTTATTTATTTATTTTACTTGTACATTTCTATCCTACTTATTTTATTTTGTTGGTATGTTTGGTTCTGTTCTCTGTCTCCCCCTTTTAGACTGTGAGCCCACTGTTGGGTAGGGACTGTCTCTATGTGATGCCAATTTGTACTTCCCAAGCGCTTAGTACAGTGCTCTGCACATAGTAAGCGCTCAATAAATACGATTGATTGATTGATTGATTGATTGATTGATAATCCCTGTCCCTCCCCCAAACGCCCCCAAGGCCCTGACTGAGCCAAGTGGATTCCACAGCTGAAACTGCTGTGAGACATCCCTGAGGTGAGTACTGTAGACTGGGGCCCAGGTCTGGGCTTTCTGGGATCAGCCCTGAGGAACAAGAAGGGACATAAAATAGCCCTACCAGACTCACCAGATGGAACAAATCCCACTTTCCCCAGCTCAAAATCTGCCCAGTGGACAGGGAAACTGGCTGGGCAGGAATGGGGTGCAGGGCCTGGGCCTGGATGGAGAGGAGCGGGGAGTCTGATCCTCAAATATCCCCCTCCCCACCTGGAGACTTCCCAGCAGGGAAACCTTCCACTGGGAGAGGTGTGGGGATCCAGGGGCCCACCCTCTCCCAGGATCAGCTGTTCTCCACGGGAGGCTCTATCCTCACCCTGAAGCAGCGGGTGAGGCTAAACTGGCCCCACGGATCTTGGCTCAAGCCAAGTGTTCTCTCTCAGGTCAGGCAGGAAGACACTGGTTCTTCCACTTCTCCAGTTACTGGCCGAAAGTAAGATAACAGACTTCCCCTCCTATTAGAGTGTAGGCTTCTCCATGGCAGGGATACTGTCTTATACTTCTGTTGTACTTTCCCACTCTGTTGCTGTACCCTGTGCTGATCTAACCTCGGGCTGCATTGTTCTGAGGTTTGCACTGCTGCTGCAAGAAAGGCTGAAGTTGGTGGCTGTCTGCCTTGTTATTTTAAGAGGATAAACTATTTGATCAACTCCCAGCACAGCATCTGCTATTCTCTCGGTAGTGCACTCCAGCCCAGCGTCTGGCACCCCATGGGGGCCCAGTAGGTTGGTCTGCACACAGTGGGTGCCCCATCCAGTGCCTCCCACAGAAGGCCAACCTAGGACGGCACCATGCCCATAGCTGGGGGCCTAGTACAGTGCTCTGCAATCCATGGAGCACCCAGAATGGTGCCCTGCACACTGTGGGGAGTCAGTAAAGTGCTCTGTTCAATGGGTGCCCCCAGTATAGTGTTCTGTATACCATGGGAGCCCAAAACAGTGCTCTTAAACCCAGGGCACACCCAGTACAATGCCCTGCCCATAGCAGGGGCCTGGTGCAGTGTCCTGTAACACGGGAGACTCCCAGCCCAGGGCACAGTACACAGTGGGCACCCAATCCAGTACCCTGCACACCAAAGGGGCCCAGACAAGTGGTATGCACACCGTGGGTTCCTCCAATACAGTGCCCGGCCTACTGTGGCCACTGAGTCCAATGCTTTGCACATAGTGCATGCTTAATAAGAAGCAGCAGAGCAGCAGAGAAGCAGCGTGGCTGAGTGGAAAGAGCACAGGCTTTGGAGTCAGAGATCGTGGGTTCAAATCCCGACTCTGCCAATTTCCAGCTGTGTGACTTTGGGCAAGTCACTTAACTTCTCTGTGCCTCAGTTACCTCATCTGTAAAATGGGGATTAAAACTGTGAGCCCCTGGTGGGACAACCTGATCACCTTGTAATCTTCCCAGCGCTTAGAACAGTGTTTTGCACATAGTAAGTGCTTAACAAATACCATCATTATTATTAATATATGCTGTTGACTGACTAATTAGAAGCCCCATAAATTTTTTCTAGCCATCTGATACTCTTAGAAGTTTCTGCTCCAGTAGTATCCTCCAAAAATAACAATGTGGATACTAGGATTATAACGCAGCAGAATCCAGCTACAAAGACTTTCCTCATACTCACCAGCCTTTTCTAAGACAGTTTCTGCAGAGAAATTGCAAACTCAAGAACTGGCAGTTAAAATTGAATTTAGCCCATTGAGAGAGAATTATTCCAGCAGACTAATTTACAACCATTCACAACAGAAGGAAATTAGTTTCCTCTTCGGTTGTTGGTTTACAATTGGCTTGCCCAACTCTGTTGCTGTATCCTGGCCTTATCTAATCTCTGGAGGCATTGTTCTGAGGTTTGCACTGCTGCTGAAGTTGGTAGCAGTCACCCTTGTTATTTTAAAAGGGTAAACTCTTTGATCAGCTCCCAGCACAGCACCTGCTGCTGTCTGCAGTGCTGCTCCTGAGCAAGGCAGCACAGTCTAGTGGAATGAGCACTGGTCTGGGAAACTCGGGTTGTGGCCCACCTCTGCCCCTGGCTTTCTGTGTGACTTAGGCAAGTCATTTGACCCCTCTGGATCTCAGTGTCCTCATCCGTAAAATGGGGATGTTAATAATACCTGCCTCGCGGGGATGTTGCCTACGCTGAATGGGATCACAGACGGGGAAGTGCTTTGGGAAAGTGCTGTACAACTGCGACTTTGGGTTGTTACACTAATGTCCCAGAACGGAGACCCAGGTGAAACAGCGGTGCCTTACCGTAGGTGAAATAAGCCACTTCTGGGGGCAGTGAGGCATTATTGAGGTTGTCTCCATGGACGTGTTGATCAACATACAGCTGGGCTTCACTCGCTTTGAGAAAAGCCATAAAGCGAGCGGTGAACGAAGCCACGAAGATCGAGAGCATCCCAAAATCGAGAAGGTTCCACAGGTGCATGACGTATTCCCGAGGTCCTTCCTCCCAGATCTCCTTGCACTCGGACCAGATCATACCTGTGGGGAAAGTCCCTCTGAATAGCATCAAAAGGCTCAAATAGTAAACTCCTTTAGGGCTGTGCTGTGCCTCTTACGATTTTATGTTCCTAATTGCCTGATGGAGTGTTCTGTACAGTAGGCTTCCAAAAGAATGCTTTGCACACAGCAGGTGTCCAGTACATATAGTAAACACCCAGTATAGTTCTCAGTAAGACTGTGAGCCCGTTGTTGGGTAGGGACCGTCTCTATATGTTGCCAATTTGTACTTCCCAAGCACTTAGCACAGTGCTCTGCACACAGTAAGTGCTCAATAAATATGGTTGAATGAATGAATAGGTGCTCAATAAATGCCATTACTTAATATTGAAGACTAACCTTTTCCTGCTATAATGTGGAATGGAAAAGGAAATTCTGATGGCGAAAGACTAAGTCCACTTGCAAGTTCTCTCCCGGAAACTGTTGGCTCCTCGTGAACAGGGGGCATATCTGCTAACTCTATTGTATTGTACTTTCTCAAGCGCTTAGTACAGTGTTCTGTTCACTGTAAGGGCTAAATAAATACCAATAATTGATTAAAATGTTGTACCCATTCATTTTTCCACTAAGTATTCCCACTTCCCAGACCCCTTCCCTTACAGCCTTGATGTCACTCTTTTCTCTGCTGGTTAGTGCATCGCTGACATGTGAGGACACTGCTTTACACTGTTTAGGGTGTGAGTTTCTCCTGAAGGCAACTACATGAGGCAGCAGTCCACATTCTGCTAAATAATCTGTATTTTCATTGCTTTTCCCTACATTTCCAATTCCACTCATGTTCTTCAGGACACCCAGGTGGGCAGGGCACCGTTCCTCAACACGCCAAACTGCCCCTTACAAACACCCAAATGTGGCACAAGTCACTCTTTTGGGTCCAAAGATAGGGAAGAACCTAACCCAGAAGGTCTTTCAACTCACAGTTGCTTGGGGAAGCAGCATGGCCTAGTGGAAAAAGCATGGACCTGGGACACGGGTTCTAATCCCGGCTCCACCACTCATCTGCTGTGTGACCTTAGGCAAGTCACTTCACTTCTCTGTGCCTCAGTTTCCTCAACTGCAAAATGGAGACTCAATATCTGTTCTTCCTCCTCCTTCGACTGTGAGCCCCACATAGGGCAGACTGCCTGACCTGATTAACCTGTATCTGCCCCAGCGCTCAGAACAGTGCTTGACACAGTAAGTGCTTAAGAAACACCATAAAACAGTCTATTCTGGAGCTGTATAACAGAAGGACACTGTTTTTTGTAACTGGAAATCTGGATTTTAAGCCAGTTCTGCTAGTGGTCAAGGTTTCTGCCTGGACTACTCCATCAGCTTCCTTGCTGACTTTCCTGCCTCCTATCTCTCCCCATTCCAGTCCATATTTCACTGAGCTGCCCGGATCATTTTTCTACAAAAACATTCAGTCAATGTTTCCCTACTCCACAAGAACCTCCAGTTCTTGAGCCACCTCTGCATCAAGCAGAAATTTTACCATTGGCTTTAAAGCACTCATTCAACCTCGCCCCTTCATATTTTACCCCTGATTTCCTACTACAACCCAGTCCCCTCAATTCACTACTCTAACATCGACCTACTCATTTTGTACCTCCAACTCATCTATCTTGCTGCCAACTTTTTGCCCACATCCTACTTCTGGCATGAAACTCCCTCTCCCTCCATATCTGACAGGCTATCTCTCTCCCCACCTTTAAAACCTTATTAAAATCACATCTTCTCTAAGAGGTCTTCGCTGACTAAACCCTCATTTCCCCTATTCTCTCTCCCTTCTGTGTCACCCTCACACTTGGATTTGTACCCTTCCGTCACCCCATGCTCAATCATCATTTATTTTATTATCCATCTTTTAGACTGTGAGCCCACTGTTGGGTAGGGACTGTATCTATATGTTGCCAATTTGTACTTCCCAAGCACTTAGTACAGTGCTCTGCACATAGTAAGCGCTCAATAAATACGATTGATGATGATGATGATGATCCATCTCTCCCTCTAGATGGGGAGCTTCTTGTGGGCAGTGAACATGAATATACCAGCTCTGCACACAGGAAGCACTCAATAAATATGACTGATTGGCGGATTGACCGAAGAACTCCTTAGGGTGTTCTGCAAGGTAGATGGACTCAATGGGAATCCTGAAAAATTGCTGGCTAATGTCAGGTACTCCTCTCAGGGCTGCACTTGGAGAGTTTTAGTACTCTTCCAGTCTCGGCTATGGGAGAGAGAGTCAAGCGTGAGTGGTTCTGTGCAAGCCAAAGATCCAGAATCATTTCCTCTGTGCTGTTTCTTAGTCCTGTAGTCTCAGGACTGAGGCCCATCCCTTGTTCTCAATGGGAGACACCATCTACCAAAAGTACCATTTGTGAAATGGCTATCATTCTAAAGGTATTAATTAAGGGTAACTTCTTAGTGCCTCTGTTTTCCCCATCTGTAAAATGGGGATTAAATACCTGTTCCCCCTTAGATGGTGAGACCCAGGTTGGGCAGGGACTTTGTCTGACCTGATAGTTTTGTATCTACTCTAGGGTTTGGCACATAGTAGCACTTAATAAATATCACTGTTTTTCATTATTATTATTGTTGTCATGTTGACAACAACTGTTCTAAGCACTGGGATAGATACAAGTGAATCAGATTGGAGACAGTCCCTGTTCCACACAGGGCTCCAACATAAGAGTTATCTTAAGATAAGAGAAGTTATCTTATCTCCATTTCACAGATGAGGACAATGAGGCCCAGAGAGATTAAGTGGCATGCCTAAAGTCATGCAGCATGCCAGTGGCAGAGCTGGGGCTAGAACCCAGGTCTCCTGACTCTGAGGCTCAAAACTTTCTCCGCGGGGCAAGATGCCTCAGGTTGATTTAAAAAGTGATATTCAGTGATAGTGATACAGTGTTAAAGTAATACAATCAAACAGTGATATTCAGCTCCAGAAGACTGAGGATTTTGCTTGTGTGGTAAGAATGTTGGAGGAAGAAGTGATCGACATCACTCAATCAATGGCTTTTATTGAGCCTTTCCTCTTTGCAGAGTACTGTACTAAGTGCTTGGAAAAATACAACAGAGTTGGTAGATGTGATCCTTGTCCATAAGGAGCTTACAGTCTATTACAGTCTTACAGTCTTGCATATGGGCGAGGATCACAGCTACAGAATAGAAAGGAAGTGTAAAGGAACACTTGCCCAATTTCCTTCTTCCCTCCCTACCTGCTTTTGCCCACAGGCTCACAATGAAAAGCTGATACCATACTAAATGCCTCTTCTCAAAATCTGCCCCCTCTACCTGTACCACTGACCCCACCTTTTGTACCTTATCAAAACACTTGCCCCCTCCCTGACTGCCATCTTCAACAGTTCGCTCTCCAATAGCTTCTTCCCCACTGCTTTCAAACACTCTCATGTCTTCCCTATTCTAAAAACCCCTCCCTTGACCCCACTACTCCCTCCAGGTATTGCCCTCTCCCTCCAACCATACCTTTCCAAACTCCTTGAGCAAGTTTTCTACATCCACTTCTTTCACTTCCTCTCCTCCAATACCCCCTTGACCCCTTCCAGTCTGGATTCTGCCCCCTTCACTCCACAGAAATTGCCCTCACAAAGGTCAACAATTATCTTCTTGCCAAATCCAATGCCCTCTATTCCATCCTAATCCTCCTTGACCTCTCAGCTGCCTTTGACTCTGTCGACCAACCCCTTCTCCTGGAAACATTATCCAACCTTGGCTTCACTGACACTGTCCTCTCTTGGTTCTCCTCCTATCTCTCTGGCTGCTCATTCTCAGTCTCTTTCACAGGCTCCTCCTCTGCTTCCCACCCTGTAACTATGGGAATCCCTTAAGGCTCAGTTCTGGCTTCCCTTTTATTCTCCATCTACACCCACTCCCGTGGAGAATGCATGCACTCCCATGGCTTCAACTACCACCTCTTTGTGGATGATTTCCAAATCTACATCCCCAGCTCTGATCTTTCTCCTTCTCTGCAGTCTTGGATTTCCTCTTGACTTCAGAACATCTCTACCTGGATATCCCTCCAACACATCAAACCTATCTGCAACAGAACTGCTTATATTCCAACCCAAACCCTGTCCTCACCCTGTCTCTCCCTTCCCTGTAGACAACACCACCATTCTGCCTGTCTCACCCGTTTATTACCTAGGTGTTTTACTTGACTCATCTTTTTCATATAACCCTCCTATTCAATCTTGCACCAAATCCTGTCAGTTCAACCTTCTCAGCAGCACTAAAATCCACCCTTTCCTTGCCATTCATTCATTCATTCATTCAATCATATTTATTGAGCGCTTACTGTGTGCAGAGCACTATACTAAGTGCTTGGGAAGTACAAGTCTATCCAAACTCCTACTGTGCTGACCCAAATGCTTATCCTAACCCTCCTTGACTACCGCACCTGCCTCCTTGCCAACCTCCCTGCTTCCTGTCTCTCCCCACTCCAGTCCACACTTCAATCTGCTGCTCAGATCATTTTTCTTAAAAAAAGTTCAGTCTATATCTCCCCTTTCCTCCAGTGATTGCCCATCCACCTCCACATCAAACAGAAACGCCTCGCCCTCTGCTTTAAAGCACTCAATCAGCTTGGCTCCTCTTACTTCACTTATCACCTATTACACCTCAGCTGGCACATTTCACTCCTCTAGAGCCAGCTTGCTGTGTCCTGATCTTACCTACTGCTTGCAGATCCCTTTCCCACATCCTACCTCTGGCCTGGAATGTCCTCCAAATTCATATGCGACAATCACTTTCCCCACCTTCAAAGCCTTATTGGAGGCACAGCTCTTCCGAGAGATCTTCCCCAATTAGGCCCTCATTTCCTCTTCTCCCACTCCCTTTTGCATCACCCTTGCACTTGGATTTGTACCTTTTATTCACCCCTTCCTCAGCTCCACAGAATTTATTAACATACCCGAAATTTATTCATTTATATTAATGCTATCTCCCCCTCTAGACTGTAAGCTTGTTGTGGGCAGGGAACTTGTCTACTAACTCTGTTATGTTGTACACTCCAAAGCACTTAGCATAGTACTCTGCACATAATAAACACTCAATAAATATGATTAATTGGTTGATATATGCCAGATCACCACTCTCCCCACCTTCAAAGCATTACTGAGTGCTCATCTCCTGCAAGAGGCCTTCCCCAATTAAGCCCTCTTTTCCCTGGATCCTTCTCCCTTCTGCATCATCTATGCACTTGGATATGTATGCTTTTGAGCACTTGATAGTCATCCTACCCCTAGCCCTGTGGCACTTATATATGTATATGTAATTTAAATTTATTTATGTTAATGTCTGTCTCCCCTATAGACTGTAAGCTCTCTGTGGACAGGGAACTTGCCTATCAACTCTGTTGTATTTTGCTCTCCCAAGCATTTAAAACACTGCTCTTCACACAGTAAGTGTTCCATATATACCACTGATAGACAAATCCGCCAGACAATTACTCACCCCACCTTCAAAGCCTTAATGAAGACACATCTCCTCCAAGAGGCCTTCCCGGACTAAGCCCCACTTTTCCTCATCTCCCACTCCCTTCTGCGTCGACCTCTGCATCGACCTGACTTGCTCCCTTTGCTCTCCCCTCAGTCCCTCTCCCACAGCACTTATGTACATATCTGTAATTTTATTTATATATATTGATGTCTGTTTATTTGTATTGACGTCTGTCTCCCCTGCTGTAAACTGAGAGCTCATTGTGGGTAGGGATTGTCACTCTTTATTGCTGTATTGTACTTTCCCAAGTGCTTACTAGAGAAGCAGCATGGCTCAGTGGAAAGAGCCCGGGCTTGGGAGTCAGAGGTCATGGGTTCTAATCCCGGCTCTGCCCCTTGTCAGCTGTGTGACATTGGGCAAGTCACTTAACTTCTCTGGGCCTCAGTTACCTCATCTGTAAAATGGGGATAAAGACTGTGAGCCCCACATGGGATAACCTGATTCCCTTGTGTCTACCCCAGCCCTTAGAACACTGCTCAGCACCATAGTAAGCACTTAATAAATGCCATTATTATTATTACTACTATTATTAATAAATACGATTGAATGAATGAATGAATGAATGAATGAAAACCATTCAGTCCATGTTTCTCCACTCCTCAAGAACCTCCATTAGTTGTCCATCCACTTCTGCATTCAATCATATTTATTGAGCACTTACTGTGTGCAGAGCACTGTACTAAGTGCTTGGGAAGTACAAATAGGAACAGAAACTCCTTATCATTCACTGGCTTTGAAGCACTCCATCACCTTGCGCCCTCCTACCTTCCCTCTCCGATTGTCTACTACAACCCAGCCTGACCACTCTGGTCCTCTAATGCCAATCTACTCACAGAACCCCGATCTCATCTATCTCACCATCAACACTTCACTCACATCCTGCCTTTGGCCTGAAACTCCCTCCCCCTTCATATCCAATAAACGATCACTCTCTCCACCTTCAAAGCCTTATTTAAAGTCACATATTCTCCAAGAGGTTTTCCCCAACTAAGCTCTCATTTCTTCTTTTCCCTTCTGGATCTCCTTTCCACTTGGATTTGCATCCTTTATGCATTTATGTACATATGTGCATATTATGTACATGTTCATAATTTATTCATATATATTAATGTCTGTCTCCCTCTAGACTGTAAGCTCCTTGTGAGCAGGGAACATGGCTACCAACTCTGTTATACTGTATCTTCCCAAGCATTTAGTACAGTGCTCTGACGTAGTAAGCTCTCAATAAATACAATTGATTGCTTGATTGATTTATTGATTGGAATTGGATAGGAAGGCATCACAGAAGATCCTATCTGGAATTCAACTGCATTTGGGCTATTTTGTGTGTAATGTAACCAGTGGCTCCTCTACTTGTCTGCTGTGTGACCTTGGGCAAGCCACTTAACTTCTCTGGGCCTCAGTTACCCCATCTGTAAAATGGGGATTAAGACTGTGAGCCCCACATGGGACAACCTGCTTACGTTGTATCTACTCCAGTGCTTAGAACAGTGCTTGGAACATAGGAAGTGCTTAACAAATACCATAATAATAATAATAATGGCTGGAGATTCTCCCTGAAACTCTCAAGGATGCAGATGTTGAGAACATGGTTTCATCTCTGTACCTCTCATTAACGTTCTGTAATTAATTAATTAATGTACTGAAAGGGAAAAAATATTGAAAGTCACATTTAAACCCAAAATAGTGATTCTAGTTTGAATGAAGAATAATGAGTTTTACTAATTCAACTTAAATGAAATATAAATTTCTCAATACTGAAAGGAGAAGTCATTTCAACCAAGTTTTTGAAAAATGGCCTGGAATTAATTCCCTGAAATTCCCTGGCCTTAATTGATACTATAATTTATATTGTGAAATAGCTAAAATAGGGAGCATTGTATTCTGATGGAAAGACTATGTCGCTTGGAATCAGGAGACTGGGATTCTAGTCCTAGCTCTACCAGTGGCCTGCTGTGTGACTTTGGGCTAGAAATTTAGCCTCTCTGGGCCTCAGTTTCCTCCTCTGTAAAATGGGAATAAGATGTCTACTCTATCTCTTAAATTATGAGTCCTGTGTGGTACAGGGACTGTGTCCAGTCTGATTATCTTGTAACTAGCCTAATGATTTGGCACATAGTAAACACTTAATAGAAGTAGTAAATAGTATGTATTAAATGCTTACTATGGACCAATCAATGTACTAAACTCTGGAAAAGAATGTCAAGATGAGCTCAGTGATATCTTTGAACAAGGGAGTCAGAAAGTCAAGGCAAAAAGAAAAAGCTGTAGCAAAGAAATAGATCACTGATCTAGTTGCATTTTATGGGAAACTCAGTTAATTTTTAATGGTATTTGTTAAGCGTTTTCTATGTGCCAGGCAATGTTCTAAGTACTGAACCTAGCCATCACCTCCAATATAACATAACCATTGAGGATGTGTATTTATGTGCCTCATAGAGCTTTGTAAATTAACTATGCTTAGTGGTCATTGCAAGAGCAATAGTAGAAGCAGTAGAAGTAGTAGTAGTAGAAGAATTAAACACCTACTGGGCACAGTACACCATAGTGAGCACTTGGAAAGTACAAAGCAAGCAAGTGACATGTTTCTTATGTTTCTGGAAACATAAAAATATTTCCAGAGTAATCCAAGTATATAATTGAGGGTCATTCATTCATTAAATCAATCAATCAGTGATTTTTATTGAGCGCTTACTGTGTGCAGAGCACTTCACTAAGCATTTGGGAGAGTACAATATAATAAAGCTGATAGACTCCCTGCCCCCAAGGAGCCTACAATCCAGAGTGGGAGACAGACATTAAAATAAATTACGGATAGAGAAGCAGCTTGGCCTAGAGGATAGAGCACGGGTCTGGGAGTCAATCACAGCTCCACCGCTTGTCTGCTGGGTGACCTTGGGCAAGTCACTTTACTTGTCTGTGCCTCAGTTTCCTGGACTGTAAAATGGGGATTAAGCCTATGTGGGACAGGGACTGTGTCCAACCTGATTAGCTTGTATCTTCCTCAGTGCTTAGTACAGTGCCTGGCACATAGTAAGTGCTTAGAAAATACCATTAAAAATGGGAGTAAATAAGGACAGGTACCTCAGTGCTTTGGGGCTGAGGGTAGGGTGAGTATCAAGTGCTTAAGGATCTAAGTACATAGGCAACATAGATGGGTCAGCAGATAATGAAAATGAGGGCTTAACTGGGGAAGGCCTCTTGGAGGAGATGTGTTTTTAGGAGGGCTACCCTTAGCCCTCTTTTCCAAAATGGCCTGTGCCTGATGGGCTACAAATATTTTTAATTGGGGCAGCAAAATGCCTCTACAAATGCTAACATGTTCAACAGGCTTTGGTTATTCCTGGACTCTGGATGACCTGGGTGGTGGGCCCTTGAGGTCCCACCTGAGGCCTCCACTCTGAGGCCCCAACCTGAACCCTCCACCCTTAGGCCTCTACCCTTAGGCCTCCACCCTGAGGCCCCACCTTAAGGCTTCCACCCTGAGTCCTCCCTTTGCTACCAGATCTAGTGGACTCTGAGCTTTGCCTTTTATGTTATTTTTGTATTTGTCTTCATTTATGCTATTTTGTGTCTGCCATCAGGTTCCCCCCCCCCCCCACCCCACCCCGGCCTTATTCTTCGACTGGAAGCCCCTGGAGGGCCAGGGACTGGGTCTAATTCTCACCAGGTATTTTTTTCCCAGCACTTAGTTCAGTGCTCTGCACACAGTAGGTGCTTAATACAAACATTTACTACTACTACTACCACCACTAATACAACTATTACTACTACTACTACTACTACTACTACTACTACTACTACTATTAGGTAGCATGGGAAGCAGCATGGCATAGTGGATAGAGCATGGGCCTGGGATTCAGTAGGTCATGGGTTCTAAACCTGGCTCTGCCACTTGCCTGCTGTGTGACCTTGGACAAGTCACTTTATTTCTCTAGGCCTCAGTTATCTCATCTGGATAATGGGGACTGAGACTGTGAATCCCATGTGGGACAGGGACTGTGTCCAATCTGATTACCGTGTCTCTACTCCAGTGCTTAGAATAGTGCTGTGTACATAGTAAGCGCTTAACAAATACCTTAATTATTATTATTATTAGGTCTGCCTTGAATCCTGGTGCAGCATTGCTACTCAGAGATTTATTTGGTTTCATTGGCATTATTACCCAGGGTTCGGTTTTTCCAGATTCCTAATTCATCAGAAATCAAGAATGGCTCCCCCTTGCCCAATGTCCTGAACTGTAATGAGGGATGGGAAGGCGGGGCAAGAAATAAAATACTTTTTTAAATAATGGAATTGGGCTTTCTGCCCAACAGCAGGGATGGGTTAGGTATCATATGCTAGCCCGTTCCCCTGGAGAGGCTGGGACAAGCAGGACGGTGCCCATTTCAGCCCAGCTTACTCTAGTCTAACAGCAGGGTGGCTTCTCAGGGCAAGATGCTCCACTGAGGGGGAGCAGCAGGATGGACGAGAGACGCAGACCAGAAGGGGGAACTTTGCACATCCCTGCTCAGACTGCCTGGCCTCAGAGGAGGAAGGCTGGAGGAGAAGATCAAGAGCCTCATGCTTACCTAAAACCCACTTCATGATGAGCATCTCGGTCCATGAGAACTGGGTGGTTTTTACGCGAAAGATCTGCTTGGGGTAGTCGGTGATAGTCTCGTTGGGCAGGTTTTTGACGCCTTCAAATCGGTCTGATGCGTTCAGCACCAGGAGGCCCAGGAAGATGGTAAAAGAAACTGCGTGGGCCACAAACTTCATGAACGGGCTTCTGAGAGTCCGGCCTAGCTGGAAACAAAGCAGGAACGAGATGGAAGTTCAGCACAGGGCAGTAGTGCAGGGGCGACAGCAGGTGGCAGGCGGAAGGTGATGTTCTTTAATCAATCAGACAATCAGTCATATTTATTTTGTTTACTGTGTGCAGAGCACTGAACTAAGTGCTTGGTAGAGTACAATGCAGCAGTTGGTAGACACGTTCTCTGCCCACAATGAGCTTACAGTCTACGGTCTTAAAGAATGTGATGAGAGGAAAACCCGATCTAGACTATTTTCACAGATCACAGACCTGACTAAACCCCCCATTTTCCCTACCCTCTTTCCTTTTTGCATTGCCTATGCACTAGGATCTGTACTCTTTAAGCACTTTATATCCACCCCACTCCCAGCGCCACCCTCTCCAGTCTGTAAGCACCTTGTGGTCAAGGAATGTGTCTACCAGCTCTGTTGCATTATACCTTCCCAAGCTTACTGGACACAGTAAATGCTTAATAAATACCATCAATGGAATGATTGATTGAAAACAGCCTCCTCAAGAAAGTTGTCTTGCAGGGAGCCTGTTGGGTCAAAGACCACAACTTCAGTGGCTCTCACCATTCCCAGCATGTGAGGGGCAGGATGATCTAGTGAAAAGAGCATACACAGAGAGTTAGATGACCTGGGTTCTAATCCTGGTTCTGTCAGTTAATAATTGTGGCATTTGCTAAGTGTTTACCATATTTCAGGCACCATACTAAGCGCTGGGGTGGAGACAAGCAAATCAGGTTGGCCACAGTCCCTGTCCCACATGATGATGATGACGATATTTGCTAAGTGCTTACTAAGTGCCAAGCACTGTTCTAAGCACTGGGGTAGATACAAAGTATTCAGGTATTCAGGTTGTCCCACGTGGGGCTCACAGTCTCAATCCCCATTTTACAGATGAGGAAACTGAGGCACAGAGAAAAGCGACTTGTCCAAAGTCACACAGCTGACAAGTAGTGGAGCCAGAATTAGAACCCACAACCTCTGATTCCCAAGCCTGTGCTCTTTCCACTAAGCCATGCTGCTTCCCCATTTTATAGATGAGGTAACTGAGACATATAGTAGTGAAGTGACTTTCCTAAGGTCAAACAACAGATGAGTGGAGGAACCAGGATTAGAACCCATGACCGTCTCACTCCCAGGCCTGTGCTCAATCCACTATGCTATGTTGCTGCTTTCTGTGTGACCTTGGGCAAGTCACTTAACTTTTCTCTCCGTTAGTCTTCTCATCTGTAAAATAGGTATTTAATGCCTGTTCTCCCTCCTAGTTGAATTGGGACTGTGTCTGACCTGATTAACTTGTATCTACCCCAGTGCTTAGAACAGTGTGTGATACATGGCAGACGATTAACAAATACAATAATAACAATGTTGATAAAAGAACATTATAAAAGAATAATGTATGAAATTGGATTCTGAATGATCTTACGTTCAGTCATGCATACACAGCACTCAATGGGAGGCTGTGGAGACCATGGGAACTTGAGGAGGCTGCAGCTGGAAGGTCTTGATGGTGCTGGCATCCTCGGTTGCCCCTCTGGCTGCATGCCTTTCCCACCCTATCCCCACCCTTGAGACGGGCACCTGGGCTGCGGACTCTGCTTCCCACACTCTGGCATGGCTGGAGGGAGGGCTTCATCCGCACATGCCTTCTGGATCTCCTTGGAAACAGGGAAAAGTGTGCTTTCTTCTGCTGTACTCTCCAAAGTGCTTGGTTTACTGCTCTACACACAGCAGACAGCCAGCACGAAGGTAGACTTTCACTCAAATGGGAGATTATTCACTCAGGAAAGGAACAATACTAAAGGTTTATTTAAATTCAATCTCTCCAACTGAAAATATATCCAGCATAACATTTATAAAACAGATGGCTTGATAATGTTCTTTTAATAGGCTTCGGTGTGATAATTATGTACTTTAATTACTGCAGCTATTAGTGTAACATGATTGATTATAATCAGAGTGCTGGGAAACCAGCACTCTATGGGGTAGGGTGGTGTGGAAGGTTAGATTAATGAAGGGGCTAACAGGATTGCAGTATAGGGGTCCCGGGCTTATAGGACACCCTGGGTGGCACCCCAGAAATCGTGACCCCACTAGACCTTACCAACCCAGCAGTTGGTCGAGGCATTATGATGAAGGTGGCCTAAAACAGACCTTCCCAGAATGGCCACCATGCTTGCTTGGTGTCATAGAGGGATGGTGATGCTGGCATCGGTCTGCCATCCCCACTGCCTAACCTTTCTCTCTGTGCCCTCTGAAATGGCAGCCATTTCAAATTTCTCAACTCAGTGATTGGACAGTTGATGGAAGAGAGAGGGGGCCCCAGGCTCAGAGCTCAAACAAGGCCCCTAAAGCACCCCATTATCCAACCAGCCTAGCATAGTCTCTGTCTCCCCCGAGAGTATCATGGGGGGCACAAAACCCTGAGGAAAAGGCTTTCAAGTCAGAACTGTGGCACGGGTGGTGGGCATACACCCGAAGTCGGTGGCGCTTCAGAGAAGTGGCAGTGTCAAAATTAGCTCTTGCGAGCTGGCCCAGGTCTGAGTCCTTTTTCCATTTCCCAAGACTTCCCAGTGAATAGCTCAGCAAGGAAGTTAGGGGCACACCTGCTTGAAGTACACTTCGCTCTGTTCTTCAAAGCAGGAAACTTCTAAATGTCAGCGCACCCCCAGGGACACAGCCAGATTTGGGGCACACTTAACAGCAGTGCCTTGCGAGCATGGCTCTTCTCACCTCACACTCCTTTCCGCTGTCAGCATGGGAGTCTCTGATGCTGTTTGCTCCTTTACCTTAATGAGCTTTGTGACTAATTCGTAAGGATAATTGAACAGCAAAGGTCAACTTGAAATGCATGAACTCTACTTCTCCTGTTTCTTGTGCAATCAACATTATTGCTTGTACAATCCTAGATAGCTATAATATTGGCTTCTATTCCAAACCACAGGTCGGATTTGGGGCCAGGTTCATGTTAGCTAAGGACAAATTGTCACAGATTTTAGATAATGAAAAAAAAGCTAACAACCCTTAACTAGTGAATCAAATAATTAACGTACCACCTAACAAATCAAATGATATAACAGTTGAGGTTAAAATACACTGTCTTAATGTTAAAAGGATTCCTGCCTTTGAGGGCATTTTGATTCCATTCATGGAGCAATGTAATGAGGCCTTGCAGATAAGTTCCCAAAATGTGCAGCCCCGTCTTGTCCTAGACACCAGGCCTGTACCAGATTTAATGCCCCAAGCCCTAGCTAAACACTGTCCCCATCCCAACAGCTAAGGGCCTACAGCTTATCTGTACATATAGTTGATACTGATTGGCTCATATCTGTGTTCATGCCTAGGCAAATGCCAAACCATATAGGTACACACCATGCACTCAGTTTTGCCAGAACACACATTTTCCCAATATTCTGTTGGTAGAGCATGTTGGCATAATTAGGGAAAGTTGGTCTGAAAACACATGCCAATTTGGATACGGTGCAAGGCATTTTGGGAAGAAGAGGTTGTGTGCCTAGGCATGATGTTTGATAGAGCGAGGGTTCAACCCAGCTTGCAGCATCACCCTAACACTTCCTGTCAGAGGATTTTTAAGTGGCAGGAAGGAATGGTGAAATTATGAACATCCTGCCCTCCCTCAGCGGGGTGTTCCTGTGGCTGGTGCCAACACCCCTATGATGTGACAGACACCTATTTGCCTCTGAGAGCTAAGCTCTTCTATGCCATGGGACAAATTACTGGGGTGATTGAACCACGAGAATCAAAATGAGGAAACCTGTTGGGGCTTTAATGGCCAACAGCAGGTTGATTCTGGTGAGAGATTGTTTGGTTTCCCTCCCAGGCTCAAGAGCTCCTGTGGTGAATGGTGGAAGTATTTGGACACACAAATGTAAGACTCCAATACTGGACTCCCCCATCCCTGAACTGCATTTGTTTAAGTTCTCCCAGAAGACTGATGGGCTGCCACTGTTGCTGACGATCTCTAAAGCTCAGATGTCTGGGCAGGAGCATGCTGCTTGGGTTTCTTATTGTTCTGAGAATTCACAGTCATTATTGCTGCTCATGCCTCACCTTTTCCCATGACATTTTTCACAATAGAAACAAAGAATTTTCATTGCCAAAGGAAGAGAGAAAGAAATCCATCCCTGAATCTCCATCCCTTCCTCCAAGGCTCTTGAGCCAGAACGTGACACTAGCTAGCAGTCAGTAGGCACCCGATATTTACCACTAGTTGATTGACTGAATGATTTGCTGCTGTTGACTAGCTGTGTAGTGCTCTGTGTGGCCAAGAGACTTGGTTAAAATTTGGATGGACTCTTTGGACTCCTTCTGGACTCCCTCTGAACCCCCATGTCCTGTTTCTGGTCAAGCCATGACACTGGTTGATGATGAAGCTGAGAAGCCCAGTCTTGAGCCTACAATGAAACTCTCGGGTCAATACCTGGTTGTCCCACAGGCCATAGCTGCTGACCACAAGATAAGGCAGTCGACTGGCCTCTGTTTGAACTCTGGGATTCAGGTCCCCATAGTTCCATTTCATAAAAAGATGAAACTCATTCATAGCTGAGGTTTGGACATAGAAGCCTCCAACAGCACACTTCAGTCCAGCACCTGCTCCACCATCACTGGTTATCTCTGCTCACATCACACAGGGAGAACTGGGCAAAAAAACATGGGCAGATTCTCCTTGTTCTTTACACTTTGCCCAGGTGAATTCTTCTTTTTCTTCTAGTTTCATCCCAGGCATTTTAATCTAGAATGCGATCTCCTGCCCAGGAAACTAGATCCCTATGCAATGGAAAGATGAATGGACTAACCACACTTCTTCTTGCATGAATTTTCCCTGCCACATTTTCGTTTTAAAGGCCCCATTCTTCAAACACTAAAAATTGATGTGTAGTTCTGGTATCAGATCTTTCTGTGGACTCTCATTCCTATTAGACTGTGAGCCTATGTTTGACAAAAACTGTGTTTGACCCATCTTGTGCATAGTGCATAATGAGTGTTTAACAAACATTTGAGCTCTTTATTATTATTAATAATAATAACAACAATAATGATGATGATGTTAATAAAAACTGCTATTTTGTTCCTGGCACATAGGAAAAGGCCACTATTTACCCTGAAAATCATGTTCTCTTTATTATTGACTGGTCACTCAGTGAACTTACTTGAAATTACTGTTTATGTATTGTCAGACAGATTTGTTCAATATAGATGTTTTTGTAAATTTATTTTACAGTTGATCAAATTTTCCATGGGCTGATCTTGACCAATTGTTTTGAAAATGTTGCAGTGAATCCCAAGTGCCCTGATTAGCCAACCATTGAAAATATATCTAGACTCTGCAGTTTTTCAGTCTTGAAAAGACTTGGAAAATAAGATCTAAAAAACAATTCATGGTTCAGCCTCCAACTTCAACATCCCCTGCCTCGAGGAGAAATTTGAAGGATGATGAGGAAGCTCTATTTCGCGACATATATCTGGGAGGTCCACATTTTTTAGAGAGTTAAATATCAGATTGCAAGTGCAATTCAGATGGACCAGGGGGTGTCTACAGCTGTGGAGCATACATCTTCAAAGGCTGGTCTCAGCCAAGATCCTCCCCACTTTGAAATATCTTTCCTGTTTAGGACAAGTTCACACAAGTAAATTGAATCTATACCACGTCAGCCAGCTCTGACCCTCATGTGCGCGGTCTGCAATTGGCCACGTTTCTCATGCTTCCTCCACACCCACTTTCAAGCACCCTGGGAGTGACAGGATCAAGGCTCACCAGTCATTTTGGATGAGAAACAATCATCACCGAACTCTCAAATGGATCTGGGGCAGGGGGACAGAGAAGGATGGTGAATGTGCAATCCAGTTCATTAAAGGTTCCCTGTCTTCTGCTTCTGCTCTAGTTTATGCTTCTATTTTCCTCCTGGCTGTCTCTCCTTTTAATTCTGTACCATGCTCACCTCCCTTCTTTTAACTTTTCTTTTGCCCCAATTTCTTGAAAAATCAGATGTCAGAATTTTCCATCCTGTAATGTTTTTAATTGGTGGAAGGCACCTTAAGGCTCTTGGGGTGGTAGCATGTCAATTTTGAGTTATTAAGAGGGACCTTCATTTCCTGTAAAGATGAGAGAAGTCATGACAACTGGCATGCACCTCAACCTTTCCATACCTTGCTGCAGGGGGCAATCCAGTATGCGATGGCAAGGAAGGGAAGGCCTATCGAAACTCCAAAAACAGCCAAGAATTTCACAGCGATGGACTGTTGCCGTAAGCCTGACAGATTTTCATACCACAGGGTCAGCAATTGCTGTTGGCAGTTGGGGTGAGCCACAAACTATAAAAAATGAAGCAAATGGAAAAATTACATTGTGGTATTTGTTAACTGCTTAAGATGTGCTACACAGTAGAGTAGATACAAGATAATCAGGTCAGACACAGTCCCTGTCCGACATGGGGTCTGCAGTCTAAAGGGGAGGAAGAACAGTTATTGAATCCTTCTTCTATAGATGAGGAAACTGAGGCACAGAGAAGTTAAGTGATTTGCCCAAGTTTATACAACAGGCCAGTGGTGGAGCCGGTATTAGAACCCAGGTCCTCTGTTTGCAGGCCTGTGCTCTTTCCACTAGGCCACACTGCTTCTCATATTGAGTGAGAAGCTTTAACAATGTGACATCAGTGAATCAACTTTTTTTAATGGCATTTGTTAAGCACTTACTATGTGGCAGGGACTGTACTAAGCGCTTGGGTAGATACAAGTTAATCAGGTCAGACACAGTCCCTATCCCACATGAGGCTCACAGTCTAAGCAGCGTGGCTCAGTGGAAAGAGCCTGGGCTTGGGAGTCAGAGGTCATGGGTTCTAATCCCAGCTCCGCCATATGTCTGCTGTGTGGCTTTGGGCAAGTCACTTCACTTCTCTGTGCCTCAGTTACCTCATCTGTAAAATGGGGATGAAGACTGTGAGCCCCATGTGGGACAACCTGATCACCTTGTATTTCCCCAGTGCTTAGAACAGTGCTTTGCACATAGTACGCACTTAACAAATGCCATTATTTGTTTATTTATTTATTTAATACCCATTTGACAGATGAGGTAGCAGGCACAGATAAGTGAAGTGACTTGCCCAAGGTCCCACAGCAGACAAGTGGCAGAGTCAGGATTAGAACTCAGGTCCTTCTGATTCCCAGGCCCGTGTTCTATCCACTAGGCCACACCCCTGGTGTGACTGTAAATCAATCAGCACATTCTCTGGGTGTTGCCTTTCTGGAATGCGTTCCTATGCTTTGACTTCCAAAACAGTAGGGATCCAAGTTGCCAGAAAACCCAGATTGAGTAAATTGTTACCTTGGGTGTCATGTAGGGTATTATCAAGGGGCTGTCCTCTGGAGAATGAAATAGGACTCACATTTATCTGTTAAGGCTGGACCTCGGAAGACTGCCTGTTTTCATTTCAATAACCTAGAAAATGAATTCAGCTCAACGTTCTCCCTCTCACTTATCTGAGTTCACTTTCCCCAGAACAGTTCTATCACTCCTGGTCAAGTCATCCCAACAGCCACCTTTAATAGTAGCAGTAGAAGTAGTTGTACTAGTAGTAGTAGTAGTAGTAGCAGCAGTAGTAGTAGTAGCAGTAGTAATCAATCACTCAGTTGTATTTATTGTGTACTTACTGTATGCAAAACACTGTACTAAACACTTGGGAGAATATACTATAACAGTACAAAAGAGTTGGTAGACACATTCCCTGCCCACGGCAAGCTCACAGTCTAGAGGGGACTAGTAGTCTACAGTCTAGTAGTAGTATCAATCAATCAGTAGTATTTATTGAGCACTTACTCTGTGAAGAATGTTGGAAGAGTACAAATAGAGGTAATAGATGTGATCCGTGTTTTCAAGGAGCTTACAATCTGGCAGGGAAGACAGACACTAAAATAAATTACAGGTAGGGGAAGCAATTGGAAGAGTACAAATAGAGGTAATAGATGTGATCCCTGTTTTCAAGGAGCTTACAATCTGGCAGGGAAGACAGACACTAAAATAAATTACAGGTAGGGGAAGAAACAGAGTTAAAAGATTTATACATAAGTGTTGTGGTGGGGAAGGGGTTAGGTGAGTGCTTAAAGGCTAAGGGGGTGAGGACTCCAGTGGAGAGTTGCCACCCACCCCCAGCGTGTTTCGCGTATGCTGGACTGGGGAAAAAAACTGCTCCCATGTGGCTTCATATGCCTCCATCCCTGCCAAGAAAAGCACCATGGCACTGTATTCTGGCTCGTGGCCCCCTCAACCGTCCCTACCCTTTATAGCTCTTTGCCTAAAAGTCCAGGAGAATAGTTAAGAAACAAGAATGAGTATCCACTCTTGTGCATACAGCACCATGGTAACAGAAATCTGACAGATGCACCTGGATCTCTGAATAGCTAAAAGTCAGAAAGGCATGAGATTGCCACTTGAATTGTCAGCCTTTTGGAACAAGTCTGCTCTATGCAATTGCTGAGCAAATAATAGGACATTACCCTTCCAGGGCCAGCCCAGTAATGGACCAATAAGGATGCCCCAATCCTGAAGAGGCAGTTTTCAGAAAACTCTCTGTGGTACTTCTGGGCTTTTAAAACTAGCTTCCAAGGACAGTGAAAAAGAAGCCAAGCTCAAGTATGACCGTGAAGTTCTCCCTTGGAGAACTCATTCAATCCCATGGCTTCAACTGCCACCTCTATGGGGATGATTCCCCAGTCTACATCACTAGCCCTGATCTCTCTCCTTCTCTGCAGTCTCCCATTTCCTCCTGCCTTCAGGACATCTCTACTTGGATGTCCTATCATCACCTCAAACTTAACATGCCCAAAACAGAACTCCTTATACTGTGAGCCCGTTGTTGGGTAGGGACCATCTCTATATGTTGCCAACTTTTACTTCCCAAGCACTTAGTACAGTGCTCTGTACACAGTAAGTGCTCAATAAATACGATTGAATGAATGAATGAATAATAATAATAATGATAATAATGATGGTAGTTGTTAAGCGCTTACTATGTGCCAAGCATTATTCTTCTTCCCACCCAAACCATGTCCTCCCTCTGACTTACCCATCATTGTAGACAGCACCAATAAATAATTCAATCATATTTATTGAACACTTGCTATGTGCAGAGCACTGTACTAAGCTCTTGGGAGAGTACAATACAACAGAATTAACACCACCAACCTTCTTGTCTGTCTCACAAGCCCGGAATCTTGATTTAATCCTTAACTCCTCTCTCTCACTCAACCTACATATTCAATCTATCACTAAATCCTGTCGGTTCAACCTTCACAACATCACTAAAATATGCTCTTTCCTCTCCCTCCAAACTGCTACCATGTTAATCCAAGCACTTATCCTATCTCATCTTAATAATAATAATAACAGCATTTGTTAAGCACTTACTATGTGCCTAGGACTGTTCTAAGCGCTGGGGAGGATACAAGATAATTGGGTTGTCCCACGTGGGGCTCACAGTATTAATCCCCATTTTAAAGATGAGGTAACTGAGGCACAGAGAAGTTATCTTGATTACTGTATCAGCCTCTTTGCTGACCTCCCTGCCTCCTGTCTCTCCCCACTCCAGTCCATACTTCATTCTTCTGCCTGGATCATTTTTCTGGATCAAATCCACATTTCCCCACTTTTCAAGAACCTCCAGTGATTGTCCATCCACCTCCGCATCAAACAGAAACTCCTTACCATCGGCTTTAAAACACTCCATCACCTTGCCCCCCCCACCCCATCTCACTTTGCTACTCTCCTACTACAACCCAGCCCAAACACTTAGCTCTTCTAATGCCAAACTACTTACTGTACCTCAATCTTATCTACCTCGCCGCCAACCTCTCACTCACATCCTGCCTCTGGCCTGGAATGCCCTCCCTCTTCATATTCGACAGACGATTACTCTCCCTCCTTCAAAGCCTTACTGAAGGAACATCTCCTTCACGAGGCCTTCCCTGACTAAAGCCCTCATTTCCTCTTTTCCCACTCCCTTCTGTGCCACCCTAACTTGTTCCTTTTATTCACCTCCCCACCCAACCCCACAGCACTTATGTAAATATTCATATTAATATCTGTCTCCCCCTCTGTTATATTGTTGTGCTGTACTCTTCCAAGTTCTTAGTAGAGTGCTCTGCCCACTGTAAGTGCTCAATAAATAAGATTGATTGATTTATTGATGAAAGGAGAGTGTCTATGCCCGAACCCTCCCGGCTTTGCCAAAGAGCTATACCCAGACCAGCCAACTGTTCTGTCCTTTTCTATTGCCATCAGTAAAATGGATACAGTATCATAATCATCATCATCTTCATCAAATAGCATTTGCCAATAGGCTTACTATGTTAATTTTGTTAAAGGCTAATTCATGGGGTCACCAGCCCAAGGTTACAGAGGGAATGGGCTGGGTCATTCTGAGGCATCAAGTTCTGAGCCCCTCCTCTGGGGGAACTGCATTGAGAATGCTCTAGCCTGAAATTAGAACACTACGTGTTGACAGCGAGAGAGAGCAGATGGAGATTGCTGGAAATTTGCAAATTCATATATTTTTTTTGACATACCTGGCACAACGTAGAAAAATCCAGGTCTGTCCCCACTAAATGGGCCATATGGTCAGCCTGTTTCTAAAGTCTGCAGTCGCACAAAGCTAAGTGCTGCACCTGCAAGAGTGGGGTGGGGGTGGGGGGCATTACCAGACCTCCACAGGCTTTAGCATAACTGGAGCTGCCCAGTGCCTAGACCAAAGTGCAATGGAAACCCCATCCCAACAATTAGGACTTTTAGAAGGAGGGATGGGAAGCAGTGTGGCCTAGGGGAAAGAGCCCAGGCTAGGGAGTCAGGCTGGGTTCTCATCCTGGCTCCACTGCTTGTCTGCTGTGTGACCTTGTGCAAGTCAGTTAACTTCTCTGTGCCTCAGTTCCCTCATCAGCAAAATGGGGGTTCAATCAATCTATCGATGGTATTTATTGAGCACTTATTGCAGGCAGAGCATTGTACTAAGCATTTGGGAGAGTACAATATAACAGTTGGTAGAACTTATAGTCTAGCGAGCAGTCAATACTTGTTCTCCCTCCTACTTAATCTGTGAGTCCCATGTGGGACTTGATTATCTTGAATTTACCACAGTGCTTGGAGCATAGTAACAAATGCCACTATTAATATTATGAAACCAAGTACCACTGGAGCAATAAGGACCCTGAGCAAGTATACTGTTTTCAGCTCCTTCTGGTTACTGTTGTTTTGTAATTTTGCTACATTGTTATTTTGAATAGTTGAATTTTTAATTTATGGTTGTTTTGCATTTCGGTATTATTTGTCTATATGTCTGTCTTGGATTGTGAGCTCCATGTGGAACAGGGACTATAGCTGAACTTTTTATTTGGTATAATAATAATAATGATGGTATTTGCCAAGTGCTTACTATGTGTCAAGCACTGTTCTAAGCACTAAGGTAGTTACAAGGTAATCAGATTGTCCCATGTGGGGCTCACAGTCTCCATTTTACAAATGAGGTACCTGAGGCACAGAGAAGTTAAGTGACTTGCCCAAAGTCACACAGCTGACAAGTGGCAGAGCCGGGATTAGAACCCATGACCTCTGACTCCCAAGCCCTTGGTCTTTCCATTAAGCGACACTGCTTCTCCAAGGTTTAGTATTATGTTTAGCATATCCTGACTAGCTAACTAGTTAGCTAAATAGCTAGCTAACTAACTAGGCCTGATCAAGATCAAATTAACTAGACTTGATCTCTGCACACAGTAAGTGCTCAATAAATATGACTGATTGATTGATAGAGTCACCTCATGCCTATCCGAGCTACCTTCTGGCTAGTTGAAATTTTGAGCCTCAGAGATGCAAGCAATCAACTCCGGATTATCTCTGTACAGGAATGCTCTAGGCATATCACTCCCCTCCGCAAAAATCTCCAGTGGTTGCCTGTCAACCTTCGAATCAAGCAAAAACTCCTCACTCTCACCTTCAAGGCTCTCCGTCACTTTGCCCCCTCCTGCCTCACCTGCCTTCTCTCCTTCTACAGCCCAGCCCATACACTCCGCTCCTCTGCCACTAACCTCCTCACTGTGCCTCATTCTCGCCTGTCCCGTCGTTGACCCCTGGCCCACATCCTTCCCCTGGCCTGGAATGCCCTCCCTCCACACATCCACCAAACTAGCTCTCTTCCTCCCTTCAAAGCCCTACTGAGAGCTCACCTCCTCCAGGAGGCCTTCCCTGACTGGGCTCTCCCTTTTTTCCTCTCCTCCTCCTCCTCCCCTCCCCATCGCCCCTCCCTCCCTCTGCCCTATCCCCTTCCCATCCCCACAGCACTTATATATATTTGTACATATTTATTACTCTATTTATTTTATTTGTACATATTTACTATATTTTATTGATGATGTGTATATAGTTATAATTCTATTTATTCTGATAGCATTGACACCTATCTACCTGTTTTATTTTTTTTGTCTGTCTCCCCCCTTCTAGACTATGAGCCCATTGTTGGTTAGGGACTGTCACTATATGTTGCCAATTTGTACTTCCCAAGCGCTTAGTACTGTGCTCTGCACACAGTAAGCACTCAATAAATACGATTGAATGAACGTACGAATGACTTTACAAAAAACCAGGTAAGCACTTAAATTCAGTAAGCCACTAAATAAATACTATTACTTCAATATGAAAAGATTCAGAGTCAAAATTGGGAACAATGCCAGGCCTAGTAGATCGGCTTTAGAGGGAAAATCAATTTGCATTGTGGTCATGAGTGGAAAGGAAATCTGATACTGTTTTACACCAAACGGGTATATTTCAGATCATTTCAAAAGACAAACACATAGGAGCATAGGAAAGGAAATTAATATTTCCTACATATTAACATGAAGATGATATGCATGTTCCTTTCTATGCTCCCTGAAAAAACCCACTGGGAAAGTTTAGATTTGTTCTAACCAGCTTCAGAAAATCATTGCAATAGCCCCCAGATACAGCAGAATGGAATTCAAGGCTTCATCCTAGATCAGGCAAACCTGAGCCGATTTTATGCCTCAGCACCTACATGAAAGAGATTCACTCCCGTCTTGTTTACATATCCACCTTGCAAGTGGGAAACCTGTTCCCTTTGCTTTGCTCCTTCTCAGCATCAGGCTGGAGTTTTCTAATTAGCCTCCCCAAAAGCTCTGCCACATCTTTATCCAAATAAACAGAGGCTTGGCTTTCAAGGCACTGACAGAAGACTCAGTGAATTGAATGCCCAAAGCCAGAGGAATAGATCTGAGTTGCAGCAACCCAAGCAACCACAATAAGTGCTCAATAAATACGATTGACCAACTGACTGACAGACCTTTTGGGAGTTTTTGGTCTCTCTCTCAAACAATTGTATCTATTGAGTACTAACTGTATGCAGGAGCACTGTACACTGTACAGTGTACACAACAATATAATAGACACATTCCCTGTTTTACAGTCTAGAAGGGGAGACACATTAATATAAATGAATAAATTAAGGATACGTACATAAGTGCTGTGGAGCTGGTGGTGGTGGTGGTGGTGATTGAAGGGAGCAAGTCAGGGTGATGCAGAAGGGAGTGGGAAAAGAGGAATTGAGGGCTTAATCAGGGAAGGCCTCTTAGAGGAGATGTACCTTCAGTAAGGCTTTGATGAGGGGAGAGTAATTTTCTGTTGGATATAAAGAGGAAGGGCATTCTACGCCAGAGGTGGGACGAGGGTGAGCGGCCAGTGGTGAGACAGATGAGCCTGAAGTACAGTGAATAGGTTGGCATTAGATGAACAAGGTGTGTGGGCTGGGTTGTAGTAGGAGAGTAGTGAGGTGAGGTAGGAGGGGGCAAGGTGATTGCTTTAAAGCAGATGGTAAGGAGTTTCTGTTTGATGCAGAGGTGGATGGGCAATCACTGGAGGTTCTTGAGGACTGGGGAAACATGGACTGATCGTTTTTGTAAAAAAATGATCCGGGCCCCAGAGTGAAGTATGGACTGGAATGAGACCCTCACTGGAAAACTGGCTTCCACAGGTGAGCAGGCTCTTTCTGATAATGGTTTACAGTGGATGGGTCAGTTTGGGGAATGATGGCACATTCCTAGCAACAGCAGTAGTAGCAAAAGTATTTATCAAGCGCTTAATGTGTACAGAGCACGATGCTAAGCCTTGGGAAAAAATGCACAAGTGAGAATTTCGACATGGTCCCTGGCCTTCAAGGGACTCACAAACTTTATTGGCAGGGAATGGGTCTGGCGATGGCCATGTAAGGGAAAAATAAAGAAAATACGAACACAAAAGCAACATAAAAGATAGAGAACAGGGATGAATACAAAAGTAAAATAAAAGTCACAAGACACTGTGGCAAGAAGAGTAGGGTTTCAGACTTCTTGCGGCTCTGTCTAGGATTCACAGCCTCAGCCACGTCCTTCCTGACTTAAACAGCAGCTAACTATCAGAGAGATGGGTAATGGAAATGCCAAGCATCATCATCATGATCATCATCAATTTGTCTATCTGTAGAGGGTGATGGGGACAATGGCTTCCATGATTTCCTGAGCTGGTATCCCAGACTTGCTCATCCCGGTCTCTGACAAAACCTGAGATTCCCAACCAGGGCTGAAAATACCTAAACTAGTGACTTCCTGGCCTATTAGTCCTTGGAAGTCTGCTCTCTTGCATACGCAACTGCCTTAAAATCCCTGTCCCTTTTAGCCCTCAGGCTCACAATGAAAAGCTGATACCATACTAAATGCCTCTTCTTAAAATCTACCCACCTTCCTGCACCTCTGACTCCATCCCTTTGCATCTTATCAAAACACTTGGCCCCTCCCTTCTTCTCTCCCTTACTGCCTTCTTCAACTGTGCACTTTCCAATAGCTTGGCTTCACTGGCACTATCCTCTCCTGGCTCTCCTCCTATCCCCTCTGGCAACCCATTCTCAGTCTCCTTCATAGGCTCCTTCTCTGCCTTTTATCCCCTAACTGTGGAAGCCCCTCAAGGCTCAGTTCTGGGTCTCCTTCTATTCTCCATCTACACCCACTCCCTTGGAGAACTTATTCACTCCCATGGCTTCAACTACCATCTCTATTCAGAAGATTCCTAAAGCTATATCCCCAGACTTTATTTCTCTCCTTGTCTGTAGTCTCATATTTCCTCCTACCTTCAGGACAGATCTACTTGGATGTCCCACCAACAACTCAATCAATCAATCATATTTACTGAGTGTTTACTGTGTGTAGAGCACTGTTCAATACATTTGAGAGAGTATAATATTAACAGAGTAGGTAGACACATTCCTTGATTGTCAGGGATTCCCTGATTCCCTGACAATCCACATTCCCGGATTGTCTTTGTCCAGAAATGCTCTGGGCATGTTACTCCCCTCCTCAAAAATCTCCAGTGGCTACCAATCAATCTGCACATCAGGCAGAAACTCCTCACCCTGGGCTTCAAGGCTCTCCATCACCTCGCCCCCTCCTACCTCACCTCCCTTCTCTCCTTCTATAGCCCACCCCACACCCTCCGCTCCTCTGCCACTAATCTCCTCACCGTACCTCGTTCTCACCTGTCCCGCCATCGACCCCCGGCCCACGTCATCCCCCGGGCCTGGAATGCCCTCCCTCTGCCCATCCGCCAAGCTAGCTCTCTTCCTCCCTTCAAGGCCCTACTGAGAGCTCACCTCCTCCAGGAGGCCTTTCCAGACTGAGCCCCTTCCTTCCTCTCCCCCTCTTCTCCTTCTCCATCCCCCCCATCTTACCTCCTTCCCTTCCCTTCCCTTCCCCGGCCCATGTCATCCCCCGGGCCTGGAATGCCCTCCCTCTGCCCATCCACCAAGCTAGCTCTCTTCCTCCCTTCAAGGCCCTACTGATAGCTCACCTCCTCCAGGAGGCCTTCCCAGACTGAGCCCTTTCCTGCCTCTCCCCCTCTCCATCCCCTCATCTTACCTCCTTCCCTTCCCCACAGCACCTGTATATATGTATATATGTTTGCACATATTTATTACTCTATTTATTCATTTATTTATTTATTTTACTTGTACATATCTATCCTATTTATTTTATTTTGTTAGTATGTTTGGTTTTGTTCTCCATCTCCCCCTTTTAGACTGTGAGCCCACTGTTGGGTAGGGACTGTCTCTATATGTTGCCAACTTGTACTTCCCAAGCGCTTAGTACAGTGCTCTGCACACAGTAAGCACTCAATAAATACGATTGATTGATTGATTCCCTCCCCAAAGTGAGCTTACAGTCTAGAGGGGGAGACAGACATTAATATAAATGAATAAATTAGACACATGTACATAAGTCCTGTGGGGCTGAGGGAGGAGGTGAAAAAGGGAGCAAATCCAAGTGCAAGAGTAATGCAAAAGGGAGTGGGAGAGGAGGAAATGAGGGTTCACTTGGGGAAGGCCTCTTGGAGGATTTGTACCTTCAGTAAGGCTTTGAATGTGGGGAGAGTGTCTGTCCGTCAGATATTAAGAGGGAGGGTGTTCCATGCCAGCAGCAGAACATGGGCAAGAGGTCGGCAGCAAGACAGACATGATGGAGGTGTGTTAGCATTAGAGGGGTGAAATGTGTGGGCAGGGGTGTAGTCGGAGAGCAGTGAAGTAAGGCAGGAGGGGGCAAGGTGATTGAGTGCTTTAAAGCCGATGGTAAAGAGTTCCTGCTTGATGCTGAGGTGGATGGGCAACCACTGGAGGTTCTTGAGGAGTGGGGAAACATTGACTGAACGTTTTTATAGAAAAATGATCTGGAAAACAGAGTAAAATATGGAAAGACAGGAGGCAGGGAGGTCAGCAAGGAGGCTGATATAGTATCAAGGCAGGATAGGATAAGTGCTTCGATTAATGTATTAGCAGTTTGGATGGAGAGGAATTGCCTAAAATAAAACTCCCCAGCTTCCTACCCACACTCTCCGTGACTTTACCATCACTGTTAAACAATACCATGATCCTCCTTCTCTCACAAGCCCATAACCTTAATATTATCCTCAACTCATTTCTCTTATTCAAACCACATTTTCAATCTGTCACTAAATTCTATCGATTCTACCTTCACAACATTGCCAACATCTATCCTTTTCTCTCCATCCAAACTGCTTTTATGTTGATCCTATCCTGCCTTGATGACTGCAACAGCTTCCTTCCTGACCTCCCTGTTTCCTGTCTCACTCCACTCCAGTCTATTCTTCACTCTGCTGCCCTGTCCCGATCATTCTTTTTTAAGTTCAGTCAACGTTTCTCCACTCCTCAAAAACCTCCAGGGCTGCCTGTCTGTGACGGGTCACAGCTTGGACTAGCTAACAAGTTTAACTCACTAGCACTGGAGAGGTTGGCAGGGAGCAATAGGAAGCACAAGCACTTCCCCTACCTCCCAGCACTACTGACCCCAGAGAGACTAGGTGAACAATAAGGCTGAACAATTAGACCCAAAAGATCCTTTTTCACCTCAAATACAGCTAACGGAAGGAAAGAGGATCGGGAAGTAGCAAGGCTTATCTGGGGATGGGTCTCCATGAATTTTTGGTAGTAGATTGGAACTCTGTCACACCGATGTGGCAAGTTACCGCTATCCAGATTCAGGGACACTCATTCTGTCAGATCTTGCGTGGCTCTGATCGGACCTCCTCGTTGAGACTGTGAGCCCGTTGTTCGGTAGGGACTGTCTCTATTCTCTATCTGTTGCTGAATTGTACTTTCCAAGTGCTTAGTTCAGTGCTCTGCACACAGTAAGCACTCAATAAATACGATTGAATGAATGAATGAATGAGGAGCGAGTATTCTAGGAACTTGACCTGGGAACTTGAAAGGAAGCCCGTTTGGGATTACTTGTTTGAGAAGTAGCCCTATGGCATAACTTGTTTGAGAGGTAGCCCCTTAGGGGTGGTTTGAGAGATTGCCCATTTGGGGGTACTTGAAAGGAAGCCCATTAGGGGTGGTTTGTGAGTTGTATCCTTTCCAGTTTTGGCAGCTGCTCCAAGTGAGGTATCATGCTGACAAGTGTACTGATTGCTCCTGAGGGTTACCTATCATGTTTCTTCTTTGTGCAATCATCTTAAAAAACGTACTTTCATCACCCATAACCCTTGAGTCTGTGAATTTATTTTCAACCTTCCGATCTACGAGCTCATGAGTTACCTGGCAGCTGATTCCAGCTGGTGACACCATCTATCTCTGCATCAAACAGAAATTCCTTACCATTAGCTTTAAAGCACACAATCATCTTGCCACCTCCTATCTTACTTTGCAGATTTCCTACTACAACCCAGGCCATGTGCTTTGCTCATCTAATGCCGACCTACTCATTGTATTTTGATCTCATCTATCTTGATGCCGAGTCCTAACCCAAGTCACGCCTCTAGCCTGGGACTCCCTTCCTGTTCATATCCACCATGCTCCCCACCCTCTTGTCTTGTCTTATGCTGTCGAGTCATCTCTGACCCATAGCAACGCCATGGACACATATCTCCCAGAATGCCCCATCTCCATCCGCAATTGTTCTGGTAGTGTATCCATAGAGTTTTCTTGGTAAAAATATGGAAGTGGTTTACCACTGCTTCCTTCCTTGCAGTAAACTTGAGTCTTGAGTCTCTGCCCTTGACTCTCTCCCATGCTGCTGCTGCCCAGCACTGGTGAGTTTTGATTTGTAGCAGACTGCCTTCCACTCGCTAGCCACTGCCCTAGCTAGGAATGGAATGGGTATGCCTCTGATTGACTCTCCCTGCCGCGGTAGAGCCTGGTAGAGTACTGGAAACTCTCCAGGGGTCCTCAATGCCTTATTAAAATCAAATCATCATCAAGAGGCCATTCCTGACTAAGCTCTCATTTCCCCTACTTTCTTACCCTTCTGTTTCGCTCTTGCACTTGGATTTGCATCTTTTAAACACTTGATCCATTCATCCCCAGCCCCATAGCACTTTTGTGCATATCCACTATGGCGTAGTGGATAGAGCATGGGTCTGGGAGTCAGAAGGTCATGGGTTCTAATTCTGGCTCTGCCAAATGTCTGCTGTGTGCCCTTGGGCAAGTCACTTTACTTCTCTGGGCCTCAGTTACCTCATCTGTAAAATGGTGATTGAAATTGTGAGCCATATAGAACAGGGACTGTGTCCAACCCGATTTGCTTATATCCACCCCAGCGCTTAGTAGAGTGCCTGGAACATAGTAAGCACTTAACAAATACCACAGTTATTATTATATAGAATTTATTTTAATGTTCATCACCCCCTTCGGACTGTAAACTCATTGTGGGCAGGGAGCATGGCTACCAACTCTTTTATATTGTATTTTCCAAGCTTTTAACATTATACTGGCTGTTTCTTGAATGCCGCCTATATACAGAGCATTGTACTGTGCTCTTATTATGTGCAGAAGACTGTATCAGACACCCATTATGTGCAGAACATTGTCTGCCTTTTGTGTGTAGATCATTGTAAAAACCATCATCCTCATCATAATTGTAGCAAGTATTAAGTGCTTACTATGCTCCAAACACTACTAGATATAGGATAATCTAATCAAACACAACTCCTTTCTCACATGGGTCTCATGGTTTAAGGTGAGTGAGAACTGGTAATTAAATCCCATTTTTTAGATGAGGAAACTGAGGCACCAAGAAGTTAAGTGACTTGTCCAAAGTCACAAAGATGGCAGCTAGTAGAACCGTGATTAGAACCCCGTTCCCTCGATTCCTAGTCCTGCACTCTATCCATTAGACGACACTGCTTCTAGCCTTTGTAGAATATTGTTCTAGGCACTTATTGGATCGAGAGCACAGTATTGAGCACCACCTGTGTACAGAGCCCTGTACTGAGAGCTTTCTATGGGCAGAGGATTATACTGATTGCCTAATGAGGACAAAGTTATTTGCTAGGAATTGACAGTAAAACTAAGGACTATAACAAAGGCCTACTTAGCATGCAAGACACCAAAGGTAACTTAATTCAAAAGAACAGATGCAAATGAGGATATATTTTTATGATGACAGGATTTATCACAAAGATAGCTTTTGTCAACAATTCTTCTGACACACAAGAAAAGAATGCCTCACAGGATACTCCAAAACGGAAACAAAAGTCATCTTCATTATGACAGAATCCTAATGAAAGCCACAAGTAGTTCACCTGGCCAAGTTCCTTGCTTTTCTTCTCTCACATCTAACAATAATAACAACAACAATAATAATGGTATTTATTAAGCACCTACTATATTTCATTCATTCATTCAATCATATTTATTGAGCGCTTACTGTGTGCAGAGCACTGTACTAAGCGCTTGGGAAGTACAAGTTGGCAACATATAGAGACGGTCCCTACCCAACAGCAGGCTCACAGTCTAGAAAGGGGAGACAGACAACAAAACAAAACATGTGGACAGGTGTCAAGTCGTCAGGACAAACAGAATTAAAGCTAAATGCACATCATTAACAAAATAAATAGAAGAGTAAATATGTACAAGTAAAATAGAGTAATAAATCTGTACAAACATATATACAGGTGCTGTGGGGAGGAGAAGGAGGTAGAGCGGGGGGATGGGGAGGAGGAGAGGAAAAAGGGGGCTCAGTCTGGGAAGGCCTCCTGGAGGAGGTGAGCTCTCAGTAGGGCCTTGAAGGGAGGAAGAGAGCTAGCTTGGCGGATGTGTGGAGGGAGGGCATTCCAGGCCAGGGGGATGACGTGGGCCAAGGGTTGACAGCGGGACAGGTGAGAACGAGGTACGGTGAGGAGGTTAGTGGCAGAGGAGCAGAGGGTGCAGGCTGGGCTGTAGAAGGAGAGAAGGGAGGTGAGGTAGAAGGGGGCGAGGTGATGGAGAGCCTTGAAGCCGCAGGGCATTTACGGGTGGGGGTGGGGGTCGCCCCTTAACCTATACCCATCTGTAATTTTATTTATTTGTATTGATGTCTGTCTCCCACACCCTAGATGTAAGCTCGCTGTGGGCAGGGAATGGGACTGTTTATTGCTGTTTTGTATTTTCCCAAGAGCTTAATACAGTGCTCTGCACACAGTAAGCCCTCAATATGACTGAATGAATACCCCAGTGCTTAGTACAGTATCTTGCATATAGTAGGCGCTTAATACCAAGCTTTTCAGGCATCAGGCCAAACTGGGGCAAGGGTGGGTTCTGTTCTGCTGGGAGGGAGCATGTACCCCAGTTCTGCTAAGACTTAAGCCCCATGCCCAACCAGGGCAGACAAGTCTGTCTGGCTGGGAGGGCTGATTGAGCCAGGAAACCACTTGGCTGGCAACTCAATTTTCTACCCCCTTGCTACTGGTGGCCTTCCTGATCTTTGGAGACTGCCAAGGTGGCGGCGGGGTGGCAAAGGTCAAAACTGACTGTCGAAAGGACAAACAGCTAGTCGATGAGGTTTGAGCTGAGAGAGCCCAAGGCAGGCTGGGAGATGAGCCTAGAGGCTGAGATGGCTCCAAAAAAGATACTCCTCTCTGGCTCATGTGTCCCGGAATCTGTGACATTAGCATGAGGAGGGAAATTTTGATGCAAGATATTTGCTCCATGCTGCCAGAGGGATAAAAGTGTGATCTTCACATTCAGCACTAACATTAAGATCGATTACAGATGCACTCTATAAGCAAACGCAGCAAAAGGTACACCACAATGTCGCTTAATCATTCTTCCTCTAACCTTCTCAACTGCTATTTAGTGGTAGCTATTGGCCCTCTACCAAGAAGAGAGCTAGCACTTGGGATTTTTAGCTGCTGATTGGACTACTGAAATCAATCAGTGGGCACGCAGCTGCAATCAGAAAAAGAATCAGAGCCAGCACACTCTTGACACTTGCAATGCTGGGAGGCTGCAGCCATTCTTAGCTTGATCACTGACTTGCTGTGTACACTAAACAAATAACTGCTTTTCCAGGTCTCTCTTCACCCATCTGTAAAATTCCTCAGAAGTGCATTCGTGTGTTTTCAGATGAAAAGTGTAATGGAGTAAGGTTAACATAATAGTTTCAAAAAGCGCAATCACCTACAGCAGTTTCCTTTTACCAGAAGATTCCTCAATATTAATGATCAGGAAGACTCCCACGATGACTTGGTTTGAAGGTATTCTTATAGAACAGAACCAAACCATCTTCTGATTTGCTCTAGGGTCAACCACTGCAACTCAGAAGGGTTAACCCCATGTGGGACAGAGACCACCCAGTCTGACTACCATGACTCTATGCCAGCACTTAGTACAGTGCCTGGCATGTAAGTACTTAATACTGTTATTTAAAAAAAACCAAAAAAGTAAGGTCTTACTAGAAACCATCATTACTGATTTCCCGGGAGGGATGACAGTGCTTCACATCTATTCAGTAGGCATCGGGATGACATTTTTCTGACACACAAAGGAAGGCATCCAATCTAGGCCTTTCGTGCTGAGTCCCTTAGGTCCACTAACAGGTGTTGAGTCAATATTTCAAACTCTCTTTAGTATTTCAGAAACTAAGAGCAAATGCAGGCTTTGAACCTGAACTGGATTCTGATCCAGTTTCTCAGTAATCTCTAGAGACTTGGAATGGAGGTTTATTACCCTGGAATGCAAGAGTATTTTTGTTTATAAATGGGAGGGGGAGGTTAACCCAAAAGACCTTATCGATTTCCCTCAAGGTCAGAAGGCAGCCAGGGTCCTCTCCCTATACCTAAATGCAAAGCTCTAAAACGGCCTTAAGTTTAGGCTTCGAGCCAGGTTCTGAGGCCACACATGTCACCATCGATCCAATTCTGACTACATTCGGCGACTGGTTTCAGGAAGTTAGTAGGCACTGGGCTCAGGGGATATTAAGAGAGTTGAGTTCTAGACCATGGGCTGTTTAAACCTGGAGTTCTGGGGACCAACCTGCAGGGCAAAGGGCCAGAAGAGTTGGGGTATGTGTGATGTGGTGGGGGGGGCGGGGGGCGGTGATAAGGGATGGGGGGGCAGGGTGTGAGGGAGGAGGGGGATGAAGGAAAGAAAGAACGGGGTGGGGGATTATGCCGAGGGAGAGGGGGGACAGGGTGTGTGGGGGGTAGGGAGGGGAGTGAAGGAGGGATGGGAATGGGGTGGTGGGGAATGTGGGAGCAGAGAGAAGGAGTGTGATGCAGGTGAGGCTCGGAGTTATCTGGGGAGTTGGCAAGAGGTCCCTATCTCAGTCGGAGGCTGGGCGTGGGGGATCTGAGGAGGCCGAAAGGAGCCGCCACCCGACCCTGAGTTGCGGGCGGAAACCGCAATTTGGCGCAGGAGTTGCAAACCCCAGATGCGACAAACGGCAGGAGACAAAGCGGCGAGGCAGGGGTCGGAAGGACCTGGTTCTAATCCCGGCTCTGCCACCCGCCTGCTGTGTGACCTTGGGCGAGTCACTTCGCTGTGGCTCCGTTTCCTCATCTGTAAAATGGAGGCAAAATACTTCTCCTCTCTCAGATTGAGCCCACGTGGGGCAGGGATTGTGCCCAATCTTGGGGCTACCCCACCTCTTTAGGCGCCTAACAAATTGCCCCCACTATCAAGGATCGCCCCCCCCCCCCCCCCCGCCCTTCTCCCTGCAGGGGCACCTCGGGTCTCTCTCCGCCACCCCTTCGTTCACCTCTGACCTTCTATGCACCCGGGTCTCTCCACAGGCCCCCATCCTCTCTCCCTGCCACCCCCCCTCCCAAGCCAGTGGGACATGGTGCCGGGGCAGGCCCTGGGGTAGATGTAGAATAAATTAGGTCAGACACATATCATGTGTGAGTGCAAATTACCTATCTGTGATTGCACTTTAGCTTTGGGAAGAACAGGACAGAAAAGTGAAGGGACTTATCTAAAGCTACACAGTGAATCAGAGTCAGCTCTGGGACTAGACCCTAGGTCTTGTGGCCTTCAGCCCCTGTTCTCCGATCTACTAGGGCTGAGACCAGAACCCTGATGTCCTCATTTTCAGTTTCAGTCCTTGATCCACTAGAGTCAGAAAAATGTGTTCCCCTTAGGCCACAATGGATTTCCTTGACTAACTTCCTTTTCCCTTGAAATAGGAGGCTCACCTCTCATTATCGCTACCATCTTCATTGTTGCTACTGCTGCTTTTTCTTTTACAGAAAGCGACAGTTTTTCCCCCACAGAGTTTCTTTGTAAAACACACTTTCTGATAGAATGTTTTCAAAAGCCCAATTGAAATAGTTGCTAGCTACAAGCTCAGATTAATTGCTGTTTACTTTAATCTCTGTTCTCTGTTTTACTAGGCCCTAAGGAAGCAATGTGGTGTAATGGAAAAACATTGGGCCCAGGAGTCAGAGGACCTGTGTTCTAATCCCAGCTCTGACTCTTGCTTGCTGTTTGACATTGAACAAGTCAGACTGTGAGCCCTATGTGGGAGAGGGAGTTTGTCCAACCTGATTATCTTATATCTACACTAGCACTTAGCACAGTGCTTGGTACATAGTAAGTCCTTAACAAATACCACACATTATTAAAGGTAAATTTTTCAACATATAGTTTAATATTTATGAAGAAATTTCAAATTTCTGCTCTACCTTTGAAACACAAATGATTCAACCCCTGACCAAAAGGAACTGGCATCAGTAAATATGGTACAAAAAATTAGTCCCCAGCAAGGTGAAACGTTCAGAATTATATGGTCACAGCATTAGAGAATTATCAAAATAGACAAGATTGGGTAAGAGGTGGTTAAAGAATGAGGCTCAGCATAGCAACCAGCTTTAGAAATTTTAGAAATGAATTCTGAGAGAATGAAAACTCTTTCTCTTGAAAGTTCTGTGGTGGTGAGCACAGGATATAAAGATAGAATCATGGAATTGGAATGAAAGATAGAAGAATGGGCGAGTCAGATCTCCCGCAGCCTCCATTCAACCTCCCTTCATTCTCCCTTCTAGGAAAATAAATCCACTGACCTCCCACAGATATACTCCTCTTGCCTCCAAGCCTCTCGATCAATCAATCATATTTATTGAGTGATTACTGGGTGCAGAGCACCATACTAAGAACTTGGGAGAGTACAGTATAGCAGAGTTGGTAGACATGTTCCTTGCCCACAATGAGCTCACAGTCTAGAGGAGGAGATAAACATTAATATAAATGAATAACTTATGCATACGGACATAAGTGCTGAGGGCTGAGGGAGGAGTGAATAGAGGATGAAAATCCAAGTGCAAGGGTAATGCAGAAGGAGCAGCTGCATGACTTAATGGAAAGAGCACAGGCTTGGAAGTCAGAGGTTGTGGGTTTCTAATCCCAGCTCTGCCACTTATCAGCTGTGTGACTTTGGGCAAGTCACTTAACTTCTCTGTGCCTCATTTAGCTCATCTTTAAAATGGGGATTAAGACTGTGAGCCCCACGTGGGACAACCTGATTACCTTGTATCTCCTCCAGGACTTAGAACAGTGCTTGGCATATAGTAAGCACTTAACAAATACCATCAACATCATTATTATTATTATTTTTAGAAGGGAGTGTGAGAAGAGAAAATGAGGGCAGGGTCCAAGCTACACCCAAAGCCAGAGCCACAAGACTCCTTTCTGATCTCCCAACCTTCTGTCTCTCCCCGCTTCAGTCTATACTTCACTCTGCTGCCCGGATTATCTTTCTACAGAAATGCTCTGGGAATGTCACCCCCCTCCTCAAAAATCTCCAGTGGTTCCCTATCAACCTTCACATGAAGCAAAAACTCCTCACTATTAGCTTCAAAGCTCTCCATCACCTTGCCCCCTCCTACCTCACCTCCCTTCTCTCCTAGCTCTCTTCCCCCCTTCAAAGCCCTACTGAGAGTTCACCTCCTCCAGGAGGACTTCCCAGACTGAGCCCCCCTTTTCCTCTGCTCCTCCTCCCCTCCCCATCACCCCTACTCCCTCCTTCTGCTCTACCCCCTTCCCTGCCACATAGCACTTGTGTATATTTGTACATATTTATTATTCTATTTATTTTATTAATGATGTCTATATATCTATAATTCTATTTTAATGCTATTGATGCCTGTCTACTTGTTTTGTTTTGTTGGTGTCTCCCCCTTCTAGACTGTGAGCCCATTGTTGGGTAGGGATTGCCTCTATCTGTTGCCAAATTGTACTTTCCAAGCACTTAGTACAGTGCTCTGCACACAGTAAGCGCTCAATAAATGCTACTGCATGAATGAATGAATGAATGCTACAGCAGCCACCAGTCTTCTTGAGGTTTTGTAGAAGCCTCATGCTGCAGGTGCTGTTCTCTTTCCAGCAGGAGGGGAGGAAGGCACGAGGTACTGGACAGGAAGAAAGCCAAAGGGGGTTTCGCCAGCTTCATTTCTACTGAGTCCAAACTTTCCAAGGTCGCCAATGACCAAACCACCCAATAAAAATCAAATGGACTCAGTTCTATTCTTCCTTTACCCTTGGGTCACCTCTAATACCGTAGAGCACTCCCTCCTTCTGGAATTGCTATTTAACCTTTCTCCCCAAAACAATTCTCTCCTGTACTCCTCTTACTTTTTTGATAGCTTGGTCTCAGTCTCTTTTGCCAAATCATTTTCCACTTCTCACCACCTAATGGCAGGTTCCTCACAGGCTGTGTTCTGTTTCCCTTTCTCTTCTCCTTTTCCACTCAGTCTCACTGGCTTTGGGATGGTTTTTTGTTGGTTTCCTGCATTTAATAATAATAATAATAATAATAATAACAACAACAACAATAATAATAATGGTATCTATTAAGCGCTTACTATGTGCCAAGCACTGTTCTAAGCACTGAAGGCTAGGCTTCCTCCACTGTCCAGGGCCTCTTCCCCATGGGAATGCACCCAGCTACTGGGGGCCAGGTCGGCGATATCCTGGCCCAGGAGGTCAGCCACTCAGTGGTTTGGTGAGCTCTCTGGAGGTATTCCTCCCTGCTTACGGGCTTGAAGAGTTTATAATTCTGCCTTTCCTTCAGGCTCCATCCCCACTCGATTGGACCTCACATCTGCAGCTGGACCATTGCTCACTTTGTTCTCCCACCTGTCAGGCTGCCCAGATACTTTTTGGAGGAAGCCATCTGGTCCTGGCCATGAGACCTTTTCTCTTTCTGCTGCTTTGATGGTGAACCATTCCCTTTTGGTCTCTCTAGCTGGCCGATTCCCTCTAGTCCAATTCCCTTTGTAGCTCATTTGCCAGTGGGGCTCCAGGCCCTGTAATGCTGTTTTGCACTAAGTACTTTCACAGTTTTTTTTTGGAAGGGAATCTTGGCTGTGGGACACGGATGGCCTTCCAGGGCAGAGGGAATCCATCATTCTGTGCGGGGAGACAAATGAGCTGAGTACTACTTGACAAGAGCCTCCCAAACCTGTGTTAGTTCTTTCCCAATTTCAGGCACACACACACACACACACACACACACACACACACACACACACACACACACACACACACATCTATATATTTACAAATCTTCATTTCCAAAGATAATTCTATAGACAGTGAGATCCTACCTGTGCAAGATAGATAAGACTCCTCTGTGACCAACCTTCTCTCCCACATTGTTTCTATGTAAAGATAGATCCTTTTGCTGCCTTGTCCCTTCCGGGGTTTGTCTCTCTCCTAGCCCGTCTGCTGGTATTCGGGTCTTTACCACACCTCTGCTCAAGGAGAACAAGCCCCTGTCCCAAAGGGAGGCCCATCTGTGTCCCCCAGCCAGGAAACCCTTCCAAAAAAATGAGCAAAAGCCCTTAGTGCAAAGCAGCGTTGCAGGCCCCAGAGTGAATAGGACTGGAGGGGATTTCTCAGCCAGAGGGACAAGGGGAGATGGTTTCCCATTAAAGCAGCAGTGAGAGAGAAGACTCCATGCCTGAGCTAGGCTGGCCTGTCTACTGCACGCCACAGTCCTGTCCGCTAATGCACTGTTTCAGGTTGGGCTTCCCTGTGTCCTCATAGCATTTGTTCTACCCTCCTAGCATAAAGGAGCTCCCTTTGAATCCCATATAATAGCTGCTGGAGCGTTCTGCTGCTGGCCATTCTCCTTGCTGGTTCCAGCCCGGTGGGGCTGTGTTGCTTGGAGTTTTGTCTCAGTGCTGGTGAGCTGACTGAATTTCAGTATCTATTGTTGGCAGTCAGCATTTGACTGGCATGTGAAGGACACGAATAACTAATCTGCAGGGGCACTGACATCCCTGAGAGGGCAGATCCAGAGGTGTTAACTCCCAATTTCCTTCTCGTGGTACAGAAGCTATGATCGCTACACTGTAAGCTCCTTGTGGGCAGGGAATGTGTTTGTTTTTTATATTGTATTCTGCAAAGCACTTAGTACAGTGCTTTGCATATGGTAAGCACTCAATAAATACAATTGAATGAATGAATAGCTTGATTGGGCCGAATTCATGTCCAAACCATTATAGTTTTAAGGGGTCCTGTATTGGATATTGGATACTCTAAACCTTACAATGCTCCCCACTGTTCCCATGCCCTTACTCTATGCACAACTGCCACGGAACCAGGAAGCATCCCATCCTCCCTATCCCTCTCCCACTCCCCTTACTCTGTGGAGTGAAGGAGACTTATTGTGCCCACCAAAACTCAAGTAGTCACTCTGGAGAAGCAGTGTGCCCAATGGAAAAACCACACACACACACACACACACACACACACACACACACACACACACACACACACACACACACACCCTGGATTCTATTGAGCCACTGACACATTCACAACAAATTCACAGCTACTCAGCGGTTGATTATAGTTTATGGACTGTGCATGTCATAGGCTTCAGGGTGATTGAGCTGTATGGCACAGAATGTGGCCCAGATTGTGAGTCATGCATTGGTCCCATCTCATTCCTCACCCTGTCCCAGTCACCTGATTTCAGCATTAGACACTTTGGTCCTTGATTCCATACCCAGATCCTTTTGTCTTGTCTTATGCTGATGAGTCATCTCCAACCCATAGCAACGCTGTGGACACATCTGTCCCAGAACCCCTCAACTCCATCTGTAATCATTCTGGTAGTGTATCCACAGAATTTTCTTGGTAAAAATACAGAATTGGTCTACCATTGCTTCCTTCCACACAATAAACTTGAGTCTACCTTTGAGTCTCTCCCATGCCATTGCTGCCCAGCACAGGTGAGTTTTGACTTGTAGCAGATTGCCTTCCACTTGCTAGCCACTACCCAAGCCAGGAATGGAATGGATATGCCTCTGCTTGATTCTTCCTCCCATAGTAGAGACTGGTTGAGTACTGGAAACTCTCCAGGTGTGACTCTGAGAGGGCTAGATCCTTACCTCCCCCAAAATCCAAAGCAGTACTGCCAGCTTCTCTCAGATATGAATGGGTGCAGCTAAAACTGGGGATGGATTTCTTCAGCAGCTGGACCAGAGTCATTTTTCAATCATGGCTCTGATTCAATCATTTGAGGAAATCTAGACCACATCTTATGAAAATGCACACCTGTGGGCATAAAAAATTGGGCTTTGGAGAGCCAGAAAACTGGTAAGAGGCGGGGGTGTCTGGGATTGGAGCTGAGCATTGTGGGGAAGGCACAGGCGGAAATGATAACATCGTAGACAGGGAACTTGTCTCCCAACTCTGTTATATTGTACTCTCCACAATGAGTTTACAGTCTAAGAATATGTCTTCTTGTTGCCTAGAGAGTGATAGACATCTTAACCTCACCATTCTGCCCATTCTGTCTTTTATGGTTAAGCCCACTTGACCTGGAGGTCCCATACTTGAGCCAGTTGAATGTCCTTCTTTGCCCACCCCCCAAAACACAACACAATACTCCACTCAGATGGCAATAATAATAATGGCATTTGGTAAGCACTTACTATGTGCAAAGTACTGTTCTCAGCGCTGGGGAGGATACAAGGTGATCAGGTTGTCCCACCTAGGGATCACAGTTTCAATCCTCATTTTACAGATGAGGGAACTGAGGGACAGAGAAGTTAAGTGACTTGCCCAAAGTCACACAGCTGACAAGCGGTGGAGCTGGGATTTATTAATAATAATTGTGGTTTTTGTTAAGCACTTACTATGTGCCAGGCACTGTGCTAAGCACTGAGATGGAGCCAAGGAAATCGGGTTGAACACAATCCCTGTCCCATGTGGGGCTCACAGTCTTAATCCCCATTTTACAGATGAGGGAACTGAGGCCCAGAAAAGTGAAACGACTTGCCCAAGGCCACACAGCAGACAAGTCAGGATTAGAACTCATGGCCTTCTGACTTCCAGGCCCGTGCTCTATCCACTCCACCGTGCTGCTTCTCAAAAAATAAAAGCACTGTTGAGGTTACAAGGTGATCAGGTTGTCCCATGGGGAGGCCTCACAGTTTTAATCCCCATTTTACAGATGAGGTAACTGAGGCACAGAGAAGTTAAGTGACTTGCCCAAAGTCACAAAGCTGAAAATTGGCAGAGCTGGGATTTGAACCCATGACCTCTGACTCCAAAGCCTGTGCTCTTTCCACTGAGCCACGCTGCTTCTTGATAGAAACTCTGCCCTCTGCCACCCTGGATCTCCTCCTCTGTCACTGACATTTTATTTCATTGACAGCAAGACACACAAATTAGGTTTAGAAAATATAAGGAGGGAAGCTGCAGGACTCCAGATGGCTTGGCAAATTCTATTTAACACACAACTGGCCCTGGAATGTTCTCCCACTTTATAATTTGGTTAGCAAAGGTTGCCCACAGAATCCTGACGCCTGCATTCAATGGCAATTTTCAACTTTAAGGCTCATCTGCTTTGGTAATACAGAACTCTTTCCCTCTAGTATTCTGGGATGGCTGAAATGAATTGAGGCCCTAATTTAGTTAGGAGACACAGTTTCATGCTGCTTCTGTGGCATCTTTATTTAAACCACTTGGATGAATGGCCTTGGTGAAAAATAACTCACCTAGAAGAGACCCCTCCAATACTGACAATGCAATTTCAATGGAAGCTTTCTAAAATAGCAAATCTGGGGAAAATAATATTCTGGACTTTTTCTGTAGCAAATCATATTAAGGGAAGTGGATATCGAATAATGAGCAGGAACGTAACACAAGCAGTTTGGAACACGGACTGCTAAATACTTGAGGCTTTCCTTGACTGATAGTAGCACTCAGTTGAATATTTGAATTACACTCTTGGGATCTACTTTAAGATGATCCATTATAACATGGCTTCTGGCATAAAATGTGCCTTTTCAAGCAGTAAACACAAGCTGTTCTGCAATTTGGGACATGGATTGTTAAATAGGGCTTTTTTTGACTTCTAGTAGCACTCAGTTGAATATCTGAATTACCCACTTGAGATCTGCTATAAGATGGGCTATTATAATATGGATACTAGTGTAAACTTTATACAAAGACAAACAAAAATACCCAAGGAATCTGCTGTTCAGATTTCAAGAAGTCACATGGCCTAGTGGAAAGAGCACAGGCATGGGAATCAGAGCACCTGGGTTCTGATGATGGCTCTGTCACTTACCTGTTTGTGATCTTGGACAAGTGACAAGTCATTTAACTTCTCCATAACTCAGTTTCAGCATCTGATATATAATACTCTCCCAAGTGCTTGGTACAGTGCTCTGCACATAGTAGGCACTCAATAAATATGACTGATTGATTGATACGCCCCCCTCCTCCCTCCCCTCTCTCCACATTGTATATCTGTCAAGCTGATCAATCAGTCAATGGTAGTTTTTCACTAAGCACTGTACAGAACACTTGGGGGAGTTCAGTGCAGTTGGTAGACACGATCCCTTGCCCTTAAGTAACTTACAGTCTAGGGGGTTTCCCTCTTAGGTCAAAACCCTTAGGAAGCTTGATGAAAAGTAGGTTATAAATATGAATGGCAGGCTCTGAAACTTAGAAAACAGCATGGCCTACTGGAAGGAGCATGGGCCTAGGAGTCAGAGGACCTAGTTCTAATCCCAGCTCGGCCACATGTCTGCTGTGTGTCATTGGGCAAGTCACCTAACTTCTCTGTGCCTCAGTTTCCACTTCTGTAAAATGAGGATTTGAAACCTGTTCTTCTTCCTATTAGACTGTGATGTTTATGTAGGACAGGGACTGTGTCTAACCTGATTATCTTGTATGTAATCCAGGATTTAGTTCAGTGTTTGGCACATAGTAAAGGCTTAACAAATACCAAAGACCAAGAAGACCAGAGAGACACCATTTTGGGGTCTTTGAATTTCTCGGGTCTTGAAAGAGACCCAGGATGAGCAAGTTTGAGCCCAGTTCCAACAGCAGTGGGAGCCATAGGAACCCCCAATAGGAGCCTAGGGCAAACAGGATCGAGCCAGGCTTCACAGTGTGCAAACACGCTAATGAACTCCAGTAGCCAATTTGGAAAAAAAGATTTTTCCCCCAATTTCTCCCTTCGCTGGCCACATTTCAGATACAGCCTCCTTTAATGAGGTGTAAAATGCCAGCCTCCTGACAGATTGAGCAAGAGAAAAGTTGTGTCTTCATTTATCCAATGGAGCTTTTTTGGATAAAGTTTATGGACTATCCATTTCCAACCTTAGACACAAAAAACCACAGAAAATGAATGCCAATGGGAGTTGAAAAATAACCTGGGGAAAATGTGTGAACTTTTCCAATTAAAACTTCGGATGGAAAAGAAAATGATGACCTATAGTAGTAATAGTATTTATTTAGCACTTACTTCGTGCAGAGCACTGTTCTAAGAGTCAGGAGAGAATACCCAGGAGGGAATTAGACATGGTCCCTGTCTCTCGGGAGGCTTACAATAGTAATATATAGTACTACAGCCAGTTCTTTACAGTAGGAATTACGTTCTTGCAAACCTTGTATTAAGAGAATCAATCAATCAATCAATCATATTTATTGAGCACTTACTGTGTGCAGAGCACTGTACTAAGTGCTTGGGAAGTACAAATTGGCAACACATAGAGACAGTCCCTACCCAACAGTGGGCTCACAGTCTAGAAGAGAAACTCATGCTAAACCACTCATCTATTCTGATGTATGCAAAAAAGTCAGAGATTGAGGTACAGTGAGTAGGTTGGCATTAGAAGAGCGAAGTGTGCAAGCTGGGTTGTAGTTGGAGAGTAGCGAGGTGAGGTAGGTGGGGGCATGGTTTTTGAGTGCTTTAAAGCCAATGGTAAGGAGTTTCCATTTGATTCGGAGGTGGAGGTGGAGGTTCTTGAGGAGTGGGAAACCGTGGTTTGAATGTTTTTGTAGAAAAATGGTCCGGGCAGTAGAGTGAAGTATGGACTGAAGTGGGGACAGACAGGAGGCAGGGAGGTCACCAAAAAGGCTGATACAGTAATCCATGAGGGATAAGATTAATGATAAAGATAACATGGCAGCAGTTTGGACAGAATGAAAAGGATGGATATCTAATCAATCATCATTCTCCTCATCTTCAAAGCCTTCTAACATCATGTGTCCTCTCTGTGCCTCGGTTACCTCATCTGTAAAATGGGGATGAAGACTGTGAGCACCACATGGGACAATCTGATCACCTTGTATTCTCCCCAGTGCTTAGAACAGTGCTTTGCACATAGTAAGCGTTTAACAAATGCCATCATCATCATCATCATCTATCTTACCACTGACCTCTCGCACGTCCTGCCTCTGAGCTGGAATGCCCTGCCTCTTCACATCCAAAAGACAACTGTTCTCCCCACCTTTGAAGCCTTATTGAAGGCACATCTCTTCCAAGAGTTCTTTCCTGACTAAAGCCCTCATTTCTCCTCTTCCCATTCCCTTCTGCATTGCCCTGACTTGCTCCCTTTATTCACCACACCTGCCCCCAGACCCACAGCTCTTATGTTTATAATCATAATTAATTTATTTATAATAATGTCAGTCTCCCCCTCTAGACTGTAGGCTCATTGTGGGTAGGGAGTGTGTCTGTTAAATCATTGTTTGTTCTCTCCCAAGTGCTTAATACAGTGCCCTGCATGCAGTAAGTGCTCAATAAATATGATTGACTGATTGAATGATGTGAAAGGGGTAGGAATTGCAGGAAGGAGGGATGATGTGAGTGAAGGGTCAATATTGAGTCGGACCAGAATGTTGTTCAGTGAGTAGTTTGGCATTAGAGGATGAAGTGTAGATTGGATTCTAGGAGGAAATCAGTGAGGTATTGTAGGAAGGAAAGAGCTGATTGAGTGTATTAAAGCAATGTTTAGGAGTGTTTGAGTTGGATGAGCCATCACTCATTTCTGAGGGTTGGGGAGATGTATGCACAATGATTTTTTTAGAAAAATGAACCAGGCAGCAAGGTGAAGTGTGGGCTGGATGAAAGAGTGATTTGGGGCAAGGAGGCCATTGAAAAGGCTGAATCAGTAGTCGAGATGGGATACATAAGTGCTTGGCCCACTGAGACAGCAGTTTGATTGAAGAGGAAGGGAAAAATTCTAGAGACATTGTGAAAGTAGAACCAACAGGATTTCATGAATATGTGGGTTGTAAGTGAGATGAATAGAGGATAATACCAAGACTTCAGGCTTGTGAGTCAACAATCATCATCACAATCAATCATCTCCCCCTTCTAGACTGTGAGCCCACTGTTGGGTAGGGACCGTCTCTATATGTTGACAACTTGTACTTCCCAAGTGCTTAGTACAGTGCTCTGCACACAGTAAGTGCTCAATAAATACGACTGATTGATTGATTGATTGATTGATTGTGAGACAAGGAGGATGGTGGTATTGTCTACAGTGATGGGAAAGTTGTTGTGGCAAGAGGGTTTGGATGGACAGATGAGGAGTTCTACATTGGATATGTTGAGTTAGAGGTGTTGGTGGGTCATCCAAGAAGAGATAGTCTAAAGGCAAGATGAAACATTTAACTGCCTAGAAAGAAAGCGATCAGGGCTGGGGATTAAGATTTGGGAGTCATCTGTGTAAAGATGATAGTTGGAACTCCTCCCTCCAAAATATCTGGCAAATATCTTTCCATCATCAAAGCCCTACTAAGCTCTCATCTCCTTCAGGAAGCCTTCTTTGACTAAATTCAGATCCCCCACCTTTATTTTCCCTCCCTACCACTTCACTTTTTCCCACCCACTAAGTTTTTAGGTACTCCCTCCACCTCACTCAACAGCATTTATGTTCACATATTTATACTCGCTTGCTTCCCTTACCTGTAAGTCATTTTAATACCTGTCCCCTGAGTTAGAGTTTAAGCTCACTGAGAGCAGAGATCATGTCTACCCCATGTATTTTCATCTCCCAAGCACTTAGTACAGTGCTGTGTACACAGTAAGTGCTCAATAAATATCACTGGTCAAGTGATCTTCCTGTTTATGTGTCACAGGAGCACAGTGTCTGATTTTCACCCTCACTCATTAGGTAGATGAGGAAACTGATGAGATGGGAGGTGACGATGTGTCAGCAGCAGAGTGGGGGCAGTACTGAACTTGTTGCTGTTTCTGATTCGTTCAGCGCATAATGCCCTCCCTCCGCACATCCACCAAGCTAGCTCTCTTCCTCCCTTCAAGGCCCTACTGAGAGCTCACCTCCTCCAGGAGGCCTTCCCAGACTGAGCCCCCTCCTTCCTCTGCCCCTAGTCCCCCTCTCCATCCCCCCATCTTACCTCCTTCCCCTCCCCACAGCACCTATATATATGTGTATATGTTTGTACATATTTATTACTCTATTTATTTATTTATTTATTTATTTTACTTGTACATATCTATTCTATTTATTTTATTTTGTTAATATGTTTGGTTTTGTTCTCTGTCTCCCCCTCCTAGACTGTGAGCCCACTGTTGGGTAGGGACTGTCTCTATATGTTGCTAACTTGTACTTCCCAAGCGCTTAGTACAGTGCTCTGCAAACAGTAAGCGCTCAATAAATACAATTGATTGATTGATTGGAGGTGACAGACAGGGACAGGTGGATCCTTAGAATTCAAGGCCAAGATCATGCTTGTCCCTTTCAACTCTACTGCTCACAGCTTTGGGCTGTATTTCTCAAAATCATTTTTAAAAATACAGTCAATCAATCAATCAATTAATCAATGGTATTTATTAAGTGCTTCCTATGTGTAGAGCACTGTACTAACAGCTTGGGAAAGTACAATGCAACAGAGTTAGCAGACACATTCCTTGCCCACAACAAGCTTACAGTCTCGAGGGGGAGAAAGGCATTAATAAAAATAATTTGTCATATAAATTTAAAGGCATGTACATAGTACTATGTATATAATTCATATATACACAAACACATATAGTTCATAATTGTTGATCATGATTGAGAAGCAGTGTGGCTCAGTGGAAAGAGTCTGGGCTTGGGAGTCAGAGGTGATGGGTTCTAATCCCGGCTCTGCAACTTAGCTGTGTGACTTTGGACAAGTCACTTCACTTCTCTGTGCCTCAGTTATCTCGTCTGTAAAATGGGGATGAAGACTGTGAGCTCCACATGTGACAACCTGATAACCTTGTATCCCCCCAGTGTGTAGAACAGTGCTTGGCACGTAGTAAGTGCTTAACAAATGCCATTATTATTATTATCATCATCATAGATATAACTGTAAGCTCACTGTGGGCAGGGAATGCAACTCTTCCAAGTACTTAGTACTTGCACTTTGAAATCAGTCAATCAATCAGTCATATTTATTGAGCACTTACTGTGTGCACAGTACTGTACTAAGCACCTGGGAGAGCACAACATGAGTCGACAGACACATTCCCTTCATGTTCCCTTCAAATATACCTGTAGCCTGAACTGTGTCTTTGAGTATCATAAACAGAATGACATGCATGTTTTGGGCACTCCATTGGTTATAAGGATGTATATTTGCTTCTACATTGTAGGGCATATGGGGTGTTTTATCTATCAAGAAGATTAAACTAGCAGCAAGAAAATCAAAATGCCATTTAGTCATCAATTCCAGTGAGTAATCAAATCCAAGATTCTCTAGACCTTTCTATACTGACCAATATCCTTATTCATCTCTCCCACTGCCACTGGATTAATGCTATGCAATTCAGAAAGCCGCAGCCTGGAATTGAAAGCCAAGCTGTAACAATGCTTACTACAAGTCACGTCTTCTGCAAGAGGCATTCCCCAATCAAGCTCTCTTTTCCCCGACTCTGCAGCATGGCGTAGTGGATAGAGTATGAGCCTGGGAGTCAGAAGGTCATGGGTTCAAATCCTAGCTCTTCCACATGTCTGCTGTGTGACCTTGGGCAAGTCACTTCACTTCTCTGGGCCTCAGTTCCCTTATCTGTAAAATGGGGATTAAGATGGTGAGCCCCATGTGGGACAGGGACTGTGTCCAACCTGATTAACTTGTATCTACCCCAGCACTTGGAACAGTGCTTGGCACATAGTAAGTGCTTAGCAAGCAGCATAATTATTATCTATATACTCGGATCTGTTCCCCTTGAACACTTGGCATTCACCCCACCCTCAGCCCCACGGCACATTGGGTAGGGACTGTCTCTATATGTTGCCAACTTGTACTTCCCAAGCGCTTAGTACAGTGCTCTGCACACAGTAAGTGCTCAATAAATACGATTGAATGAATGAATGAATTTTACAGGTGAGGTAACTGAGACACAGAGAAGTGAAGTGTCTTGCCCAAGGCCATACAGCAGAAAAGTGGCGGAGCTGGGATTAGAACCCATGACCTTCTGACTCCCAGAACTGTGCTCTATCCACTACTCCATGCTGCTTCCTGAATTAATAATTTATAATATATAATTTATATGTAAGCCCCCTTTTTCCTCTCCTCCTCTCCATCCCCCCTGCCCTAACTCCTTCCCCTCACCACAGCACTTGTATATATTTATACAGATTTATTACTCTATTTATTTTACTTGTACATATTTACTATTTTATTAATTTTGTTAATGATGTGCATGTAGCTATAATTCTATTTGTTCTGACAATTTTGACACCTGTCTACGTGTTTTGTTTTGATGTCTGTCTCCCCCTTCTAGACTGTGAGCCCGTTGTTGGGTAGGGACTGTCTCTATATGTTGCCGACTGGTACTTCCCAAGCACATAGTACAGTGCTCTGCACACAGTAAGTGCTCAATAAATACAATTGAATGAATGAGTGAATGAACATATTTACATATCTGTAATTTATGTATTTATATTAATGTCTGTCTCCCTTTCTAGACTGTAAACTTGTTAGGGGCAGGGATCAGGTTCACCAACTCTGTTGTCCTCCCCCAAGCACTTAATACAGTGCTCTGTGTAGTGAGCACTCAATAAACATCATTGGTAGATTGGCTGATTGATTTCTAACTCTGAAAGAGTTTCTCAACTCTTTCATTTCAAGAAACAGGAATGGAAATGAACTGGCCCTCCTGAGTGAATCAAAGAGAAGCCAATGAAATATCACCCACATGCTGACTCCACTACCACTGTCTGTCTGCCATCCTCCCAAGGAACAGGCTTGACTTAATGGAAATGATATTTAGGTGTTTCTCACTTTGATGTCACTGTCTGGTTTTCTTGCTGAACCCCACCAGGTTGTGATTTGCTGGGCTCCAGCACAAGTGATGACTGTGGAGTTTTGGGACATTTGAAATGTGTTTACAAACGTGATGCCTGGTTTTTTGCTGATGGAATTGGTCAGTGGGAGAAAGAAAAGACCTGAGACATGTTCTTAAGCCAAAATTTGAAGCACTCTAAAAGCTGTCGCCATTTACTGAATTACTGGCTTGCTATAATAACAATACTAATAATAGTACCAACAGTACTATTATTACTAATAATAGTAGTGGAATTTGTTAAGCACTTACTATGTGCCAAGCACTTTACTAGGAAGTGGGATAGATGGAAGATAATCAGGTTGGACACATGGGGCTCCAGTCTAAGTAGTGGGGAGAACAGGTATTGAACACCCATTTTACAGCTGAAGAAACTGGGACGCAGAGAATTCAATGGACTTGTGGTTACACATGAGGCAAGTGGTAGAGCCAGGGTTAGGACCCAGGTCCTCTAACTCTCAGACTCATGCTCTTTCCACTAGATCCTGCTGCTTCTCAAATGACAAACCCATTTAGAAAGTAGCTCTCAATGTTTTATAGGAAATAACACATAAATCACTGGAATTGGCTCTTGACTAACAATCTCGAAAAGAGAAATCACTTAGGTAGGCCACTGGAGGCTTGTATGGGTCATGGTCAAGGACAGTCAGACATCTTCTGGGAAGTAGAGCTAGCTGAAATCATTCACTCCCAATTCTCTGCCAAGGGATTGTCCATGGCAGGTTTTAAACCCTCACCAGCTGGGAGTCTGCCTTTCGCCTGATTTCCCTTCATGCTGTACGAGCCTCCATCAGAGTTCTGAAGTACTCCTCACCCAAGTAGCCAAACCCAAGACTTGAACCCAGTGGCATCTGGAGTGGGCAAGGCTAATGAATTTGGGGAGATTGACAGAGGGGCATGCCAACCAGAAATAATAATAGTAATAATAATAATAATGGTATTTGTTAAGCACTTACTATGTTGGAACTGTACTAATTGCTGAAGTATATACAAGATAATTGGGTTGGACACAGTCCCTGTCTCACAAAGGGCTCCCAGTCTCAATCCCCATTTTCCAGATGAGGTAACTGAGGCCCAGAGACGTTAAGGGACTTGCCCAAGGTCACACAACAGACAATTGGCAGAGCTGAGATTAGAACCTAGGTCCTTCTGACTTCTCAGCCTGTACTCTATCTACTAGGCAACACTGCTTCAGTTTGGTCTACATGGGAATTTAAATCAAACTGAAGGGGAAGGTAGAATGGAGTGTCCATCTTTCTATGGGCTGTGAGATCCAGGCCTGTGACTGAACCAACATCCAGCTCCTTTAGCAGGTCCTCCAATTCCACCTTAATGTGGAGTGCTGTACAAGTTGTGGCCCCATATCTTTTTGTCAAGTTTCAAGGCAGGATCACAGACAATGAGATCATAGAATACTGTTAGACCACCAGTATCAGAGCCACGCTCATTGCATCACACCTCAGCTTTGTGAGTAGAAGGGCTGACAACAGGATACTCAAGCTCTCTTCCCCCCCACCTCCCATATCTCTTGCCCCTAATAATCTGGCTACAAAATTTTTGTGAACATTGAAATTATCAGGCGTAATCTCTGTCTAAAACTTCCCCTTCTCCTCTCCAGTCTTTCCCACCTCCTGCCCCTTCTTCAACTCTCCTATTTTTCCCAGCAGGAACTCAAGAGGAGATCTCCCACCTCTTCTCAAAATCTACCCCCACCACCTGTGCTTTTGCCCCTAACCCTTCTCATCTTATCAAAACACCTACCCCTCCTTTCTTCCCTCCCTGACTACCATCTTCAACTTTTCACGCTTCAATGGCTCCTTCCCCAGTGCTTTCAAACATGCTCAAATCTCGCCTATGCTAAAAACAAAAAACCCCTTCCTTGACCCCACGGCTCCCTCTAGTTATTGTTCCATCTACTTCCTACCATTCTTCTCCAAACTCCTTGAGCAAGTTGTCTACAATCACTGTCTCAAGTTCCTCTCCTCCAATTCTCTCCTTGACCCTCTCCAATCTGGCTTTCATCCTGTTCAGTCCACAGAAACCTTCCTCTCAAATGTCACCAATAATCTCCTTGCCAGTTCCAATGGCCTCTACTCAATCCTAATCCTCCTTGACCTCTCAGCTGCCTTCGACACTGTTGACCATCCCCTTCTCCTGGAAACATTATCCAACCTCGGCTTCTCTGACACTGTCCTCTCCTGGTTCTCTTCCTATCTCTCTGGCCTCTCATTCTTAGTCTCTACTTGGATGTCCTGCCTTCACCTCCAATATAGCAAGTCCAAAACAGAGCTCCTCATCTTCCCACCCAAATCTTATCTCCCCCTGTCTTTCCCATCACTGTAGACAAAACTACCATCCTTCGTGCCTCACAAGCCCATAACCTTGGCATTATGTTTGATTCCTTTCTCCCATTCAACCCACATATTCAATCTATCATTAAATCCTGAAGGTTCGGTCTTCACAATATCACAAAAATCTGCCCTTTCCTCTCCATTCAAACTACCAAATTAAATCAAGCACTTATCCCATTCTGCTTGGATTACTTTATCAGCCTCCTTGTTGACCTCTGTGCCTCCTGTCTCTCTCCACTCCAGTCCATACTTCACTGTGCTGCCCATATCATTTTTCTACAAAAATGCTCAGTCCATGTATCCCCACTCCTCAAGAGGTTGCCCATCCACCTCTGCATCAAGCAAAGCTTCCTTACCAACAGCTCTAAAGCACTCAATCACCCTGCCCCCACCTAACTCATCTCACTACTCTCCTATTACAAACCAGCCCGCATACTTCTCTCTTACAATGCCAACCTACTCACTGTAACTTGATCTCATATATCTAGCCACAGACCTCTCACCCACATCCTGCCTCTGACCTGGAATGCCCTCCTTCTTCATATCTGACAAACAGTTGCTCTCCCCACCTTCAAAGCCTTATTGAGGGCACATCTCCTCCAAGAGGCCTTTCCTAAGTCCTCATTTCCTCTTTTCCCACTCCCTTCTGCATTGTCCTGCCTTGCTCCCTTTATTCACCGCTCCTGCTCCCAGCCTCACAGCACTTATTTCATATCAGTAATTTATTCCTTTATATTAATGTCTGTATCCCCCTCTAAGCTGTAAGCTTGTTGTGGGCAGGGGATGTGTCTGTTATATTGTTACATTATACTCAGGTGCTTCGTACAGTGCTCTGGACACAGTAAGTACTAAATAAATACAATTGATTGATTGATTGATTGATTAAACTGCCACTCACTCCATGGTGAGCTGAAGTGGGGAAACTATAAACCAGATGTGCCGAAGAAATATTTTGAAGATGTGATGAGGCATAATCTCAGAAACAGTGGGACACAGCAGTGGATACTTGAGTCATTGCTGAAGGAAACACTTCAGTGTGGCAGATAGCAATCAGAAATAGGGTAATTATCTTGGAGCAGAGCTTTTGAAATATCATATCACTGTGAGAGAATAATAAAAATGGTGCCAGGTATTACAGTACTCTAGAATGAAACTTCATTGTGGGCAGGGAATATGTCTACCAACTCTGTTATATAGTAGCCTCCCAAGTGCTTAGTACAGTGCACTCCACACAGTAAGTGCTCAATACATCTGATTGATTAATTGAAGTTGACAGATATAGCAGTGCAGCAAGGGAAAATCTTTGCATGCCAATGGTGAGGAGTGGACTGTCATGAACAACTGGTTTTGACCACTGCACTTGCACAACCAGTAGCAACATCTTCAAATTTAAAGTATGCGACACATACATGCACGCACACACACACACACACACACACACTCACTCACACAAACACACACTCACAAGGTTACGTTTCTATTTAATAGGAACTCTTTTACCAGGGTGTTACAGGCTTCATAGATGCAATCTCATGAAACCCCCAAAGAAAGCTAGCTGACACAAACACACACACACACATACGCACATGCCATATTCCAGTTTGCCCTGTGTCACATTCATTGCCTTAAGTAGGTCTTTGGGCTCTAAGAGGGGATGCTTGCTCCTGCTGGCTGACTAGAATGGGGAGGGCCACTGGGTGGATAATAACAGTAGTAGTAATAATAATAATAATCACAATAATAATAATCACAATATTTGTTAAGGACTTACTATGTGCCAAGCACTGAACTAAGTGCTGGGCATAAGTACAAAATAATCAGATCCTCCAGTCTGAGGCACACAGAAGTTACGTGCGTTGCCCAGTGTCACACAGCGGGTAAGTGGCAGAGCCAGGATTAGAACTCAGGTCCTCTGACTTCCAGACCTGTGCCCTTTCCACTAGACCACACTCCTCTCCAGGGGTCACTGAGGACTAGCATTACCCTTCTCTTGCAGGCATTTCATTGGTGCCCATGAGGTTATTATAGGGGTTCAAAAAATCTCTTTTTTTATGTCTTCATGGTGTGATGTTTCTGGAATAGTCTGATTGACCTGCCACTGGGCCTCTTGGTTGCTTTTTCTGAGTAACTCTCTTGTCCAAGGGCCTCAGGTTTCTCACCTCATGGCTCTCTCTCACCGAGCTGCCCTTTCCTCCCCAGACGCCCCCCTGCCCTTACTCTCCCTCCCTGCTTTACTCTAGAAATGCTGCCCAACATCTTAGGCATGTAATTCTTTCATATCCACATCTTTTTCCCTCTCCAAAGGTTCCCCTTCTTCGACTAGCACAGTCATGCACCTCTTTCACTCTTCCCAGTACTCAGAAAGCCTCCCCTCCTCTATGGAGCCTTTCCAGATCTTTTCCTCCTCCCCTCACCATAATCATGCCTGTCATATGGATGGAATTTACAAATTTTGTCTAACTGAATACTTATGTGTTTGGGTTTGCCCCCAACTCTCTATTAGTGTGCAAACTCCTCAAAATGCTAAAGCTTTTTCTTTCCCCTCCCCCATGCAACAAAGGACAATGTTCAGCACAAGGTTGAAGCTCTGTAAATCATGTTGAGAGAATGGCAGCACACGTTGGGGGGGGGGGGGGGGGCAGGGAAAAGAAAGAATGAACCATCACAGATCACATCCATAGGACACATGATAAGTTCTTCATCCTGCCTTCCTGTGTTTTCCCCTGGCTTCTTCTTCCCCAGTTAGTACTGAGGCTCTGAGCCACATCGTCCCCCTTTCTCCCCTTCCCTGCCCAACCCTATCCTGGGCAAGAAGAGGAACAGATGATCCCAGGGAGAAAGAGACAGTTTGGTGACTGAAGCAGGAGGTTTATAATCAGTGGATAATGGCCTCCCTGAAATTTAAGGGTAATCTTGGCTTGGGGAAGATCAAAGTTAACCATTTTGCGTTTGACATGCTGGAACTTTGCCCTAAATTTTACTTCCTGTCTTGGTCCCGATGTCCCATTTGTTCCAGTTCCCCCCCATGCCCCCAGACTTCAACAGTGAACGGAAATGAGGCTAAAATAGTGGATGGACAAATAAATCATTCATTCCCAATAAGCACAGATTGCAAACAAAAACACAGTCAAGTGAATCATTTTCTTTAAAACTTACAAGGGACCTCAGGCATACAAGTATTAATAAACTATAGCACAATGTGAGGCATGATGGAAAAAATAAACCAGTATCAAACTCTCATTATGACTGCAAACAAGTGTGAGCACTCACAATAAAAATGCGACTTGGAAAAGCTCATTTCATCTTAAGTTTAATTAATTCCATCAGTAATAAATTCCCTTTGGAAATTTATATCTGATCTTTCTTGCTTCAAGGAAAGTGAGATGATATTTGAAAGTATTTTATGTCCATTTTGGGAAGAAGAATTTTTAATTTACAGGAATTTCTCGGGGCAGAAGATTACTACTCCTTCCCTAAGGGCCTGTTAAGACTCCCTCCACCACCCCCACCCCTAACCCCTTTCCCATCCTCCAATTCCCCTTTAAAAATTCAATGTCTCATTATAACTATTTCAAATCCCATTCTCATCTGCCTGTAGGCCACTAGATAGTACATAAAAATACAGTAAAAAAGAGAAGATAAACTAAAGTTAAGGAATACAGCATAAAGAACAGCTGAAAACTCATAAGTGGAAAACAAATTTCAAAAAAACTGCCTATTCACCCTGATCCTTTCTAATAAGAAAAAGCCAAAGGAAAACAAAACATGGAAAAATAAGGCTTTGCTTTTTCCTGTTCCAAAACAGTTTGTCTATAGATTACCAAGCATCTCCCAAACCTAGGTTTACTGTATGCATTTCTGAGTAGGGGTCTGAGGTGCAGAAAGGTGAGGCTTTACTCACAAAGTTATCTGGCCAGTGTGTGATGGATCAGGACCCTGAAGCCAGGAATCTCAATTTTAAACCCTCTTTGTCAGAGGATGTCAGAGGTATAAATAGAAGAAAGAGGAAAGAAGAAGGGACAGGAGCAGAGATAGAAACCCTGATGTCATTTAACAATCTGAGAAAGTGTTCAAAATGTTAGGCTGCAATTATTGAACACCTAGATTTCTCTGGTCACACCTTACCTACAAAGCCATCAATACTCCCAATGGAGCCAATAATATACCAGCCACACAGGCAGCACCTGAAACAGGAAGACAGGGGCTGCCAGTACTCAAAGGGAAAGAATGAGCATTTCATCTTTACAAGAAAATGTATTAGCAAAAGATGTTTTTGTTTTTTTCCCCCATAAGTATGCAACCAAAGGAAGGGGAGATTTAGGTGGTTTGTATAATAGAGGAGATGGCTCTTTTTTTTCCTGGAATCCCTTGACAGTATAAATGGGGAATTGTATGGTCACTGTCAAAGATCTCTGTTTGTTGGACTGCATGATGATGGTTTGGATGGTGGTGATGATAATGATGGGGTTGATGATCAATGGTGGTGGTGGTACACTTGATGATGGTAATAATGATGGTGTTTCTAATAATTTTGATGATGATGGTAATGATGATGATGATGATGATAATGAAGGCTGTGTCTGCACTTGGCTGAAGCATCCTCAGAGAAGTCTCAGTTCTCTGGGATCTGCCGGACATCGTCCACAAATACAGAGATGAGAGTGAGAAAGGGGCTCTCCCAGGGCATTGTGCGTGCCCTGCTACTGCTTGCACTAAAAATGGTTTGTGAATCCAGGTTTGGAAACAGTATTCCCTTCAGGAAGAGCCACCTCTAATTTGTGGGCTCAACACATGGACTAATGCAGCATTGTCACTCAAATGCTTGCTTTCCTTAATGGTCATTATTATTCAAGGCTCAGATTTTACTCATTTCTAATTTGCCACAAACAGCGAGCTATCACTTGCCTCTTTGTGATTGGCTTTTGCAACCATCCCCAGTTATCTTGTAGGATTGAGAGACAGAGCATGGAATAAAAGACTTTTTGAAGAAAGGAAACCCTTGCTGGAATTTCTGCTCCACAACAGGGAAGGAGATAACAGATGATTATGCTCCTCTTCCCCAGTGCTCCACTGGGCTTTGTGTTGTTGCCAGTTGGACTGTGGGATGGGGAGGGTGATTATTCCACCCAGGGAATACTGATGGCAATGAAGAGGATGATAATGAGGATGCTGCTGGTTGCTGTGGTGGTTGTATAGATGAAAATGTGGGTGGTTTGGGGGATGGTGATGAGGTGAATGTTATCCGTGACAAAAGTGATGCTGATGCAGGGGCCGATGGAAGTGATAATGATGAGGGTGATGATGATGATGGAAGTCATGTTGATAAAGGTGATAATAATAATGATAGCCACTTTTATCCTACCTTTTTTAAATGGTATTTGCTAAGTGCTTACTGTATGCTAGGTACTGTACTAAACACTGGGATAGATACAAGCTAAATAAGTTGGACACACTTGGGGCTCACAGTCTAGCAGCATGGCTCAGTGGAAGCAGCACAGGCTTTGGAGTCAGAGGTCATGGGTTCAAATCCCAACTCTGCCAATTGCCAGCTGTGTGACTTTCGGCAAGTCACTTCACTTCTCTGAGCCTCAGTTACCTCATCTGTAATTTGGGGATTAAGACTGTGAGTCCCCCATGGGACAACCTAATCACCTTGTAACTTCCCCAGCGCTTAGAACAGTGTTTTGCACATAGTAAGTGATTAATAAATGCTATCATTATTATTATTATTAATCCCCATTTTTCAGATGAAGGAACTGAGGCACAGAGAAGTTAAGTGATTTGCCCAAGGTTACACAGCAGACATATGGCAGAGACAGGATTAGAACCCTGATCCTTCAACTTCCAGACTCGTGTTCTTTCCATTAGGCCACGTTGCATCTGTCGGATTCAGTGAGGGCAGGGATCCCTACGTCTGCTTCTGTTGTTCCTTTTCAAGTGTTTGGTAGGCCTCGGTTTCTCCATCTATAAATGGGGAGACTGAGACCTGACTCTCCCCACCTCTCAGGGAGGTCACGAGAACAAAATAAAAAATGAAAGTGTTTGTGGGGAAAATAAACCTCTTTGGAAAAAGAAGTACTCTACTAATTCAATTTTTGTATTTGTTTTTTGGTAGTCCTACTCCAACGACCCCCTGAAATCCTGGCCTTTAAGACTGAAATGGGAACGGAGAGCACAGTGGCTTATCAATAGTTTCAAGGCTTGAAAATTCATCCACTTCCCTCAGATAGGCTTGGAACTGCCCACGTATCATATACGATTATTTCTTTGCCAAGAATCATTGATCTGGGTGGTGTCAGGGGCCAGAATGAGTTGGAAAAACAACCCTCCCTATGAACCATGGGATGCCAGGATTATAACAACCCTCTCGTGGCCATCAAGTATGTGTGGAAATTTATCCCTTGGCTGACAGCTTACCTGGATGCTGACACGAGCAATGAGGAGAGGATGGGAAACCATACCTTTTTGACCTCGTACTTGATGGCCAACTTGATGCGACTCAGGCTCGGGCGGTGGTGATCGGCCCAGACTTGTATGTTCACATCGCCGTTCAAAATGGCTTCCACTTCTTCCGTGTCTCTACACAGGTCCAGGACGCCCACCACAAAGTCCTTGCATTGCATAGAGAGCTTCCGGTAGTCATTCTAGAAAAGGATAGAGATGTCAACAGCGTGCCACGCTGGTCCTCTGAGACCCACTCAGACCAGGGGAAAGACAGGCAATTTCCACTGCAGCATCTCTTGTTGACTGACTTGCCCACTGTGATCTCACCGTGACCAATAAAGGAGATTTTTTTTAAATGGTACATGTTAAACGCTTACTATGTGCCAGGCACTGTTCTAAACACTGGAGTAGATACAAAATACAAAAGTCCCTGTCCCATATGGGGCTCACAGTCTTAATCCCCATTTTACAAATGAGGTAAATGAGGCACAAAGAAATGAAGTGACTCTCCCAAAGTCACGAAGCAGACAAGTTCCACCAGGATTAGAACCCAGGTCCTTCTGACTCCCAGGCCTGTGCTCCACCAGGCCACGTAGTTGTACGCTGGGGACATTGGCCATTTCTCCTGGTGAAGAAAATAGAGGCAACTCATGGTCTAGTGAAAAGATCATGAGTTTGGGAGTCAGATTAGAACCTGAGTTGCCTGTCGTGTGACCTCGGGCAAATTATTTAGCTCCACTGTGCCTGAGTTTTCTCTTCTGTAAAATGGGGATTCAATACTTGTTTTCCCTCCTGCTTAGATTGTGAGACCCATATGGGACAGGGACTATGTCTAACCTCATTAATTTGCACATACTCCAGCATTTAGAACAGTGCTTGACACAGAATAGATGCTTAATAAACACCATTATAATAATACTGGGAGGAGGGCTGTGAGAGGGAATTTCTTTCCTTTCTCAGGGTGAGTAGGGCAAGCATGAGGGCATCAATTCTTCGTGATCAACAGGGGGCCATGCCCAGCCCTACGCAGAGTAGTATTTTTTTATGGTATCTGTTAAGCCCTTACTATGTGCCGGGCACTGTATTAATCATTAGAGAGGATACAAGTTTATCAGGTTGGACACAGTCCCTGTCCCACATGGGGCTCTCAGTCTTATTCCCCATTTTACAGATGAGGTAATTGAGGCACAGAGAAGTTCAGTGACTTGCCCAAGGCCACACAGTAGACAAGCAGCAGAATTGGGATGAGAACTCAGGTCCTTCTGACTCTCAGGCCCGTGCTCTATCCACTAGGCTATGCTGCTTCTCAATTTGATAAGTGATAAGAAAGCTCTCTCAAGCACCAGAGAGTTACCTGATTAACTTTTATCTACCCCAGTGCTTAGAACAGTGCTTGATACACAGTAAGAGCTTAATAAATACCACAATTAATTTTTAAAAAATCTTCCTATTGCCTAATGTGAGTATTACCTTCACGGTGGGATTGGCTTGTGTGAAAACTGGCAAGATCAGTGATCAGAAAGATCATATTTTAAATTGTATTGTATTATGTTATATTACTTATGTTAAATGTACAGTCACTTAATCAGATGGAGGAACTGCCCATTGACTTGATTATGCTAATTCCCAGAGAGAATTTTTGACTTTCCTTTTATAAGGGTATAATGGCATTTATTAAGCACTAACTATGTAGTCAGTGCTGTGCTAAGTCCCAGGATATATATAGGATCATCAGATCAGAGACTGCCCTTATCCCATATGGAACAAGGTTGTAGACTGTAGACTCTGGGTGGAAGATTCCCTGTGGGCAGGGAACGTGTCTACAAAATCTTTTATATTGCACTCTCCCCAGTGCCAACTACTGTGCTCTGAACACAGTAAACATTCAGTATATACCACTGTTTGATTAATGGACTTATTACAGTGCTTGGCACAAAGTGTTTAACAAATACCATTATTATTATCCTGAAGAGCTGATACCTTACCACCACTGACAGATGGGGAAACTGAGTCTCAGAGAGTCTCCCCTTCTAGTTTTTAAGCTCGCTATGGGCAGAGAACATGTCTGTTAATTCTGTTGTACTCTCCCAAACAGTACAGTGTTCTGCACATAGTGATCTCTCAACAAATACCATTGATTGACTGATTAAGTGACTTGTCTAAGGTCTCAAAGCAGGCATTTGTAAGAGCTGGAATTGGAACCCAAGTCTCCTGATGCCAAGTCCCAAGCTCTTTCCACTAGATCGGGCTGCCTGCCTTTCTTCATTCTCCCCAATGAAGTTCAGGTAAGAATCATAAATAGGTTCTACCATCTCAGGACACAAAAAAAGTATTCTTTCCTGGTCTGGGGGGACAGGGAAATATTGATTCTTGGAGGCTCCTGCCTGCACTGAGGCTGAAAAAAATTTTTAGAAAATTCCAGAGAAGTTCAATGTTGGTTTCGCTTTTAATCCCAGCCCATCAAGCCCTGGCCCCAAGAATCTCAAATAGTGGGAAACTGGAGCTTTCCTTCCTGGATTCCAACACATATTTTGGCAAAGACACTGTGTTTTGCTTGCTGCAGAGGTCTGTCCCTTTGACTAAACTAATGAACCTTGTCACAGTTCTGCAAGGAGCATTTTGGTGTCATTCTGCATTAGACAGAGGAGCAAATACTTAAATGTTTGTTTACCAAGGAAAAGCACTCAGCATTGAGACACAATGACCCACCTTAATCCGCAGTCTCACCTTCCCTAAGAAGCCCTGCTTTTAGGACTGGGAAGAAGAAGTCATGGCAGTTTAAATCCCAGCTCTGACGCTTGTTGTGTGACCTTGGGCAAGTCACTTAATTTTCCTGTGCCTCAGTTTTTTCACTTATAAATGGGTATTCATTGCCTGTTCTCCCTCCTCCTTAAGACTGAGCCTCAGGAACTATGTCTGAAGTGATTATCTTTAATCCACTTCAACCTTCAGTATAGTGCTTGGCACATAATGAGCACAAGTACCACAATTATTATTAAAAATAATAGATTATTGCCACAGGTGATGATGGAGCAATAGGGTGCCAGCCATGTTGTAATAGTAATAGTAGGAGGAGGAGGAGAATGAGGAGAAGGCAAAAAAGCAGAAGGAAGGGGAGGAGTAGAAGAAAAAGGAGGAATAGTAGTATTTATTGAGTGCCCATTTGGTTCAGGGCATCGTAGTAGGAGCTTGGGTAGCACAGAACGGCCCCCTTGGTCCTCCTGCACAGAAGCAGTGTGGCATAGTGGTTAGAGCTGAAGCCTGGGAGTCAGAACGTCATGGGTTCTAATCTCAGCTCTGCCACTTTGCTGCATGAGCTTGGGAAAGTCACTTCACTTCTCTGTGTCTCAGTTACCTCATCTGCAAAATGGGGATTGAGACTGCAAGCCCCATGTGGGACACTGACTGGGTCCAACCCAATTTGCTTGTATCTGCCCTGGTGCTTAGTACAGTGCCTGGCACATAGTAAGCACTTAACACATTCCACAAGAAGTTTCCACTCTTCTGGGGAAGTGGGCTGAGACACTTTCCAGTGGGATCTGAGGGGTGGCAGAGGGGTTGACAATTTTCTGTTAGACTGTAAACTCCTTGAGGGCAGGGATCAACTGGTTCACTGCTGTTGTAGTATCCCAAGGGCTTAGAATAATGCTCTGCATACAGTTGGTGCTCAGTAAACACCACTGATTGACTGGTTGATTGAGCATCCCGGAGAGAGAGTTGGGCATTGTAGGGAAAAGAGAGGTCCTCAAGCAGGGTGGGGGCTTGGGAGTGCTCTTTGTTGAACATTGTGCCTTTTCTCTATGAATCACAGTTACTCAAGCACTTATGGGAAATACATCTATGATGATTTTCTGGTCTATTCCGAGCTCACTGGGGGTAGACAGTGGCTAGCCTGATACTGCAGGAATCTCCAGACCTGATCTCTCCCCTTCTCTGCAGTCTCACATTTCCTTCTGCCTTCAGGGTATCTCTATTTGGACGTCCTGGTGACACCTTAAACTTAATATGTCCAAAAAAACCTCATCTTCCCTCCCAAACCCTATCTTCCTCCTGACTTTACCATTACTATTGACAGCACCACCATTCTCCCTGTGTCACAAACCCGTAACCTTGGTGTTATCTGGGATTCATGTCTCTTGTTCAACCCACATATTCACTCTGCTACTGATCCCGTCAGTTGAACCTTCACAACACTGCCACAATCTGCTCTTTCGTCTCCATCCAGACTGCCACCACATTGATTCAAGCACTCATCTTATCCCACCTTGATTCCTGCATCAGCCTCCTTCCCTCCCCGGCTCCCGACTCCCAACTCCACATTCCATTCCATATTTCATTCTGCTGTTCCAATCATTTTTCTACAAATCCATTCAGTCCACCTATCCCCATTCCTCAAGAACCTCCAGTTGTTGCCCAACCACCTCCACATCAAACAGAAACTCCTTACTATCAACTTAAAGCACTCAATCACCTTGTCCCCTCCCACATTACTTCGCTTCTTTCCTATTACAACCCAGCCTGCACACTTCACTTCTCTAATTCCAATTTACTCACTGTACCTTGATCTCATCTATTTTACTGCTGACCTAACGCCCATGTCGTGCTTCTGCACTGGAGCACCCTCCAACTTCATATCTGATGGATAATCACTCTCCCTACCTTCAAATTCTTATTAAAAACACATCTCTTCCCCCACTAAGCTCTCATTTCCTCTTCTCCCACTCCCTGCTGCATCTCCCTTGCACTTGGATTTGCATCTTTTATTCACCCCTCCCTCAGCCCTACATCACTAATGAACATATCCATATGAGCACTGTACAAATTATTCTAATGTCTGTCCCCTTCTGGACTGTAAGCACATTGTGGACAGGAAACATGTCTACCAACTCTGTTATATTTTACTCTCCCAAGTGCTTAGTACAGTGTTCTGCACATAATAAACACTCAATAATATGATTGATTGCTGGGAAGTTGGCTAAGGCACATGTTCAAACTGATCCATAAACAAGTATGTTTGCATCCCACATTCAGGTTCACATTCCATTAAGGGAGATATTTCTTCAGTGCTATGAATGGTAGAGGGTTTTTCCCCCTCAAATAACTCCTGGACAAAATCAGCCATCATTCCCCCATCCCACCCTCTCAATCTCAATCTCAACCTCCTCCATGTTCCTGTACTGGGCACATTACTATGTTGTGCTGAGCACAGTACTGAGTGACTATTGAGTGCTGAGCACTGTTCCTGGTACCTACTGTGTGCAGGGAACTGTATTTGGCCCCTTCTGAAGGTAGAACACTCTTCTAGGTGCCTGATGTGTGCTGAGCACTCTACTGGGCATAGGAAGAGTACAATAAAAACCACAGACTCAGTCCCTGCTCACAAGGAGCTAGTAATCTAATAACTGGAATCACCAAGAGCTAGCAACAGGGACCATGCCCAGAGCCCCCAAGATTTCTGCTCTTCTTCCTTGACCTAAAATATAATCCAAAATCTTTAAACTGATGCTTTAAATATTTAAGAATTACTAATCTCTCTCTAAAATTTTCCTGTAGCTCCATAAAGGCAATAGTATTTTATTAGGTAGTGTTTCCAGCCATAGTTCATTAAGTTATTTTGTTTTGTTGTCTGTCTCCCCCTTCTAGACTGTAAACCCATTGTTGGGTAGGGACCGTCTTTATATGTTGCTGACTTGTACCTCCCAAGCGCTTAGTACAGTGTTCTGCACACAGTAAGCACTCAGTAAAGACGATGGAATGAATGAATGAAGTCCTTAAGCCCATCTGCTTTTGGGGTGTGTACACCCCTAACCTGCCTGGAACCACTCAACAATATAAAGAAAATCTCTTGAATGGGTACAGCACTTTATTTTTTTCCAAAAAGTGTTCTCAGATGACACCTTTTCTCTTCACATCATCCCTGTGAGATAGGAACAGGTTGGAATTATTTCCCCTATTTTGCAGATGAGGAAATTTAGGCCCAGGAAGGTTAAGTGATTTGTCCAAGGTCACCCAGCAGGCCAGGAATAGAGTTGGTACTCAAACCCAGATCCTCTGCTTCCACACCCCAGATTTTTCCACTAATCCATGCTGACTCAGGACCCACATTCCCTTATTGTAAACTGGGCAAGCTCAGAAACTTCATCCACATGAATACATCACATAGCCACATTTTATTAAAAAATAGTACTAATAATGCTATTTATTTTGCATTTACTATGTGCTAAGCACTGTTCTAAATTCTGGGGTAGATACAAGATCACCAGGTAGGAGGGAGAACCGGTACTGAATCCTCATTTTGCAGATGAGGGGACTGAAGCACAGAGAAGTGAAGTCACTTAGCCAAGGTAACACAGTAGACAAGTGGAAGAGCTGGGATTAGAACCCTACTCCTCTGACTCCCAGGGCCGTGTTCTTTCCACTAGGCCACACTGTTTCCCTACTGTCTGATACTAAAGTTTGGTGGCAAATATTCCAAGCAGCAAGCATCGCTACCTGATTTCATTTGTTTACAGCTGTAAAAAATGATCAGGCTCAGAGACTTTTCTAGTCTGTCAAAGTGCAATTGAAATCATACACTTTCTGCTCTGTGCTGAACAAGGACACTCATGGGATTTATTTCGATTCTGAACCATTCTTGTTATCTAAGTTAAATGAAATATCTCATTAGCTTTGGGTTTGAAGATCCTGCTGTCCAATCCCTGAAAAGTTCCAATCTTAAAATGACAGCAACAACAAAAAGCTTAACTAAAACCACTAGGAAGCAAGTAAAATGAGTTGCTCTCCATTTAGCGATAATAGCCCATTTAAACTCGAGAGGCCCTTGTGTCCTTTGCTCATTCATTCATATATTTATTCATCCATTCATTCAATTGTATTTATTGAGTGCTTACTGTGTGCAGAGCACTGTGCTAAGCACTTGGGAAGTACAAATTGGCAACATATAGAGATGATCCCTACCCAACAACAGGCTCACAGTCGAGAAGGGGGAGACAGACAACAAAACAAAACAAGTAGACAGGTATCAATACCATCAGAATAAATAGAATTATAGCTATATGTACATCAGTAATAAAATAGAGTAATAAATATGTACAAATGTACACATGTGCTGTGGGGAGGGGAAGAGGGTAGGGCAGAGGGAGGGAGGGGGGTGACGGACAGGGGAGGAGGAGGGGAGAAAAAAGGGGGGGCCCAGTCTGGGAAGGCCTCCTGGAGGAGGTGAGCTCTCAGTAGGGCTTTGAAGGGAGAAAGAGAGCTAATTTGGCAAATGTGTGGAGGGAGGGCATTCCAGGCCAGGGGTAGGACATGGGCCAGGGTCGACAGTGGGACAGGTGAGAATGAGGCATAGTGAGGAGGTCAGCGGCAGAGGAACAGAGTGTGCAGGCTGGGCTGTAGAAGGAGAGAAGGGAGGTGAGGTAGGAGGGGACGAGGTGTTGGAGAGCTTTGAAGCCGAGAGTGAGGAGTTTTTGCTTGATTCAAAGGTTGATGGGCAACCACTGGAGATTTTTGAGGAGGTGAGTGACATGCCCAGAGCATTTCTGTAGAAAGATAATCCGGGCAGCAGAGTGAAGTATAGATGGAAGCAGGGAGAGACAGGAGGATGGGAGATCAGAGAGGAGGCTGATGCAGTAATCCAGTCAGGATAGGATAAGAGATTGAACAGCAAGGTTTGGATGGAGAGGAAATGGCAGATCTTGGCAATGTTGTGGAGGTGAGACCAGCAGGTTTTGGTGACAGAATGGATGTGTGGGGTGAAGGAGAGAGCGGAGTCAAGGATGACACCAAGGTTGCGGGCTTGTGAGACGGGAAGGATGGTAGTGCCATCCACAGTGATAGGAAAGTCAGGGAGAGGACAGGGTTTGGGAGGGAAGATAAGGAGCTCAGTCTTGGACGTCTTGAGTTTTAGATGGCGGGCAGACATCCAGATGGAGATGTCCTGAAGGCAGGAGGAGATACGAGCCTGCTCCTGACCTTGCACAGCACATTGCCTAGGACCAGAAGGAGAAAAGAGAATGGACAGGCATTCTGGAGACCAGGAGGGCTGAACAGGTTGCAGGATAATTTTAACAGAAGCAGCTGCTCTCTCTTGGGTTAGAGATGCAGAACATTCCTTTTCTTTCCCACCAAGGAAAGACGTTTCATGCTTATGTAGCATTTACTAAGCCCTTAGAAAAGTATGAGAAGCACTGTGGCCTAGTGGAAAGAACATGGGCCTGGGAGTCAGAGGATCTGGGTTCTAATACCAACTCTGCCAATTGCTTGCTGTGTGACCTTGGGCAAATCATTTAACGTCTCTGGGCCCCAGGTACCTCATCTATAGAATGGAGATTAAATCTTCCTTCCTCCAACTTAGACTGTGAGCCTTATGTGGGACAGGGACTGGGTCCAACCTGATAAACTTAAATACTTAGCAAATACCATTAAAAAAAGTAGGTGGCACCCAGTGGGAATTCAGTAAATGCCAATGAATCCACTTCCTCTCTCCCAGCCAAACTGACTCTTCCTGCACTTCAAACACTTTCCTGGTGTTTGGTCCTTGGTATTCATGGAGAACAACAATGAGACAGTACCCAGAGAAAGAACTTCTCATTGAAGACAGTAAAGTCACTTGGCACAGTTTCATGATGGGATCTTAACTTCATGGTGATTTTAACCCCAATATAACTCCACCTGTTAACCTGAGAATAGCATATGTCCCCTGCTTCTCAGCTCCAAACTGCAACCCCCCTGAAAGCCTAGTACACATGCTTGTCTACAGCTGATTGATGAGGAACTGTAGTGTGCTGATTTAGCACACCCCAATGAATTTTTATTAATTGGAACCGAAACAACTTAAATAATTAATGATTGTAAAGTGCTTGGCAAGAACCATAGCCTGCTCCTCGTTATGATTGCAGAAGATAATTGAAAAGATTCATTTCGTATTTCTGCACTTATGCATGCAATTAATTGCTCCATTAACCTTCACCATATCAATCGGCTTTTGCTCATAGCATCATAAAGGGTGAATACCTTACCCCGTTTGATGTAGATTCAGCAGTATGGATACAGCAGAAAAGTCCAGTGAGAGAGCAGAGTGCTAGAGTCAGAAGTTTAGTGAGATAGCTCCCAGGGTTACGGTGAGGAAATAGAAGAGAGTGGGGTTCAATAATAGGTTGACAACATTCTGACTACTCATGCAAAGTCAGAGGGGGAAGCCAATGGAAGCATGGATTGTAGTACAGGCCAGCCTTGCCTGAGAAAGGGTTCTGAAGAGATAGAAAATGTAGGAATGTCTGATAATAATAATAATTTTGGTATTTGTTAAGTGCTTACTGTGTGCAAAGCACTGTTCTAAGCACTGGAGAGAATACAAGGTGATCAGGTTGTTCCACATGGGGCTCACAATCTTAATCCCCATTTTACAAATGAGGTAATTGAGGCACAGAGAAGTTGAGTGACTTGTCCAAAGTCACACAGCTGACATGCGGCGGAGCCGGGATTTGAACCCATGACCTCTGACTGCAAGCCCGTGTTCTTTCCACTGAGTCACGCTACTTGGACTTCACATAGCTGGAGACTTTTGCCATTATGGGTCAAGAAGTTGGATGACCTAAAGAGGGAGTTTTCAACATGTGAAGGGTGTGTGATGCTTTTCAAAGTCAGGAATCATGAAACACACTTGAAACCTGCCGGGGGATTCAAGGATAAATGGAGAGCAGTACTGTGGGATTGTTTAAGAGAAGACTGTACTGTATTATGGTCAGTTTTTGGTGAGACCTTGAAAGGTGTGTAAATTCAAAACCCTGGGGAAGCAACATGGCCTAGTGGAAAAAGCCCAGGCCTGTGAGTCATGAGACTTGGCTCCTTATCCGAGGTCTGCCACTTACCTACTGAGTCACCTTGGGGAGGTCACTTAACTCCCCTGTGCTTCATTTTTTTTATCTGTAAAGTGGGGATAAAATATTTGTTCTCCCTACCCCAAAATATTGGTGGTATTCATGAAGCACTTACTATGCCCCAAGCCCTGTACTAATTGCTGAGGTAGATACAAATAATCAGGTCATAGAGAGTCCCTGTGTAACTTCTCTGTGCCTCAGTTACCTCATCTGTAAAATGGGGATTAAGACTGTGAGTCCTGTGTGGGACATGGACAGTGTTCAACCTAATTACCTTGTATTTACCCCAGTGCTTAGAAGAGTGTCTGGCACATGGCAAGCACTTAACAATTACCATTTAAAAATAGTGGGAGGGAGAGCAAGTATTGAGTCTCCATTTTACATATGCGAAAACTGTGGCACAGAGACATTAAGTGACTTGCGGAAGGTGACACAGCAGACAAAAGGCAGGGCCAAGAGTAGAACCCAGATCCTTTGACTTCTAACTGTGTGCTCTTTCCACTAGGACATGCTGCTCTCCACCAGTTGTGAGACAGAGACTATGTCTAATCTGATTGATTTGTATTTACCACAGCACTTAGTACAATCCTTGGCCCACAGTAAGCACTTTACAAATACCACAGTTGTTTTCCCAAGTTCCCATTGAAGGTTAGCGAGGGGACTGCAGAGAAGGAAAGGAGAAACTACATTCTCAAAAAGCAAAGAGACTGACCCATTACCTGGTCCTGAATGGAGTCAAGACCCCAGAATTATCTGGCCAGAGAGGTCAGAGACAAGTTCTATTCTTCTTTCCTCCTGGGGTGGGTGGAGTAAGGAGGTATTTAATCTAGATCCACGTGGATAAGAAGCCCCTACCCCCTAATTAGGATAAGGGGCAGGAAGCCTAGGAAAGAGGTGGTTGATAATCTATTTGGAGGTTTTCTAGTGTAAATCCTAGTTTCTGGTTTAAATTTTCTATTTTAATTTATCTTCTTGCTTTCTTTTCAATTATATCTCTGATTAAAATAAGATTTTTAGCAGAATTTGACAGAGTTTACTTTTGGACTTTGGTCACATTGTACATCTCCTTTATTTCTTTTGAAAGCCTGGAAAGGTGAAGGACTCCTAATGCTTCTCATTCTAGGTATTTTAGCAAGGTGATCCTTGCCTTGGAAAATATGTGGGTCTATTACTGTGCAAAATGAGATGGCAGAGTAGTGGTAGTAGTAGTAGCAGGAGTACTATTTATTGAGCACCCAGTGGGTGCAATGCACGGTACAAACGTTTCTGAAGATATTCTAGTGTAAAATAGTTTTATGAACTATTTTTATTGGATTATTTTAACAGAAACAAAATAGAGAAAAACTTAAATGAATATCTTCTCTGTCTATTCCCACTTTGCACTGCCTTTGGCATTCAATAAATATGAGCAATAGTAACAGTAATAATAGTGACAGTGATGGTAATCAGGGATCTGCATAAGAGCCAAGATCAGCACAACTATTCTTATCCATCATCTTCAGACCTGGGAATATGAGGGAAAAAAACAGAAACACCTGGGGTGTTGAGTCAAAATGGTTCCCCTTCACTTATGAGGGCAGAGGAAATTATAGGAGCTAAAGCTACCACCTGAAAGGCTGTCTTCCTGGGAAAATCAGCTCCAGAGTAATTAAAAGCACAGATATTCAGTTCGCACACCCTCACATGCTCTCTCATTCAAACACACACTGCAGATGAATAGCACACATGTCCAGTTCACCCAGCTTGATCTTGACTCTCTTCGATCCTGAACAATGGATAGATACCCCCCTTCTCCAAAATCTTCAGTGGTTGCTTATCAACTTCCAAATCAAGCAAAAACTCCTCACTATTGGCTTCAAAGCTCTCCATCACCTTGTCCCCTCCTGCCTCACCCCCCTTCTCTCCTTCTACAGCCCAGGCCTTACACTCCGCTCCTCTGGTGCTAATCTTCTCACTGTGCCTCGTTCTCGCCTGTCCCACCATCGATCCCTGCCCCACATCCTATCTCTTGCCTGGAATGTCCTCCCTTCTCAAATCCGCCAAACAATCGCACTTCCCCCCTTCAAAGTCCTTCTGAAGGCTCACCTCCAACAGGAGGTCTTCCCAGAATAAACCCCCCTTTTCCTCTGCTCTCCCTCCCCTCCCCATTGCCCTGACTCGCTCCCCTTGCTCTACTCCCCTCGCCACCCCACAGCACTTGTGTATATATGTACATATTTATAATTCTATTTATATTGATGTTATTGATGCCTGATTACTTGTTTTGATGTCTGTCTCCCCCCTTCTAGATTGTGAGCCTTTTAGATTGTGAGAAGCAGCGTGGCTCAGTGGAAAGAGCCCAGGGTTTGGAGTCAGAGGTCATGGGTCCAAATCTCGGCTCCACCAATTGTCAGCTGTGTGACTTTGGGCAAGTCACTTAACTTCTCTGGGCCTCAGTTCCCTCATCTGTAAAATGGGGATTAAGATTGTGAGCCCCACATACGACAACCTAATCACCCTGTATCCCCCCAGCGCTTAGAACAGTGCTTTGCACATAGTTAGCGCTTAACAAATACCATTATTATTATTATTATTATTATGGGCAGGAATTGTCTCTGTTGTTCAATTGTATTTTCCAAGTGCTTAGTACAGTGCTCTGAATACAGTAAGCGCTCAATAAATATGATTGAATGAATGACAGAGGGGTCCCCTGTGGCAGAGGTGTTCCAAACATAGGTAGATTTCCCTGAATCCTGGGTTGTATCAACTTTGCCTCCTACCCGTCTATGGCCTGAATGTAGGCTGCTTCTAAATAAGGCAAACTGGTCATTGGATGCCAAACTCCTTGAAGAAAAGTATGTGTATCCTACTTTCAAAGTACTCTCCCTAGTTGAGTGAGTACTCAAGTATCATTTACTGATTGATTGATTGGTATAAGGAATACTTCACTATTTCTAAAACTTGATAAATCCCAGTGAACCAAATGATTAGATTTTTCAATAATAATAATAATGATGGTATTTGTTAAGTGCTTACTATATGCAAAGCACTGTTCTAAGAGCTGCGGGCGGGATACAAGGTGATCAGGTTGTCCCCCTTGGGGCTCACTGTCTTAATCCCCATTTTACAGATGAGGGAACTGAGGCCCAGAGAAGTTAAGTGACTTGCCCAAAGTCACACAGCTGACAAGTGGCGGAGTCAGGATTAGAACCCATGACCTCTGACTCCCAAGCCCGGGCACTTTCCACTAAGCCATGCTGCTTTCAAAGGGAAAGTATTTCTGCTTGCCCCAGCAGATCACACTGAAGGTGCTGCCTATTTTTTTCATCCACTTAGGTCCCAGAATGGCTCATCTTCAAGTTCTCTGTTTTTCCTTTGATTTTTCCAATCAGGGCTGCCAGGAAATGTAAGTGATTAATGTGCACAGGGAATCCCATCTGTCCCTTACTTTTCCCCCACCCCAACCTCTGACCTGGTGCATTCACGAGCTGGACAACACATCACTGGGCTCTCCTGCTTGCTCCTCAGTGTCGAAAGTTCCAGGAGGCTTTGAGGACTCCTGATGGTTGGTGGCCGGTTTGGTCCAGCCTCTACTGGGCAGGAAGCAACTGGGCGACAGCAGAGGTCTCACCTTCAAATAGGGCTGCTCACTGCCCCTTAGTTCCCTGTGAACGGGCAACGGGAAATCCACAGATGGGGCATATATGGCGTAGGCTCTCTGACTTCACACCCAGAGGAATGTAGTACAGTGCTCTGCACAGTAAGCACTCAGTAGAGATCATCGATGTGATTGAACAGAGTTCTAGAATTTTCAGACTCGGGCAATGATGACAAACCACCTTTTTCAGATCTCACGGTCCCAGCCAGCTAACACTTCATCTCCCTCCTCCCATTGTGTCCATTCATTCATTCATTCATTCATTCATTCATTCATTCATCCATCCATCCATTCATTCGTATTTATTGAGCGCTTACTGTGTGCAGAGCACTGTACTAAGCACTTGGGAAGTACAAATCAGCAGCATATAGAGATGGTCCCTACCCAACAATGGGCTCCTTCACTTGCTCTCTATCTGCCCTCTATGGTCAGGTTTTTGGTTCCTTCACTTTTCTCTCAGCCATAAAAGGGCAGGAAGCTGAACATAAAAACAAAGACAAACAAAATTTTTCTCTTCTGCCCCTGGCCTCTGCTGCCCAGCTGGAAGGTTGTGTTTCCTGGAATGATGTTTGGCGCATGGCGTGCTTAAGTCCCTCAGTACCAAAGAGTCCTGTCATGCAGAATGATCTTCCTGGAATTGATGACAGGGAGGGAGATGCCAGAGAGGGAGGTGTTGTACGTTTGGGGGCAGTCAAGAAAATCAAGACAAACTGGCTTTTATAGATCTGTTTGTTGTGCTTTATCCCTGTTTAGTCCTGCCTGAGTTGAGAAACAGTGCCATTTTAGCTGGCAGCCACTCTCGCCAGTGTTTAATCACAGGAGTCTGCTTTCAACTCCCTTTAAATCCTTATGTGGGAAGTGAAACCAAATCAGCTGCCTCTGAGGGAAAGACTTTCTTGGGGAGGATTCTGCTACTGTGGCACAGACTAGTAGTAATAGTATTTATTAAATGCTCACTGTATGCAGAGCACTACGCTAAGCACTGACCACTGCAATTCAAGACTCTCCTGCCATTAGCCTTATTGGGCCTCACTGGAGTTGACATTTTCTCCCAAACCCACGAGGCCAGAGCCTGCTATTCAAGTCAAATCAACCCCGCAACAGCCTCCAGCACTTCTGTGTTACTAGACCCTTCCTTCAGCATTTACAAATCTACGTGAATTTGAGTATGAAATTTACTTATGATCTCACTGCTTGTAAATATGTTCAAGTCTGCCTTCCCAGTTGGAATGTGAAATACTTGTGGGCAGGGATTTTGTCTTGTGTTTCTGCTGTACTTTCCCAGTGCTTAGTACAATGCATTGCACTCAGTAAATGCTCAATAAATACCACTCAAAAATGGCATTTATTGAGTGCTTACAGTGTGCAGAGCACTGTACTGAGTTTTTGGAGAGTACAGTATAACCAAGTTGGTAGACACGTTCCCTGCCCACAGTGAACTTACAGTCTATTGCTACCAGTACGACTATTACTATTCTGTTATTTATTAAGTGATTCCTTTGTGCTGAAGTATTGTACTAAATTCTGGGATAGCTACATATAATCAGACTACACAGTTCCTGTCCTCCTTGGGGCTCACAATCTAAGAGGCAGCTAGAACAGGTGACTTCCTCCCCACACCATTTTATAGTCGAGGAACTTGAGTCTCAGAGAGGTTAAGTGACTTGTCCAAGGTCACTCAGCAGGCCAGTGGCAAAACTGGGATTAGAACCTGGGTCTCCTGGCTCCCAGTCCTGTGCTCTTTCTCCTAGCCCATGCCCCTCCCTTACCACATCAGCTATCGAGGAGAAGGAAGAATAGACAAAACTGATGCTTATCTTGAGCAGAAAATGCCCACCTCAAACTCTTGTGATTATTTCTCGACCATGGTTCCCAACTTGGTAAATTATACTCCAGGGATAACTCACTACAGACTATAGAATCTCATTGTTTATTATTTCCTTCCATGGAGCCAACCAAGCTGGGGCCCAGTGAAGGTGTCCACAGGTCAGATTGTGGTCCCTTTCCCTTGAACACTTGGCAAATCTTAAAGTTACAAAGCCATGGAGGGTGGCAGTTCAATTGTTATAGAACTTTATGATAAGGCAAATTTGCACTGTAGTATCCAACCTGTGTCCAATGCCACATGCCTGGATACATGTCTTTTATTATCAGACACATCACAGAGTATCTAGACAGGCTAGTGTTGACAGATGAGTATTCCCAAATGTTTAACAGTGCTCTAGCCCCTTTGGGTACCAAAACCCCTAATGTTATTCTATGGCCGTTTTTTTCCCCATGGTTCATAGAGTTAGAATGCCTAAATGGTCAACACTATTTGTTTCCTTCATGGGCAGACAGAAAGACGAAATTGTGGGCAAGGAATTTTTAATATAGGCTTCCAAGCACATAGCAGTATAGCCTGACGATGGTAACTTCACAGAAGCACACAATCTATATATTGAGCAAACATCAAGCAGAATATATTCATCAGGATTTGAGGCTTAAAAGTTAATATGCACTCCCATCCTCCTGTGTAATGAATCAACTCATTAAGGATTCAGAACCCTGAATGTGCAGTGAAACTCATTTTGAAAAGCAATTACAGTATAGCATATGTAGAGAGCCATTTTTTAAATTTTGTTGGTGCCGATGGAATATTGCACAATATTAAAATGGTAAAGATAAATAGGGCAATGGCAAAGAATCCAGATAGCCCCGAAGCAGGTTGTTTTTGTGATTTTTAAAAAGGCATCTAGACCTCGATAAAATGCTAATGTACATGTAATTTCTCCCTGCCCAGGAAAACAGCGTTCAGTGTTACAGCCAGAAAATAGCCAGGCAAATTTCCCTGTGGGACAGATACTCTGCATGAATAATTGAGGTGTTATGGGAGAGGGATTAACCTCACCATAACTCAGTCCTGGAACAATTTGCTAATCCAGGAGTACATCTTAAAACTTCCAATCCTCAGTGGGGAGGGAGGCCTTTCAACTTAGTATAGAGCTCTGTACAGAGTGAACACTCAGTTAATACCATTGATTGATTGAAGAGTTGCTTGGATCAGCAGCTGGTTTGGGAAATGGGACTAATCATTAAATTTGGATTGTAAACTCCTTGAGGGCAGGGACCATCGCTTTTGTTAGGTAGATTAGCCTAGCATATGGCTCTGCATACAATAGGCTTTCAGTACAGTGCTCTGAACACAGTACAACATTCTACACCCAGTTAGACACCCAGCTCAGTGTTCTGAACACAGTTGGCTCAATGCTCCGAATACAGCAGGGCCAGGTAGAGTGTCCGGCAGATAATAACGACTAAATAAATGTCATTGGTTGATAGAATGATCAAAAGGACTGTTCTTCTGAAAGACCAGGATGGTGAAGAGGACTGTTATCTGGATCATGGCAAGTCTAAATCCTCTCCCGTTGTTTCAAACATTTGCATTAATAGCAAGCTGGTTGCCTGTCCAGTTGCATCAAAGATAACAATAGTGCTTAGTATCTTAATGCATGGATTTTCAATGCCTTTGCCAATCATTAATTAGCAGGTCTACTCAGGAACCCTGTAATGCCGGTTGTTATTCTTTTTAGATCCCCATTGGAAATGAGGGAGCTGAGGTCTAGAGATAATAATGATGATAAGAATAATTTTACAAATTTAAATCCTGCCTTTCTGCTGATGAATTCAAAGTGCTTCACACACATCAACCTCCTTCATTCTTGCCTCTCAGGAAATTAGAGAACAGGTATCATTATCACAGTTTTTTTAATGTCTCTGTCATTTTTCAGTAGTGCTGTGGGTCAATAAGGCTACAGCTACAGACAAGCATTTCCTCAGTAATTCCCTCCCCACCTCCAACAGATAGTTTTATTTGAACACGTCTTAACAGCCCCATTGATTTTTTTGCTGAACGTTTTCTATTTCTCCCAGCCAAATTTCCAGCATGGAAGCATCTGTTTCAGTGGTTGCCTCCAAAAAAACCTGCTTGCTTTGGGCCTGGAAGGGCAACTGTGTGCTTTGCCAATCTTTCAACCCTTTACTTCTTATGGGAAGGCGCTGCATCATGGAAACAGAATTTTGGGGTGTTAAGATGCCACAACACTTGCAAAAGGTTTTCCTTGCAAAGGTGGGCTGGCACTAAGGCCCATCCCATTAAATCCTTTGCTGGTAACGTTTGCACCTTTCTGCCTGCCATTGTAGACCCAGGCAGTGGAGCAGAGCTCTTATCTCTCATCATGATCAATTAATTCTTTGATGCCTGACATCCAGGTGATGCCTTTGCTTGGTGGATGGAGCACTTAAGATCCGTGTTTGAGGCCACCTTTCACTCCCTGCTGACAGGACCCTTTCTCCCTCCCTACACTATGACAAGGACAGGGAAGGCCTTTAAGATAATGCTACTGGTTTCCAAGGAAGCTGTCTCTACTTTGTCTTCTTTAAATCTCTTTTTGATCTTCTAATATGTTTTCCACCCACTTCACTCCACTGAGGCTGTATTCTCCAAGGTCTCCAGTGGCCTCCTCCAAATCTAATGCACTCTACCCTAATCAATCAATCAATAGTATTTACTGAGCACTTACTCTGTGCAGAGGACTGTACTAAACACGTGGGAGAATACAATAGAGTTAGTAGACATGGATTCTGCCTAGAAAGAGCTCACAATCTAGAGGGGAAGACAGTCACTAAAATAAATTACAGGTAGTGGGGAGCAACAGAATATAAAGATATGAACATACGTGCTACTGGGTGAAGGGTCAGGGGAAAGTATCCAAGTGCACTATACAAGGGTGGAAACCCTCCCCATAGCTCCTGGGCTAGTAAATTATTGTTTTAGGGCTGCCTGATGGAGAGGTTAGTCCTTTTCTCATAACACCAAAAGCAGAAAGAAAGTAGGGAGGATAGTAAAACTGGATAGACTGATAGGAGCAATCAATAAGAGCATGGAAGTGCTGAAATGAGTGTTGGGAAAATATTCAGTGTGGAAATTAGAAGTTATTCGAGGTTGTCCTACTGAAAGAGAGATGATTCCAGAAGGGCTTTGAAGATGAGAAGCTTGTTGCAGCCAGGGAATGTGTCTGCATATTGTTGTATTGAACTCTTAGTTCAATACACTTAGTACAAGTGTACAAGTGCTTAGTTCAAGCACTTAGTACACTGCTCAGCACATAGTAAGTGTTCAATATATATGATTGAATGAATGAATTGGAAGTACAATGGTCTGATGGACATGAAGGGGGAGGGAGCTCCAGACAAGGAGTATGAGCCAGAGATTAGCAGTGAGAAAATATGTACCTGTGTCTTGTCTTGTCTTATGCTGTTAAGTTGCCTCCGACATCTGACCCATAGCCACTCCATGGACACAGCTCTCCCAGAATGCCCCACCTACACCTGCAACCATTCTGGTAGTGTATCCATAGAGTTTTCTTGGTGAAAATATTCATTCATTCATTCAATCATATTTATTGAGTGCTTACTGTGTGCAGAGCACTGTACTAAATGCTTGGGAAGTACAAGTTGGCAACATATAGAGACAGTCCCTACCCAACAGCGGGCTCACAGTCTAGAAGGGGGAGACAGACAACAAAACTCAACATATTAACAAAATAAAATAAATCAAATAAGTATGTACAAATAAACTAAATAGAGTAATAAATATGTACAAACATATATACATATATACAGGTGCTGTGGGGAGGGGAAGGAGAAAAGCCAGGAGGGATGGAGAGGGGGAGTAAGGGGAGAGGAATGAGGGGGCTCAGTCTTGGAAGGCCTCCTGGAGGAGGTGAGCTCTCAGTAGGGCTTTGAAGGGAGGAAGAGAGCTAGCATGGCGGATATGCAGAGGAGGGCATTCCAGGCCGGGGGAGGACGTGGGCCAGGGGTAGACGGCGGGACAGGCAAGAATGATTATTAAAATTATTATTTTAGTAATAATGGTAGCATGTTTTAGGCGCTTACTATGTGCAAGGCACTATTCTAAGTGCTGGGGAGGTTACAAGGTGATCGGGTTGTCCCACGGGGGGCTCACAGTCTTAATTCCCATTTTACAGATAAGGGAACTGAGGCCCAGAGAGGTGCAGTGACTTGCCCAAAGTCACACAGCTGACGATTGGCGGAGCCGGGATTTGAACCCATGACCTCTGACTCCAAAGCCCATGGCCTTTCCACTGAGCCACGCGGCTTCTCTCTCCACCCCTCCTCCTCCATTAATATGGAATTAATTTACCATTGCCTTCCTCCAAACAATAAACTTAAGTCTCCGCTCTCACCTCTCTCCCATGCCGCTGCTGCCCAGCACAGGTGAGTTTTGACTTGTAGCAGATTGCCTTCCACTTGCTAGCCACTGCCCAAGCTAAGAATGGAATGGATATGCTTCTGCTTGACTCTCCCTCCCATAGCCATGTCTCTCTCCCATGTTGCCAACTTGTACTTCCTAAGGGCTTAGTACAGTGCTCTGCACAGGGTAAGCACTCAATATATACGATTGAATGAATGAATAGCTGAGGCTGGTAGTGTACTGGAAACTCTTCAGGTGCGATATTGAGAGAGGATGTACCTGTGTACATATCCATAATTTATTTTAGTGTCTGTCTCCCCCTCTAGACTGTAAACTCCTGGTGAGCAGGGAACATGTCTACCAATTCTGTTAAATTGTACTCTCCCAAATGCTTAGTACACTAAGCATCTTAATCAGTGGCACCGTAAGTGCCATTGATTAACTAATTGACTGAAGCAGTAGAAAGTTTAACATTAGTGATAGAGGCATAGTGAATAGAATAGCTGGAGAGGAGCAAGGAAGGTGAGCTGGGCATTAGTTTGAGAAGGTAGGGGATAAGTAAGAGTGAGAGAGCTGACTGAGTGCCTTAAAGACAATGATCAGGAGCTTCTTTTTGTTGTAGGAAAGAATAAGCAACATTGGAGTTTTTTTTAAAGAGAAGGGAGATGTATGTCCTAGAAAAATGAGCCAGGAAGTAAAATGAAGTATGAAGAGACTGAAAACAGGGAGCTCAAAGAGGAGGCTGATGGAAGCCAGGATATGACAGGGCATGGACCAGAGATGTCACTTGGAGGGAGAGGAAATGGCAGATTCTGAAAATATTGGAAATGTTGTGGAGGAAGAACCAGCAGGATTTAGCCACAGATTGACTATGAGAGTTGAAACAGAGAGGAGTTGAAGATAATGCCAAGATTCCCAGCTTGAGAGATTGGGCGAATGTTGGTGCTGTCTACAGTTGTGGGAAAGTTGGGTCACAGAAAGGTTTCAGGAAGAAAGATGAGTTCAGTTATCGAAGTATTGAGTTTAAAGAGATGGCAGGCTATCTATGTAGAAATGCCCTACAGGCAAAGGGAAATAAAAGATTTCAGAGGTGGTGAGAGGTTGAGACTGGCAAGTAAATATGGAGGTCATCTGTACAATTGAAGTAATGGGATTATCCCATATTAACCCTAGTGCATAAATCATAGTAAATTCTCAACAATTATCACTATTATTATTATTATTATTAGTAGTAGTAGTAGTAGTAGTAGTAATAGTAGTAGTAGTAGTAGTAGTAGTAGTATTCAGGTGAAAAAGGCTAAGAAGGATCAGCCAGAGAGATGAGGAGGACCTGGAGAGGACAGTAATAAAATCAAGAAAAGTTAGATAATGTTTACAGGAGAAAGGGATCGTTCACAAAGTTGAAGGCAAGCAGAGTGATCAAATAGATTAAGGTGAAGTAGAGTTTGTAAGATTTAGCAAGAAGGAGGTCATTGATGACATTCGGAAGAGCGACCTCAGTGAATCAAAGGAGAAGAAACTGGATTGAGGAGGGTCCAGAAGGTAGTTGGGTGCATTCAATCCATTCATGGAGTTTGTACAGAAGGGGAAAGAGGGAGACAGGGCAATAGATGGATGGCGTCATGGAGTCAGAGGTTTTTAGGAAAGAGGAAAGGTTGGCATGTTTGAAGGCAGAGGGGTAGGAGTCAATAGATAACGTTGTTAAAGATGGTGACCAAGGAAGGTACAAACTGTGTACTCTTTCCCAGTACTTAGTACAGTACTCTGGACACAGGAAGTGCTTAATAAATGCTATTACTAATAAAAGCATGTTTTTAAATTATGGGAAGGGATGAGTGAAGGAGGTAGATTTTTAAATCAGGCAGGGGATCTTCTCCTGTGAGCTGTTGGAAAAGAATACAAGGGTGGATGTGGTGATGGGAGAGAGCTGGGGTGATGAGAGGGAGCTTTGGGGGAGCTCCTGCCAGATGGTTTAGACTTTGTCAACTAAAGTTATTGGAAAGAACAACAGGGATGAGAGGGTGGGGAGTGTCAGAAATGCACTGAACATCTGCAGTAGATGGTGCAGACATTAGATATATAGGATTCTTTAAGGGCAAAGTAATATCACTGAGCAGAAAAGAGGGCAGAGTTGTAGGGGTAAGGATGAATTTCAAAGGGCTGAAGTGGGTCTGGTGCCTGAATTTCCACCAAGAGTTCTCTGCAGCATGAGCACAGTGGAAGAGAAAGTGTATTATGGAGGTGATCCAGGGCTGGTGGCCTGTGGTACAGGATTGACGGAGGGACTTGAGTTTGGCTGAAAGAACCTAGAGAGTGGAATTGATGGCTTGGTTTTGTGCATCGAGAGATGGGAAATTGACTAGGGAGTCCGAATGGAGCATGCTGATCTAGGATTAAAGGAAGGGGTCTAGTGATCACAGGCCTTGGTGTGTAGGAGAGAACGGTGTTTGAGGGAATGGGAAGAAGGCAGATTGGAGAGAGGGATTTCAGAGTTGGTGACATTAGAAATGATACAACGTCTAGTGTTGTTGAGATCTGGTCTGTGTCCAAGTGGCACGATGAAGGGATGGAGCAGGGGATCTGCAGAATGGAGGAGTGAGAGGAAGCCGGTGACTGAGGAGGTTATCAGGGATTTCCACAGGGAGGTTGAAATCCCTGAGGATCAGTATAGTGGAGGAGGAGGAGAGCTCATTGTGGGCAGGGAATGTGTCTACTAACTCTGTTGTACTGTACTCTCCCAAATACCTAGTACAGTGCTCTACACACAGTGAACACTCAATAAATATTATTGATTGATTGAGGAAGGTAAGAAAGGGTTCAAAATCCCTCTGAAAAGTGGAGGTGGGGTCGGGAGTGGGGGGTGGGGTGGTAAACAATGGTAACTAGTAATCGTAGTGTGTGGGAGAGGAAGATGATGTGGACTTCCTCAAAGGAAGAGAAGGTGAAGGATGGAAGGGAAAGGGGTGAGCAATCACTTCCCCCTTTCCCCATAAGTCGAGGGTAGTTGGAGAACTGAGGTCCCTTCCAGAGACTTTGTCATCGGCAGTAATCCCTCAGGGGGATGTACCTGGATAATTCAGACCAGAAATCCAGTGGAAATTATCTGGAAAATTCTCCCCCCCTACCCCGCTTTCTCCATGGCTGAGGAGACAATTTGAGACATATCCCCCTTGGAAGACATCACCACAGTGGTATAATGGCTTGCCAGCAGAAACTGTGCGGCAGCAATTCCACCCTGCGCTAGGGCTTCATTCTGGGCTGCTTGTTAACATCCATTTTGCTGCCATTTTAGTCAAGAGAGCTAGAGAAATCAGGCTGATTACTTTATCTACTCAAGGACTCTGATCTTTTTTCTGTAATAATGAGAACTGCTTGCTCTTCAACCTGGGCTCGGAATCTGCTGCTTTCAATCTATAGCAATCTGATCTTCTGGTTCTTCATCTTAGGAGCTCATTTTTCATGATGTTACCAATATATTACCTTTTCCAACTTTGCATGATACTGGCCTCCAGGGTTTTTCTTTGCCTTTCCACACTGCTATTACTTTACTGATGTTTGCAATGCTCTAATTTAGGGGAAAGTCAAGAAGGAACTCAAAGGCCCATTTGACCTAGGCGCCTGGGGTATTCATTCATTCAATCATATTTATTGAGCGCTTACTGTGTGCAGAGCACCGTACTAAGTGCTTGGGAAGTACAAGTCGACAACATATAGAGACGGTCCCTACCCAACAACAGGCTCACATCCAACATGGAAAGCGAGAAATGCACTTCTTGCTAAGGCATTCCCGAGTGAATCCCCTTTGCCCTGGTCATCCCATCAACTACTTTAGCCCTTATGATTTATTTTGGGATTTTTCCCTTGAGAACCCTAGAGGCATTACCTAGCAGCCTAATAACTAAATTAGGCTCCTATTACATTAGGCTAAGAATGTTAAAAGAAATAGAAAGATACTTAGCCTGATATTGTATGTATTTCAATTTCTGATTAATCTTATGTGAATATAAGACAGTTCTTAATTTACCTCTAAGTGTAATTCTCTCAGTTTTCTTAAATACGCTAAGCAAAATCCACCTGAAGGTGGTTATGACATATAGGCCAATCTGAATGTCAGAAACGCACAAACAACCACATTTAAGAAGCCTTCCCCATTTAAGCCCTCTTTTCCCCAGCTTTCGTTCACTTAGGCATCACCTGTGCACTTCAGTCTGTGACCTTTGGACCCTTGATATTTGCCCCATCCCCAACCCCTTAGCACTTATGTACATATAGTTATCGTTTCATATCTTTATATATTATAAATTATTTATTCACATTAATGTCTGTCTCCCTGTCCAGACTGTAAACTCGTTATGTACTCCCCCAAGGGCTTAGTGCTCGGCACATAGTAAGCATTCAATAAATATGATTGATTGATTTGACTATGCGCTGTTCCAATGGCTGCAAGATCACCCCAGAGTTATTCTAAATTCTGAAAAAGGATGTATAAGGCTGCTCTGACGCTAAAACATACACTCCAATCATATGAACTTTTTCTCTGCCAAAGGGCTTATTCATTCCACTTACCATGGCTTGTCTTTCATTGACTTCAGTTTTCTGCAGCATGGCCTAGTGGAAAGAGCATGGGCCTGGGAATCAGAAGACCTGGGTTCTAATCCTCGCTCTGCCACTTGTGTGCCGTGTGACCTTGGGTAAATCACTTAACTTGTCTGGGCCTCAGTTACCTCGTTTGAAAATAGGGATTAAGACTGTAAGCCCTATGTCGGACAGGGACTGTGTCCAACCTGGTCATCTTGTATCTACCCCAGCACTTAATACAGTGCCTGGCATATAGCGATTAACAAATTCAATCAATCAATTAATCAATCGTATTTATTGAGCACTTACTATGTGCAGAGCACTGTACTAAGAGCTTGGGAAGTACAAATTGGTAACACATAGAGACAGTCCCTACCCAACAGTGGGCTCACAGTCTAAAAGGGGGAGACAGAGAACAGAACCAAACATACCAACAAAATAAAATAAATAGGATAGGAATGTACAAGTAAAATAAATAAATAAATAAATAAATAGAGTAATAAATATGTACAACCATATATACATATATACAGGTGCTGTGGAGAAGGGAAGGAGGTAAGATGGGGGGATGGAGAGGGGGACGAGGGGGAGAGGAAGGAAGGGGCTCAGTCTGGGAAGGCCTCCTGGAGGAGGTGAGCTCTCAGCAGGGCCTTGAAGGGAGGAAGAGAGCTAGCTTGGCAGAGGGGCAGAGGGAGGGCATTCCAGGCCCGGGGGATGACGTGGGCCGGGGGTCGACGGCGGGACAGGCGAGAACGAGGTACAGTGAGGAGATTAGCGGTGGAGGAGCGGAGGTTGCGGGCTGGGCAGTAGAAGGAGAGAAGGAAGGTGAGGTAGGAGGGGGCGAGGTGATGGAGAGCCTTGAAGCCCAGGGTGAGGAGTTTCTGCCTGATGCGCAGAAATTCCACCCCTAAACCACAATCCCTGTAGCACTTAAGTAGTTAGCTATTAGTACCCTCTCTGTAATTGAAATGTCTGCCTGTAATCTCCTTGGGAGTAGGGGAACATGACTCCTTACTCTTTTGCACTCTCCAAAGCACTTAGGACAGTGTTCTGCACACAGTAGTTGTGCCATAAATGCTTTTGATTGATTGCTGTTGATTGATTCTCCCCTTAGTGGGAGAGGAACGAGGATAGGTAGGAGGGAAATAAATGATTGAGTGCTTTAAAGTCAATGGTAAGGAGTTTCTGTTCGATGTGGACTTGGAAGGGCCACAACTGGGAGTTTTTGTGGAGTGGAGACACGTGCACAGAATGACTTCTTAGAACAACGATCTGGGCAGTAAAGTGAAGTATGGACTAAAGAGGGGGGAGGCTGGTGGCAGGGAGGTCAGCAAGGAGGCTGATCCCATCATTGAGACAAGGGCTTGGACCAGTGTGGTAGCAGTTTGGAAGGAAAGCAAGGGCACATTCTAGAGATGTTGTGAAGGTAGAATTAACCAAATTTAGTGACTGACTGAATATGTGAGTTGAATGAAAGAGATGAGTCGTGGAAAATGACATGGCTGCGGGCAGAGAGGTTAGTATTGTTGTCAATAGTGATGGAAAAATTGAGGGAAGGAGAAGATTTCGGTGGGAAGGTGAGGAGTTATGTTTTGGGCATATTACGTTTAGGTGTCAGCAGGGCATTTTTCTAAACATTGCTTTGCACATGTCTCCCCACAGCCTCAGAATCCTCCAATAGTTACCCATTCCTGTCCACATCAAGCAGAAACTGCTATTAGCTTTAAAACACTCAATCATCTCTCTCCCCACTAACCAGAAGCAGCATGGCCTAGTGGAAAGAACATGGACCTGGAAGTCAGAGTACCTGGGTTCTCAATTCAGCTCCACCACTTACCTGCTGTGTGACCTTGGACAAGTCACTTCCCTTCTCTGTGCCTCAGTTCCCTCATCTGCAAAATGGGGATTCAATACCTGTTCTCCCACCTGCTTAGACTGTGAGCCCCATGTGGGACCTGATTGACTTATAACTACTTTTTATGGTATATGTGAAGTGCTTACTGTGTGCCAGGCATTGTACTAAGAGCTGGGGTAGATACAAGCTAACCAGTTTGAACACAGTCCATGTCCCACATGGGGCTCACAGTCTTAATCCCCATTTTATAGAGGAGGTAAACTGAGGTAAAGAGAAGTTCAGTGACTAGCCTAAGGTCACACAGCAGACAAGTGGTGGAGCTGGGATTAGAACCCAGGTCCTTCTGACTCCCAAGTCTTTGCCATATCCACTACGGCATGCTGCTTCCCAAGCAGCAGATGCTTGGCATCTAGTAAGTGCTGAATATATACCATCATTATTACTGCCAATTAGTAAATCCCTGAGCATCTCCAATAAAGGGTGAACACTGGTTTGCTCTCATACAGCTAAAATTGTGTGTGCAGTAATAATAATGATAATTAATAATTATGGTATTTGTTCAGTGCTTACTATGTGCTAAGCACTGTTCTAAGCGCTGGAGTAGATACAGGATAATAAGATTGTCCCACGTGGGGCTCACACTTTTAATCCCCATTTTACAGATGAGGTAACTGTGGCACAGAGAGGTTAAGTGACTTGCCCAAGGTCACACAGCAGACAAGTGGTGGAGGCGGAATTAGAACCCACATCCTCTGCCTCCCAAGCCCATGCTCTTTCTACTGATTCACACTGCTTCCCAGGCATCAAGAAGCACAATGTTCCTCTCAAAGGCAGCACCATTCAATCAATCAATCAATCCTCTAGATTGTAAACTCGTGGGCAGGGAATATGTCTGTTTATTGCTGTATTGTACTCTCCCAAGGGCTTAGTAATGTGCTCTGTACAAAGTAAATGCTCAATAAATACTTTTGAATGAATGAATGAATGAATCAATGGTATTTATTAAGGGCTTACCGTGTGCAGCACGCTGTACTAAGCACTTGGGAGGGTACAGTACAATTAGAGTTGGTTGATATGATCCCTGCCCATGAGAAGTTACTATCTAAAAGACAGCACCAATGGACAGCACCACTGTCCTGTTATCCTTCTCAGACTGTAAGCCCCATGTGGGACAGGGACAGTGCCCAACTTGATAAACTTGTATCCATCCCAGTGCTTAGAAAAGTACTTGACACATAGTAAGCAGTATGACTACAAGTACATTAATAATAATTTGTTTCCTTCATTAGAGTTTCCTAGGAGCATCTCCAAATGACCATTCGGTTCCATTGGGGTTGTCACTCCTCAGCTCCTAACCTTCACAAAATATCTTCTGGTTTTCTTCCCATCTTTCATACTTTCTGCTGGTTGTTCCAAGTAGGAAAAAAGTGTCTTCCCATTTTCAATGGACAGTGCTAGATCTTGCTCACTGAAATGTTTGTTAAAAAATAATCTTCCATTTTGCTTCTGAACTGGGCATGACTCTGCCAAATTCTTCCTCCCTGATTTCCATTCTTCTCATTTCACATCTCTCCTCCTTCCTGAGCTCCCTACATTTGGGCTAAAACGAGGAACTAAACCCCATGGGGGGCAGGGGGAAGGAAGCATTGGCAGGAGCAGGGACCTGAATCCTAGGGTCACCACCCTGGCTGTCGGGGCCAGTTGCCCTGCTTGCTGTGTTGGATCTGGCCTCACTCCACCTGACCCCTTCATATAGTGGAGCTACCTGTCATCCCAGTCCCGAGGGACCAGGCTCAGACAGAGATCCAGGAGGAGGATGTGGGGAGGGGCTCATCCCACCAAATACGTAAGAAGCTGAGCGAGGACACCGTCATCCTCAGCATCCGGCTCCTGTTTTCAGAGGGCGGCCAGGAAGGCCGCAATTAATTTTCTGTGCTCTGCCAGCTGGAGACATGAACAAGAGCATTGTAGTCAAATCCCTTCCTCAGAATGTGATTTATGCTGATTCTGTCTAGTCTGCTGCTCCAGTGCTACTGAATCTGAGAAGAACCGGAAAACCGGACCCTGCCCGCTTGACTTTCTCAGACAACGCTGGCAGCTGAGCCGTCAGAGTGCTAGGGCCAGGGCCCAGTCTTCGGCTCATTCTTCCAGGGGACTGCCCCACTAGGGGTTTTCAGAGATCCATAGTAAAAATGGGGAGAGGAGAGATGTGATGGGCGCCAAGTCCATGGGAGCAATGGATGTGACTACCCCCATGGCAAATGCAGCTCTCTGAGCTGGTTTCCCAGGTCTCTGGGGCTTGTGTCTTGTATGCCCATCCTTAAAACTGCTGACCTTATGTGTATTGGATGGTTTTTTAGGTCATATAATAATAATAACAATAATAATAATGGTATTTGTTAAGCGCTTACTATGTGCCAAGCACTATTCTAAGCACTGTGGTAGATACAAGATAATTAGCTTGTCCCACGTAGGGCTCATGGTCTTAATCCCCATTTTACAGA